>NC_088216.1:87526963-87640643 GCF_036934945.1 Oncorhynchus masou masou
AACCCTTACCTTAACCTTTACCTTAACCCTTACCTTAACCTTTACAGTACCTTAACCCTTACCTTAACCTTTACAGTACCTTAACCTTTACCTTAACCTTAACCTTAACCCTTACCTTAACCCTTACAGTACCTTAACCCTTACCTTAACCCTTACCTTAACCTTTACAGTACCTTAACCTTAACCCTTACCTTAACCCTTACCTTAACCTTTACAGTACCTTAACCCTTACCTTAACCTTAACCCTTACCTTAACCCTTACCTTAACCTTAACCTTTACCTTAACCCTTACCTTAACCTTTACCTTAACCCTTACCTTAACCCTTACAGTACCTTAACCTTTACCTTAACCCTTACCTTAACCTTTACCTTAACCCTTACCTTAACCCTTACCTTAACCTTTACAGTACCTTAACCTTAACCCTTACCTTAACCTTTACAGTACCTTAACCTTAACCCTTACCTTAACCTTAACCTTTACCTTAACCTTTACCTTAACCTTTACAGTACCTTAACCTTAACCCTTACCTTTACCTTAACCCTTACCTTAACCTTTACCTTAACCTTTACAGTACCTTAACCTTTACCTTAACCCTTACCTTAACCTTTACCTTAACCCTTACCTTAACCCTTACCTTAACCTTTACAGTACCTTAACCTTAACCCTTACCTTAACCCTTACCTTAACCTTTACAGTACCTTAACCCTTACCTTAACCTTAACCCTTACCTTAACCCTTACCTTAACCTTAACCTTTACCTTAACCCTTACCTTAACCTTTACCTTAACCCTTACCTTAACCCTTACAGTACCTTAACCTTTACCTTAACCCTTACCTTAACCTTTACCTTAACCCTTACCTTAACCCTTACCTTAACCTTTACAGTACCTTAACCTTAACCCTTACCTTAACCTTTACAGTACCTTAACCTTAACCCTTACCTTAACCTTAACCTTTACCTTAACCTTTACCTTAACCTTTACAGTACCTTAACCTTAACCCTTACCTTTACCTTAACCCTTACCTTAACCTTTACCTTAACCTTTACAGTACCTTAACCTTTACCTTAACCCTTACCTTAACCCTTACCTTAACCTTTACAGTACCTTAACCCTTACCTTAACCTTTACAGTACCTTAACCCTTACCTTAACCTTTACAGTACCTTAACCTTAACCCTTACCTTAACCTTTACAGTACCTTAACCTTAACCCTTACCTTAACCTTAACCTTTACCTTAACCCTTACCTTAACCTTTACCTTAACCCTTACCTTAACCCTTACCTTAACCTTTACCTTAACCCTTACCTTAACCCTTACCTTAACCTTTACAGTACCTTAACCTTAACCCTTACCTTAACCTTTACAGTACCTTAACCTTAACCCTTACCTTAACCTTAACCTTTACCTTAACCCTTACCTTAACCTTTACCTTAACCCTTACCTTAACCCTTACCTTAACCTTAACCTTAACCCTTACCTTAACCCTTACAGTACCTTAACCTTTACCTTAACCCTTACCTTAACCTTTACCTTAACCCTTACCTTAACCCTTACAGTACCTTAACCCTTACCTTAACCTTTACCTTAACCCTTACCTTAACCTTTACAGTACCTTAACCCTTACCTTAACCTTTACAGTACCTTAACCTTTACCTTAACCTTTACCTTAACCCTTACCTTAACCCTTACCTTAACCCTTACCTTAACCCTTACCTTGACCCTTACCTTAACCCTTACCTTAACCTTTACAGTACCTTAACCCTTACCTTAACCTTAACCCTTACCTTAACCCTTACCTTAACCCTTACCTTAACCTTAACCTTTACCTTAACCCTTACCTTAACCCTTACCTTAACCCTTACCTTAACCCTTACCTTAACCCTTACCTTAACCTTAACCTTTACCTTAACCCTTACCTTAACCCTTACCTTAACCCTTACCTTAACCCTTACCTTAACCTTTACAGTACCTTAACCCTTACCTTAACCTTTACAGTACCTTAACCCTTACCTTAACCTTTACAGTACCTTAACCCTTACCTTAACCTTTACCTTAACCCTTACCTTAACCTTTACAGTACCTTAACCCTTACCTTAACCTTTACAGTACCTTAACCTTAACCCTTACCTTAACCTTTACCTTAACCTTTACAGTACCTTAACCTTAACCTTAACCTTAACCCTTACCTTAACCTTTACAGTACCTTAACCTTAACCCTTACCTTAACCTTAACCTTTACCTTAACCCTTACCTTAACCTTTACCTTAACCCTTACCTTAACCCTTACAGTACCTTAACCTTTACCTTAACCCTTACCTTAACCTTTACCTTAACCCTTACCTTAACCCTTACCTTAACCTTTACAGTACCTTAACCCTTACCTTAACCTTTACAGTACCTTAACCTTTACCTTAACCTTTACCTTAACCCTTACCTTAACCCTTACCTTAACCCTTACCTTGACCCTTACCTTAACCCTTACCTTAACCTTTACAGTACCTTAACCCTTACCTTAACCTTAACCCTTACCTTAACCCTTACCTTAACCCTTACCTTAACCTTAACCTTTACCTTAACCCTTACCTTAACCCTTACCTTAACCCTTACCTTAACCTTTACCTTAACCCTTACCTTAACCTTTACAGTACCTTAACCCTTACCTTAACCCTTACAGTACCTTAACCCTTACCTTAACCTTTACCTTAACCTTTACCTTAACCTTTACCTTAACCCTTACCTTAACCTTTACCTTAACCTTTACCTTAACCTTTACCTTAACCTTTACCTTAACCTTTACCTTAACCCTTACCTTAACCTTTACAGTACCTTAACCCTTACCTTAACCTTTACAGTACCTTAACCCTTACCTTAACCCTTACCTTAACCTTTACAGTACCTTAACCCTTACCTTAACCTTTACCTTAACCTTTACAGTACCTTAACCCTTACCTTAACCTTTACCTTAACCTTTACAGTACCTTAACCCTTACCTTAACCTTTACCTTAACCTTTACAGTACCTTAACCCTTACCTTAACCTTTACAGTACCTTAACCCTTACCTTAACCTTTACCTTAACCTTTACAGTACCTTAACCCTTACCTTAACCTTTACAGTACCTTAACCCTTACCTTAACCTTTACCTTAACCCTTACCTTAACCTTTACCTTAACCCTTACCTTAACCTTTACAGTACCTTAACCCTTACCTTAACCCTTACCTTAACCTTTACCTTAACCCTTACCTTAACCTTAACCCTTACAGTACCTTAACCCTTAACCTTAACCCTTACCTTAACCCTTACCTTAACCTTAACCCTTACCTTAACCTTGACCCTTACCTTAACCTTTACCTTAACCCTTACAGTACCTTAACCCTTAACCTTGACACTTACCTTAACCCTTACCTTAACCTTAACCCTTACCTTAACCTTAACCCTTACCTTAACCTTGACCCTTACCTTAACCCTTACCTTAACCCTTACCTTGACCCTTACCTTAACCCTTACCTTAACCCTTACCTTAACCTTGACCCTTACCTTAACCCTTACCTTAACCCTTACCTTGACCCTTACCTTAACCCTTACCTTAACCTTAACCCTTACAGTACCTTAACCCTTAACCTTAACCCTTACCTTAACCCTTACCTTAACCCTTACCTTAACCTTAACCCTTACAGTACCTTAACCCTTAACCTTAACCCTTACCTTAACCCTTACCTTAACCTTAACCCTTACCTTAACCTTGACCCTTACCTTAACCCTTACCTTAACCCTTACCTTGACCCTTACCTTAACCCTTACCTTAACCCTTACCCCAACCCTTACCTTAACCTTTAACTTAACCCTTACCTTAACCCTTACCTTAACCCTTACCTTAACCCTTACCTTAACCCTTACCTTAACCTTAACCTTAACCCTAACCTTAACCCTTACCCCAACCCTTACCTTAACCTTTAACTTAACCCTTACCTTAACCCTTACCTTGACCCTTACCTTAACCTTAACCCTTACCTTAACCCTTACCTTAACCCTTACCTTAACCTTAACCCTTACCTTAACCTTTACCTTTACCTTAACCCTTACCTTAACCCTTACCTTAACCTTTACCCTTACCTTAACCCTTACCTTAACCCTTACCCCTACCTTAACCCTTACCTTAACCTTTGCCTTAACCATTCTGAATTAATGCCTAATTTAATGAATCAGAATTTGTTTATGTTTTAACTCTGTCCAAAACCTTAACCAATACCTCATCTAGTTGGAATGAATAGTTATGTTAAACAGTCTACTTTTGATGTTTATCCTGCCCCGGACAAACGTTGAACACTGAAGTGAGACTGTGAGATCTTGTTGCAAATTCAGAGCATCAAAGGCATTTTCAATAAGCAATACATTTCCCATTAAGCAAATGCACAATCCTTACCTCACAGTAAACACTCTTATCCAGAACGACTTACAGGAGTCATTAGGGTTAAGTGCCTTGTTCAAGGACACAGCTTTGGGGATTTGAACCAGTAACCCTTTCACTTACTGGCCCAATAGTCTTAACTGCTAGGTTACCTGCCACCTTCAAACTACACTGTTAGAACCATTTTGGAACCCTTTTTTTCTATGTGAAGGGAAAGGGTTCTAAACAAGAACAATTTTGATCTGAAGAACTATTTTTGGAAGAAATGGTTCTTTGATGATTTTTTTGGAAGGCAAGAATGGTTCTACATAGAGCCATATGTCATATTTCTCAGCAAGCTCTCTGTTGAAGAATGATTTAGCAGAATTCTTTATTTTAAAATCTGTATTTTTAGCATGTACATTGAATGTTTGAATAATTTTGTGCTACACAACGATAAATAACGTAAATGTTTCTAAACGAATCCAATACGTTAGTAGTTGGACTTATTGCTTCCGATACCGGGATGGATGTCCAGTTTATGTGATTGAGGTAGTCTCAGAATTCAATCTTCTCCACCATGGCAGTCATTCTGAATGCAGGTTGCGGGTGATAAAAATATATTTTAAAAATTTGACACTAATATCCTAACTGTGCGTGTGTGTGTGTGTGTGTGTGTGTGTGTGTGTGTGTGTGTGTGTGTGTGTGTGTGTGTGTGTGTGTGTGTGTGTGTGTGTGTGTGTGTGTGTGTGTGTGTGTGTGTGTGTGTGTGTGTGTGTGTGTGTGTGTGCGTGCGTGTGTGTGTCTTCTTGTTCCTTGGTTTTGTACCTTGCCAATGTCAACCTTTCCCTCTCCCTGGTCGTGGTCAGTAGACAGCCCCAGGTAGCTGGGTCAGACACCTGTGTTGTGAGATTACAAACTAATATGACCTAAAGCACTGACCCTGGAGATAGATAGGAGTCTTTTGTAAAAAAAAAAAGAATGACAAGACAAAGGATCAATGACATGACTTTGCACGTTTTCTCTCCACAAAGAGAGACTTTAGTGACCTGTCCTGATTCCCAGAGGCCTATGGGGGGGGGGGTGGAGATAGAGAGGCACCTACTGTGACAGTAATGGGGTTTTCCCCTAACTTTCCTAAAGCCCCTAGGCCCTAAGGGACTGTTATTAAGGTAGGGTGGGACTTGTAGCCGCCTGGATTTAGACACCTCATCTGAAATTCTTCGACAGGGAGGTGCACTCCCTTGGGGACTTTATTGGCTGTGGAATTACATCAAAGTTCACAGTCTGCATGATGCCTCCTGCGCTACACATCACCTCTGCCTGCCTCAGTCTCTATCTAGTGCTACAAGTCTTGTTCCTGGTAAGCCTCTACTGTGCTGAGGGACTGAAAAGTATTTCACACTAGCAGATTATTCCTGGTAAATCTCCACTGTGCTGTTTCACACTAGCAGATTATTCCTGGTAAATCTCCACTGTGCTGTTTCACACTAGCAGATTATTCCTGGTAAATCTCCACTGTGCTGTTTCACACTAGCAGATTAATCCTGGTATATCTCCACTGTGCTGTTTCACACTAGCAGATTATTCCTGGTAAATCTCCACTGTGCTGTTTCACACTAGCAGATTAATCCTGGTATATCTCCACTGTGCTGTTTCACACTAGCAGATTATTCCTGGTAAATCTCCACTGTGCTGTTTCACACTAGCAGATTAATCCTGGTATATCTCCACTGTGCTGTTTCACACTAGCAGATTGGGTTACTGAAGCAGCATATGATTTAACATGAAGGTGAGACTGATTTAACATGAAGGTGAGACTGATTTAACATGAAGGTGAGACTGATTTAACATGAAGGTGAGACTGATTTAACATGAAGGTGAGACTGATTAAACATGAAGGTGAGACTGATTTAACATGAAGGTGAGACTGATTTAACATGAAGGTGAGACTGATTTAACATGAAGGTGAGACTGATTTAACATGAAGGTGAGACTGATTTAACATGAAGGTGAGACTGATTAAACATGAAGGTGAGACTGATTTAACATGAAGGTGAGACTGATTAAACATGAAGGTGAGACTGATTTAACATGAAGGTGAGACTGATTTAACATGAAGGTGAGACTGATTAAACATGAAGGTGAGACTGATTTAACATGAAGGTGAGACTGATTAAACATGAAGGTGAGACTGATTTAACATGAAGGTGAGACTGATTTAACATGAAGGTACGACTGACTTTGTGACCTTTGTAATCATTTGGAAAATACTGTAGCTGTTAGTTCAAGCCAGGTGTCCCATTTGAAAAGGGAGTATTTTGACCTCATTGGGACGACCTGTTGAAATAAAGATTTAATAAAAAACAAACAGAGCCCTTTGACTGAGAATTGTCATGATGGCTTAACACCATTCACCGAGTCCTTCACAAGTACAGCCTGTAACTCTGCCAATCAATCAATCAAATTTATTCATGAAGCACTTTTTTTTTACATCGGCCAATGTCACAAAGTGCTGTACAGAAATCCAGCCACAAGAACCCAAACAGCAAGCAATGCAGATGTGGAAGCACTGTAGAACTCTAGAACATACATTACAAATCTCAAAGCACGTGTTAAACGCTGTGTAATGTCATTTTACACCATGAGAATCACACTGAGATAGGCAGAGTATCTTCCTGTAAAGTTGATCTGTAGAGAATGAAGGGTTAGGGTAATTATTGAAAGGTAATCCCGGCGTTAATACCCGTGGTAATCTAAGAAAGCTCAGCACCTATGCGGAGAGGTGTGGATACAAGTTCACGGTAATTATTACTGTGGAGCTAAAAGCTGTGATCATGCTGAAATGTGTCAGGAAAGGGAAAGTAAGACGATATACATAGAATACATAGAAAGGGCTTGGAACCTCTAATCCTGGATTCTGTTCTGATAGAATACATGGAAAGGGCTTGGAACCACTAATTCTGGATTCTGTTCTGATAGAATACATAGAAAGGGCTTGGAACCTCTAATCCTGGATTTTGTTCTGATAGAATACATAGAAAGGGCTTGGAACCTCTAATCCTGGATTCTGTTCTGATAGAATACATAGAAAGGGCTTGGAACCTCTAATCCTGGATTCTATTCCAATAGAATACATGGAAAGGGCTTGGAACCTCTAATCCTGGATTCTGTTCTGATAGAATACATAGAAAGGGCTTGGAACCTCTAATCCTGGATTATGTTCTGATATAATATATAGAAAGGGCTTGGAACCTCTAATCCTGGATTCTGTTCTGATAGAATACATAGAAAGGGCTTGGAACCTCTAATTCTGGATTCTGTTCTGATAGAATACATAGAAAGGGCTTGGAACCTCTAATCCTGGATTCTGTTCTGATAGAATACATAGAAAGGGCTTGGAACCTCTAATTCTGGATTCTGTTCTGATAGAATACATAGAACGGGCTTGGAACCTCTAATCCTGGATTCTATTCTAATAGAATACATGGAAAGGGCTTGGAACCACTAATTCTGGATTATGTTCTGATAGAATACATACAAAGGGCTTGGAACCTCTAATTCTGGATTCTGTTCTGATAGAATACATAGAAAGGGCTTGGAACCTCTAATCCTGGATTCTATTCTAATAGAATACATGGAAAGGGCTTGGAACCACTAATTCTGGATTATGTTCTGATAGAATACATAGAAAGGGCTTGGAACCTCTAATCCTGGATTTTGTTCTGATAGAATATATAGAATAGGCTTGGAACCTCTAATTCTGGATTCTGTTCTGATAGAATACATAGAAAGGGCTTGGAACATCTAATCCTGGATTCTGTTCTGATAGAATACATGGAAAGGGCTAGGAACCTCTAATTCTGGATTCTGTTCTCATAGAATACATAGAAAGGGCTTGGAACCTCTAATCCTGGATTCTATTCTGATAGAATACATAGAAAGGGCTGAGAACCTCCAATCCTGGATTCTATTCAAATCGAACACATGGGAAGTGCTTGGAACCTCTAATCCTGGATTCTATTCTAATGGAATACATAGAAAGGGCTTGGAACCTCTAATCCTGCATTCTATTCTAATAGAATACATAGAAAGGGCTTGGAACCTCTAATCCTGCATTCTATTCTAATAGAATACATGGAAAGGGCTGAGAACCTCTAATCCTGGATTCTATTCAAATTGAACACATGGGAAGTGCTTGGAACCTCTAATCCTGGATTCTATTCTAATAGAATACATGGAAAGGGCTTGGAACCACTAATTCTGGATTATGTTCTGATAGAATACATAGAAAGGGCTTGGAACCTCTAATCCTGCATTCTATTCTAATAGAATACATAGAAAGGGCTTGGAACCTCTAATCCTGCATTCTATTCTAATAGAATACATAGAAAGGGCTTGGAACCTCTAATCCTGGATTCTATTCTAATGAGCAAGACAAGATGTAGTGTTGTCATCATGACAAACATGCCATGTGCATATTGGTTAATCAATCTATGTAAAATACACCTGCAAGGAGGACACATTTTCAACAAAGATTTGATTTGTATGTATGAATATTTAGGTTGTCTGTAACCAAGCTTGATCAGATACAGAATAAGGGTGATGAGAATGAAATTTGGTGAACAAAAAAGTGAACATTCAACTGAACATTTACTCAGGTTGCCCTATTGAATTGCCCTTGAGGAATCAATATGAATCAGTCTATAATGTGAATCATACAGTATACCCGTCCGTGACCGCGAAGACAAGCCTGCATGCCGACTGGGAAAGATGGGAAAAAGGCTTCCACATCACAACCCCGCAGGACTGAGAGATCAGGGCTAATATGCAGTATACAGTGTATGGTTGTGGGTCATGTCAGGTGAAGTTAAAATGCCAAACACCAAGTTGGTGGAAATAAATAAATAACACAGTACATATGTTATTGTTAAAAGGTTGATATTCAGCATTTACAGTATACTTCCTTTGAACCCGCAAGAATAATCTGGCACGTCAACAGGAACAGGAAGTGACGACAATGAGAGGGCTTCTACATTATCTCCCATAACCTGCTGACGCTGTCATCCGTCAGCTCCATACATATTGATGATCCATTAGCCACTGTGACCACCATAGACCATGTGACCACCATAGACCATGTGACCACCATAGACCATGTGACCACCATGGACCATGTGACCACCATAGACCATGTGACCACCATAGACCATGTGACCACCATAGACCATGTGACCACCATGGACCATGTGACCACCATAGACCATGTGACCACCATAGACCATGTGACCACCATGGACCATGTAACCACCATAGACCATGTGACCACCATGGACCATGTGACCACCATAGACCATGTGACCACCATGGACCATGTGACCACCATAGACCATGTGACCACCATAGACCATGTGACCACCATAGACCATGTGACCACCATAGACCATGTGACCACCATAGACCATGTGACCACCATGGACCATGTAACCACCATAGACCATGTGACCACCATGGACCATGTGACCGCCATAGACCATGTGACCACCATAGACCATGTGACCACCATAGACCATGTGACCACCATGGACCATGTGACCACCATAGACCATGTGACCACCATAGACCATGTGACCACCATAGACCATGTGACCACCATGGACCATGTGACCACCATAGACCATGTGACCACCATAGACCATGTGACCACCATGGACCATGTAACCACCATAGACCATGTGACCACCATGGACCATGTGACCACCATAGACCATGTGACCACCATAGACCATGTGACCACCATGGACCATGTGACCACCATAGACCATGTGACCACCATGGACCATGTAACCACCAAAGACCATGTGACCACCATAGACCATGTGACCACCATAGATCATGTGACCACCATAGACCATGTGACCACCATAGACCATGTGACCACCATAGACCATGTGACCACCATAGACCATGTAACCACCATGGACCATGTGACAACCATAGACCATGTGACCACCATAGACCATGTGACCACCATAGACCATGTGACCACCATGGACCATGTGACCACCATAGACCATGTGACCACCATAGACCATGTGACCACCATAGACCATGTGACCACCATGGACCATGTGACCACCATAGACCATGTGACCACCATAGACCATGTGACCACCATGGACCATGTAACCACCATAGACCATGTGACCACCATGGACCATGTGACCACCATAGACCATGTGACCACCATAGACCATGTGACCACCATGGACTATGTAACCACCATGGACCATGTGACCACCATGGACCATGTGACCACCATAGACCATGTGACCACCATAGACCATGTGACCACCATAGACCATGTGACCACCACACACCATGTGACCACCATAGACCATGTGACCACCATAGACCATGTGACCACCATAGACCATGTAACCACCATAGACCATGTGACCACCATAGACCATGTAACCACCATGGACCATGTGACAACCATAGACCATGTGACCACCATAGACCATGTGACCACCATAGACCATGTGACCACCATAGACCATGTGACCACCATAGACCATGTGACCACCATGGACCATGTGACCACCATGGACCATGTGACCACCAAAGACCATGTGACCACCATGGACCATGTGACCACCATGGACCATGTGACCACCATGGACCATGTGACCACCATAGACCATTTGACCACCATAGACCATGTGACCACCATAGACCATGTGACCACCATAGACCATGTAACCACCATAGACCATGTGACCACCATAGACCATGTGACCACCATAGACCATGTGACCACCACAGACCATGTGACCACCATAGACCATGTGACCACCATAGTCCATGTGACCACCATAGACTATGTGACCACCATAGACCATGTGACCACCATAGACCATGTGACCACCACAGACCATGTGACCACCATAGACCATGTGACCACCATAGACCATGTGACCACCATAGACCATGTGACCACCACAGACCATGTGACCACCACAGACCATGTGACCACCATAGACCATGTGACCACCATAGACCATGTGACCACCATAGACTATGTGACCACCATAGACCATGTGACCACCATAGACCATGTGACCACCACAGACCATGTGACCACCATAGACCATGTGACCACCATAGACCATGTGACCACCATAGACTATGTGACCACCATAGACCATGTGACCACCATAGACCATGTGACCACCACAGACCATGTGACCACCATGGACCATGTGACCACCATAGACCATGTGACCATGTGGAATATAACGTCTGGGCACGGATTGCTTCCCTTCATAAGCATCTCCAGGTTCTCTCTCATTCTGCTCTCTATGTTCTTCCCCTTTCTCTCTCATTCTGCTCTCTATGTTCTTCCCCTTTCTCTCTCATTCTGCTCTCTCTATGTTCTTCCACTTTCTCTCTCATTCTGCTCTCTCTATGTTCTTCCCCTTTCTCTCTCATTCTGCTCTCTCTATGTTCTTCCCCTTTCTCTCTCATTCTGCTCTCTCTATGTTCTTCCCCTTTCTCTCTCATTCTGCTCTCTCTATGTTCTTCCCCTTTCTCTCTCATTCTGCTCTCTATGTTCTTCCCCTTTCTCTCTCATTCTGCTCTCTCTATGTTCTTCCCCTTTCTCTCTCATTCTGCTCTCTATGTTCTTCCCCTTTCTCTCTCATTCTGCTCTCTCTATGTTCTTCCCCTTTCTCTCTCATTCTGCTCTCTCTATGTTCTTCCCCTTTCTCTCTCTTCTGCTCTCTCTATGTTCTTCCCCTTTCTCTCTCATTCTGCTCTCTCTATGTTCTTCCCCTTTCTCTCTCATTCTGCTCTCTCTATGTTCTTCCCCTTTCTCTTCCCCCCCTCTCCTCTCCATCTATCTCAGCCATCTCATTCTGCTCTCTCTATGTTCTTCCCCTTTCTCTCTCATTCTGCTCTCTATGTTCTTCCCCTTTCTCTCTCATTCTGCTCTCTATGTTCTTCCCCTTTCTCTCTCATTCTGCTCTCTCTATGTTCTTCCCCTTTCTCTCTCCCTCTGCTCTCTCTATGTTCTTCCCCTTTCTCTTCCCCCCCTCTCCTCTCCATCTATTTCAGCCATCTCATTCTGCTCTCTCTATGTTCTTCCCCTTTCTCTTCCCCCCCTCTCCTCTCCATCTATCTCAGCCATCTCCCTCTGCTCTCCACCCCCCCCCACTCTGTCTCTTTGCGCTCCCTCTCTTCCTACTCCTGCTCTCTCTCCCTGATTCCCCGGCTCTCTCCCTGCTCCCCCTTCTCCCTGCTCATGCTGCCAGTCCCTTTCTCTCATCTCTTATCCCCCCCAACCTCTCTCTCTCTCTCCCTCCCCCACTCTCTCTCTCCTCCTCCCCCCTCTCTCTCCTCTCTCTTTCCCCCCTCTCTCTCTCCTCCCCCTCTCTCTCTCTCTCTGCTCCCAGTTCCCCTCCTCCTTTCAGTGTTTTGTGTCCCATTTTTATGAGGTTGTGATGCAATATTAATAAGGGAGGCAGCATATTTACTGAGATGTCCTGGGGAAGCTATTTAACTGACTGGGTCAATGGGGCTTTCGAAGTAGAAAACACACACCTTCACTCAGATTTATCTGTCTGATACATTATCATTTGCACCAGAAAACCCTCAAACACATTAATGTCTGGGGTGATAATGTGGCTATAATATGCTACTGCAAGACAAATTATCATATGAGGTAAATGTTAATTTTTACAGTACCTATAGCTGTTGGTCAATGTATGTACCTGAGTTTGGCTTTGAGTATACAATGACGTTCTCCATCAACATTGCCAATTCATAACTTGACATACTACGAAAAGCTTTCATCCAGGAAGTCCTCATTATATTATCTCTTCCAATACGGCGCTGTTAACCATATTTTCCCATAATGAGAATTACAGAATCATCACTTTATGTGTGACAATACATTCTCTTGAGGTGTAACAGATTTCAAGAAGTAAAACAGATTGTTTTTTAATGCATCCCAAACACCACCATACACCCTCTATAGTTTGACCAGAGCCCTATGGGTCTCAGTTCCCTATGGGCCTTATAAACCCTTTGGGTTCTGGTCCAAAGTAAAGAACCACATAGAGAATAGGGTGCCGTTTGGGACTCAGTCATTGTTCACTAATACCTGCATTTTAAAAAGACAAAAAAAAAACAAGATAATAGGATTTGAAGCCTGGAAAACTGTAATGTTCTCTGGAGAGATTTCCTTCACTTGTTATTAGACACTCTCAGATGGATCGCCTTGGATTGACGTTCACAGTGTCACAGTGAGACCTGCATTCTTTACATGTTGCTTTCTTTCAGGTTATCTTATTATTTGTCATTGTTACATTCTGTACATAGCTCTCTCCGAGACAGTGCCTTTAATGTGAATTAACATTGAGCATAACCTCAGAAACGATCCAGCCTACACCTGAGATAATATGCAAACAATTGTCCCTGATGGTATGTGACAAAGGCAATCAAATCAAATCAAATTTTATTTTATTTGTCACATACACATGGTTAGCAGATGTTAATGGTCACATACACATGGTTAGCAGATGTTAATGGTCACATACACATGGTTAGCAGATGTTAATGGTCACATACACATGGTTAGCAGATGTTAATGGTCACGTACACATGGTTAGCAGATGTTAATGGTCACATACACATGGTTAGCAGATGTTAATGGTCACATACACATGGTTAGCAGATGTTAATGGTCACATACACATGGTTAGCAGATGTTAATGGTCACGTACACATGGTTAGCAGATGTTAATGGTCACATACACATGGTTAGCAGATGTTAATGGTCACATACACATGGTTAGCAGATGTCAATGGTCACATACACATGGTTAGCAGATGTTAATGGTCACATACACATGGTTAGCAGATGTTAATGGTCACATACACATGGTTAGCAGATGGTAATGGTCACATACACATGGTTAGCAGATGTTAATGGTCACATACACATGGTTAGCAGATGTTAATGCGAGTGTAGCGAAATGCTTGTGCTTCTAGTTCCGACAATGCAGTAATAACCAACAAGTAATCTAACTAACAATTCCTAAACTACTGTCTTATACACAGTGTAAGGGGATAAAGAATATGTACATAAGGATATATGAATGAGTGATGGTACAGAGCAGCATAGGCAAGATACAGTAGATGGTATCGAGTACAGTATATACATATGAGATGAGTATGTAAACAAAGTGGCATAGTTAAAGTGGCTAGTGATACATGTATTACATAAGGATGCAGTCGATGATATAGAGTACAGTATATACGTATGCATATGAGATGAATAATGTAGGGTAAGTAACATTATATAAGGTAGCATTGTTTAAAGTGGCTAGTGATATATTTACATCATTTCCCATCAATTCCCATTATTAAAGTGGCTGGAGTTGAGTCAGTGTCAGTGTGTTGGCAGCAGCCACTCAATGTTAGTGGTGGCTGTTTAACAGTCTGATGGCCTTGAGATAGAAGCTGTTTTTCAGTCTCTCGGTCACAGCTTTGATGCACCTGTACTGACCTCGCCTTCTGGATGATAGCGGGGTGAACAGGCAGTGGCTCGGGTGGTTGATGTCCTTGATGATCTTTATGGCCTTCCTGTAACATCGGGTGGTGTAGGTGTCCTGGAGGGCAGGTAGTTTGCCCCCGGTGATGCGTTGTGCAGACCTCACTACCCTCTGGAGAGCCTTACGGTTGTGGGCGGAGCAGTTGCCGTACCAGGCGGTGATACAGCCCGCCAGGATGCTCTCGATTGTGCATCTGTAGAAGTTTGTGAGTGCTTTTGGTGACAAGCTGAATTTCTTCAGCCTCCTGAGGTTGAAGAGGCGCTGCTGCGCCTTCTTCACGATGCTGTCTGTGTGGGTGGACCAATTCATTTTGTCTGTGATGTGTATGCCGAGGAACTTAAAACTTGCTACTCTCTCCACTACTGTTCCATCGATGTGGATAGGGGGGTGTTCCCTCTGCTGTTTCCTGAAGTCCACAATCATCTCCTTAGTTTTGTTGACGTTGAGTGTGAGGTTATTTTCCTGACACCACACTCCAAGGGCCCTCACCTCCTCCCTGTAGGCCGTCTCGTCGTTGTTGGTAATCAAGCCTACCACTGTTGTGTTGTCCGCAAACTTGATGATTGAGTTGGAGGCGTGCGTGGCCACGCAGTCGTGGGTGAACAGGGAGTACAGGAGAGGGCTCAGAACGCACCCTTGTGGGGCCCCAGTGTTGAGGATCTGGTGGCCTTCGTTAAAACTAAACAGGAAACTAAACAGGAATTGCTCTGCAGTCTGCACACATGACATTATAATGTGATCTAGCTCACGTTGTGATTGAGTACATTAGTATAATATAGCAGAAACAGTAGCCTATGTTAAACTACAGGCGGGCAATCCCCTGTACTGTAGGATATGATTTACATTATCAGGCAGTCTAGTTCAGAGAAAATGACAAATTATTCCTTGCAGGGCCCGAATAATGCGGCGGTTTAATAGAAGCTGAAGCCCCGGGGGCCCAAGTCCGTAGGAGGCCCAAGCCCATGGGGGGCCCAAGTCCATAGGAGGCCCAAGTCCGTAGGAGGCTCAAGACCGTAGGGGGCCCAAGTCCGTAGGGGGCCCAAGACCATAGGGGGCACAAGTCCGTAAAGGGCCCAAGCCCATAGGAGGCCCAAGACCGTAGGGGGCCCAAGCCCGTAGGAGGCCCAAGACCGTAGGGGGCCCAAGCCCGTAGGAGGCCCAAGACCATAGGGGACCCAAGCCCGTAGGAGGCCCAAGACCTTAGGGGACCCAAGTCCGTAGGGGGCCCAAGCCCGTAGAGGGCCCAGGCAGAGAAACATTGAAATGTATATATAGATATAAAAATAATTTTACAGCAACCACCAATCACACGAGCCCAATCTCAATGCTGCCCGATCTGCTGATCATCAGATGGGGGGAGGAGAGGAGGTAGGTGGCCCACATGGGTAACTGGGGGGCCCTTTCTTGGTTGGGTAACTGATTCAGAGTCTCTCCCCTCTTGACTGCAGAAACAAAGTTAATTTCCTGCAATTCTATACGTTTTGCCATGTGGCGGAGAGTAATCCTTGCAGTTTTAAAGCTAATTACTTGCGGTTAATCCGGCACAGATTCCCAGAGCACATTGCATAATGTTGAGTCACATACCATGTTCTTAGCTCCAGACGCTCTTTCAAGAATTCCCATCAAACACCAGAGAAGATTCAGGGCACGTTCATCTGCTCAGGCATTTTTATTTTATTTTTTACCTTTATTTAACCAGGCAAGTCAGTTAAGAACACATTCTTATTTTCAATGACGGCCTAGAAACAGTGGGTTAACTGCCTTTTCAGAACGACAGATTTGTACCTTGTCAGCTTGGGGGTTTGAACTTGCCTCCCCATTGCTGACACCTGCCAAATCTTACAATGCCAGGACTTGCATTTTACACATCATATGTTATGGCAATCTGTCAATCGATAACACAGTCGATGGCATTGCACACAATCATTGGTTGAGCAGGGGAACGCGACCTCAATCAAATTATTTTTGATTGTCTTGTCATCACATGAGCCAATCAATTTCCACAGACTGACTGCAGAGTAACAACACAGACGAGCTAGCGAGAAATAAATTACATCACTAGAACAAATAGCCAGCAGATCACACTCCTAAAATAAGTATTTTTTACTGCTTAAACCAAAATATGCTGTATGGTGAATAAGAAATGTGATTGGATCAGAGTCATGGTGAATAAGAAATGTGATTGGATCAGAGTCATGGTGAATAAGAAATGTGATTGGATCAGAGTCATGGTGAATAAGAAATGTGATTGGATCAGAGTCATGGTGAATAAGAAATGTGATTGGATCAGAGTCATGGTGAATAAGAAATGTGATTGGGTCAGAGTCATGGTGAATAAGAAATGTGATTGGATCAGAGTCATGGTGAATAAGAAATGTGATTGGATCAGTGTCATGGTGAATAAGAAATGTGATTGGGTCAGAGTCATGGTGAATAAGAAATGTGATTGGATCAGAGTCATGGTGAATAAGAAATGTGATTGGATCAGTGTCATGGTGAATAAGAAATGTGATTGGGTCAGAGTCATGGTGAATAAAAACTTTTATTAGGTTCGAATTATGGTGAAAAAGAACTGTTATTGGGTCAGAATTATGGCTGCTAGTGGTCAATAAATCCTACCTAGGCCTACTCCTTTGTCATATTTGTTATATGCCATCTGGGGGCGGTTAAGAGCATTGAGTATTGAAGCGTCACTGGTTCAAATCCCTGAGCTGACTAGGTGACCAATCTGTTGATGTGCATTTGAGTAAGGCACTTAACCCTAATTGCTCCTGTAAATTGCTCTGTATAAGAGTGTCCGTAAAATGTAAATCTGTATTTACCTGAAACCTTTTTGCTCATATATCTGTGTACTGTACAATAATATGTACTGTACAATAATATTACTGTACAACAAACATTTCATGTTAAAAAAACTTATTCAGGATTGGTGAACTGTCTCTGCGGGACAGTTGAGCTAACGTAGGCTAATGGGATTAGCATGAGGTTGTAAGTAACAAGAACATTTCCCAGGACATAGACATATCTGATATTGTCAGAAGGCTTAAGTTCTTGTTAATCTAACTGCACTGTCCAATTTACAGTAGGTATTACAGTGAAAACATACCATGCTATTGTTTGAGGAGAGTGCAGTTTGGAACATGAAAAGTTATTAATAAACAAATTAGGCACATTTGGGCAGCCTTGATACAATTTAACAGAAATGCAATGGTTCATTGGATCAGATAAACTTTGCACATACACTACAATGTGTAAATTGCACCTGGGCTGGAATAATACATTATGGACATTCTCTTGCAATTGCAAAGATGATGGTACAAAACAAATAAATAAAATTGTTGTTTTTTTCTTTATATTATCTTTAACCAGATCTAATGCGTTATTTTCTCCTACAATCCTTTCAAATTTCCGTAAACTTCAAAGTGTTTCCTTTCAAATGGTACCAAGCAAATGCGTATCCTTACTTCAGGGCCTGAACTACAGGCATTTAGAAATGTCATTTTAGGCGAAAATTGAAAAAAAGTGCCTGGTTCTTAAGAGGTTTTTAACAATTTAACAATAGTCATTTAGCAGTTCATTTGGGTTCTTAATAGTGCCAACTGTTGTCGAAAGGGTTTGGTAAATACATTTGATTGATTCAATGGTTGACTGATCGATTGGATTATTAATTATTAATAATCGCATGAAATTGAATGAAATCTTTGGTTTACATTCTATTATATTCAACTGTATTCTATTCTATTCAATCCTATTGTAGGCTATTCATGTTCATGTGTTTGAGTCACTGTGGTAACGGTCTGAAATACTATGCATATTTCTCAATGATTATTTTCCACTAGGCTGCTGCTTAAATGTCAGACTATTTTAGAGAACGGTGGAAATAAGGTGGAGAGAGAATTTGGGGCGGAGTAATTCTAGGCGCTACCTCCCTCCCACTCAAGCCAGTGGAGTGGAGGAGAATTCATTCCTAAAGGGCTGGCTCTGGCTCCTCGGACACAGCTCAAAGACGGAGCTAGGAGACATTTGTGTGCGTCTCAGGGAAAGAGAGAGAGAGAGAGAGAGAGAGAGAGAGAGAGAGAGGGAGGGAGGGATAGAGCTGGCTAAATGAGTGTAGACCTCTCTAGCTGATCCGGGAGGTGGTTTTGCTACTTAGCCCGTCATGTGATTGCCCCGGGCTTGTTATCCTTCGGTTTTTCTTATAATTTTTTTTTGTTGTTAACTTGATTTTCAGAAGCAGCCTACCTACCAGCGCAGAGAAGGCAAGTAGAATAGGACTTGTAATCAAATACCGGTGGTGCGTTTTTTTAGTAGGGTAGGCTGGGGGCTTCTGCGTTCCAAAAGGGTGGTGGACCCGAACACCAACTTCCTGTGGAGACTCACTACCATCTAGCAGAGACGACAGCGGAACACCTTTAATACTTGTTTGGAGACGTCCAGAGAAGGAGTTCTCTCTCTTCACCTGGGTCGTTGCCGCTGGTTCTTCTTTTCAGTCCTTCTACAAAGAAGATGATTTCAAGGAATATAATATATGCCACAGATTAAAAGGTCAGTTTCCGATATATAATAAAGGCTTCATATTTAAAAACAAACAAACAACAACATATAAAATAAATCTCTGCGCCTGTCTTCTATGTGGCGTTGATGTTTCTTGGATCTACTGATCTAGTCTGCCGGATTCTGTCAGTGAAAGTGTTTGAGAATAGGGAGAACACTCGAGGAGAAAGAGAGAGCGATCATTCGTATTCTCCCTTCTGTGGATACAAACAGGAGAGGAACGGGCAAGTCAATATGCCATTCAGTTTGAGAATTTACACATTTAGCCAAGCAAACTAATGTGAATTCGGTGAATGCAATCGGGTAAGTGTATATACGGATAGCTAATTGGTGCATTTTTATTAAGCTACAGAACAGCAAAAAAACTTGCCCAAGCCATAGCCAGATATCTGTCTGTAGCTATCTAGCATTGGCCGAGGTGGGTCCTCCGCCGTAGATAGCTATTAAAACCTTGTCTTCTGCCTGCTGCTATTTCAGACCTTTACTGTGCTGCCCTTCGCAGCTGCCGGTGTTCGTCACGTCGCTGCTGGCCCGTTTCATGGCTCTCAAACTGGCCTAAAAACAGGTGCATATGTGCAAGGATATATGTGGTGCCTGTACGAGATGGTATGCGCTAACGTACTGTATGTAGTTAGCTAATAACACTTGCTTTTTTTGGACTATTTATTTAACCCGATTATCGTGGGTGTCTATGCTGTTACTATAGTTCTATCGGTATCCCACTGAATTACTAGGACTGTACAGTGAGATTTGCAAGGTGAAGTTATGGCTAGCGATTTAACTTTTTGTTATTTCTGCATTATTGCAATTCTACTTTTCATGGCCTGCCTTGGAAATGTTGTTTACCCTTAGCCTACTATACCGTCTAATAGTTTACTAGATCTCATTACATTAACCATACGTTATATCATGTTAGATTAGCTGAGTAGATTCATTAATAATTTCCCCACCTTCGTCATTGGAAATATAGATGTAGTTTATATGAATAAATCCTACTAGTTGATCTTATTCTACCCAATGGTATTGCACTATAGCCATCGATTTGCTCAAAACATTTATTAGGTGTCTAGATCCACTTCCACATTAAGGCAGGCTAGTGGAGCCAGTAGCTATTTATTTAATGTAGGTTACAGCAATTTGTTTGCACACATGGGCTTTTCTTGCGTTGTGAGAGAACAGTTTGGGGTCCAATTTGGTAACGTTGAATCAAAATATGAGTCCGGATGCGTTAGATTCTGTGCATCACCGCACTGTAACATTTTTTACTGCAATTTTACAATGTAACGCAGTTATCTCGATACCGCTACTGTTTGATTCACATCCAAATGCCACACGGTTTGGTTCAATAATAAAAGTGTGTTATAATTGTTTTTACCGGGGGATGTGTTTTTAATATTTGACTCACGTCTCCTTCTCCATGGAGACGTTTGAAACCTTTCAGCTGGGGGGTATCTCTAATCTCTGTATGGCCCGAACGCGGAAAAAGCTTTCTCTCTGTGTGAGGACAGACCACCATATGTCAGGGAAACATTTATGAAGGCTACGACCATACCACACTTTCATTCTTTAGAAAACCCTTTTGGTTTCAATATGTTTGTGTGGTCCTTTAAAAAAAAACATGTTTTCTTGATAACATCACACTTGTTTTTTTTTTTTTAAATCTTTCGAGGTATTTGTGTGTGAGTCTCTCTGGTATTTTTACGTGACCTATCTGAGTGTTTTTTTCCCCGAGGTGCACTAAAACACTTAGGAATATAAATAGATTATTTTAAAAATATATTTTATTATGTGCAAGCACCCAATAGACCATTGTATGTTTGTTTATTGTTCTGATTCACTGGGAGGTGTTGGTCCAAAATTATTCATAACCTATTTAGTCATAGATACTTGAAACCTTGGCGGTTTGCCTGTTAGGAGTGGCACTGCATTCTGAAGCTTAAGCTGTTTCTAATGAAGCATTAGAGACTGGGTGGTTCCAGCCCCGAATGCTGATTTGACTGACAGCCGTGGTATACGAGACCATATACCATGGGTATGACAAAACATGTTGTTTTTATTGCTCCAATTACTTTAGTAACCAGTTTATAATGGCAATAAGGGCACCTCAGGGGTTTAAAGTAAGGCCTGAGGGGGTGTGGCCAATATACCACAGCTAAGGGCTGTTCTTACCCACAGCGCAACGTGGAGTGCCTGGATACAGCCCTTAGCCACTGTATACTTGTTCATATACCACAAACCTCCAAGGTGCCTTATTTCTAATATAGACTGATTCCAATGGTATACGGTCTGATATTTTTACCTTTATTTAACCAGGCAAGTCAGTTAAGAACAAACTCTTAATTTCAATGACAGCCTAGGAACATTGGGTTAACTGGTCTAGGAACAGTGGGTTAACTGGCCTAGGAACAGTGGGTTAACTGCCTGTTCAGGAGAAGAACGACAGATGTGTACCGTGTCAGCTTGGGGATTTGAACTTGCAACCTTTCAGCTACTAGTCCAACGCTCTAACCACTAGGCTACCCTGCCTCCCCAACATACTGTGTCTTCGGCTGTCAGCCAATCAGCATTCAGGTCTTGAAAACCCCCAGTTTATAATAATGAACAACAGCAGTTACATATTGACTAGCCTTTGCCGAATCCCCAACAACCGGAAGTTCCAGGTTTTTAGGGGAAATGGAGAGAGCTTGTGACTTCTTTTGGATATTAACAACGTGACACCATAGATTATCCATTATATTAACAAGATGCTGTAGTGGGCCGCTCTAACAATTCAAGTAAATATCTTCAAAAATGGAACCCAGCTGGGAAGAGGCAAGATCAGGTGGGACCATTCTAGCCAATGAGAGGGTAAATACATGTGTGAACAACAGGTACAACGGCTGCCATTAGTTACCACAGTCACAAAGTCAAAATTGGCTATGTATTGTAAAAATTAATGAAAACAAAACATTTTACTTTTTGTTTTTAATGGTTAGGCGTAAGGTTAGCAGTGTGGTTAAGATTATGGTTAGTTTTAAAAATTACATTTTAAGAAGATCAATTCTAGAAATAGGCGGGGTTTATGACTTTGTGGTTGTGGTAACAAGTGACAACGAGGTACAACTCCGATATATAATGTTTGTTTTTTTCTTAACGTTTCCGGGATGTAACATGTCATACTTATATCAGTACAACCCGTAACATCCTAATCATTACGAATATTCTATTAGATCAAATAAGTCGCACATATCAAATAAGCCATATTTTTTTGGGGGGGTTTACCAAATTCGACACTTTCATTGACCTCTATACAAAAACGCCTTACTTGGTGATTGAAAAAAAAAAAAAAAATGGCGACACTTCCATCTTAACTCCTCCTCCACATTTTCCGGATTGGTTGAACTTCCATCTTAACTCCTCCTCCACATTTACCGGATTGGTTGAACAATGCAGAAGAGAAACTCCCGCGACAGTTTTTCTTTTTCTTCTCCTTATCGTCAAGACCTTTTACGTTTGCTACGCTAGGTTATATATTGAGAGACAAGATGTTTATACAATTATGTCCTCTTGTCCTATTTTCAGATGTTTAAATTTTTTACATTTATTTATTGGTTTGTGGCTCTCTACTTTCTGTGTTTTTTTCCCATCTGGAAACAAGATAAGGTATTTAGTTTGATTTGGTTTGGCCATTCATTTCTATACCTTCACTATTTGATGAAACAACATTGATGTAGTGGCCTCAGAGCTGCTCTGTAATTAAATAATTAATGGGAAGTGCTTTTAGTAGTGACTTGGAATGCATTCTGGACACTGAAAACAGTGCACGAGTTCCAAACGACACCCCTATTCCCTTTACAACACATAGGGGGCTCTGGTCAAACCTAGTGCTTTATGTAGTAGGGAATAGACTGCCGTTCGGACCACAATAAATGTCTCACTTGCAAACAGCACACAGATTAGTAGTACCACCTCTCCATGACCCTAGTACATCATGTAGTAATATAGTAGTACCACCTCTCCATGACCCTAGTACATCATGTAGTACCACCTCTCCATGACCCTAATACATCATGTAGTAATATAGTAGTACCACCTCTCCATGACCCTAGTACATAATGTAGTAATATGGCCGGATGTGATGCAGCCTGGATGTTGTGGTAGCAGCTGTTGTCTTGTTTTATCTTTCTGTGAGAGGTAGCAGCTGTTGTCTTGTTTGTCTTCAAGTGAGAAGTAGCAGCTGTCGTCTTGTTTGTCTTCAAGTGAGAAGTAGCAGCTGTCGTCTTGTTTGTCTTCAAGTGAGAAGAAACAGCTGTTGTCTTGTTTGTCTTCAAGTGAGAAGTAACAGCTGTTGTCTTGTTTTATCTTCCTGTGAGATGTAGCAGCTGTTGTCTTGTTTATATTTCTGTGATATGTAGCAGCTGTTGTCTTGTTTTATCTTTCTGTGAGCGGTAGCAGCTGTCGTCTTGTTTATATTTCTCTGCGTGGTAGCAGCTGTTGTCTTGTTTATATTTCTGTGAGTGGTAGCAGCTGTTGTCTTGTTTTATATTTCTGTGAGCGGTAGCAGCTGTTGTCTTGTTTATATTTCTGTGAGCGGTAGCAGCTGTTGTCTTGTTTATATTTCTCTGAGTGGTAGCAGCTGTCGTCTTGTTTTATATTTCTGTGAGCGGTAGCAGCTGTTGTCTTGTTTATATTTCTCTGAGAGGTAGCAGCTGATGTCTTGTTTTATATTTCTGTGAGTGGTAGCAGCGGTCTTCTTAGGCAGCACCACTTTCTCAATGCGTCCCAAATACCACCCTATTCCCTATATAGTGCACTACTTTTGACCAGTGCCCCAGTCTAAAGTAGTGCACTATATACAATATAGAGTGTTATTTGGTTCACTGCCTTCGTCTGCTGAAGTACACACAGGGCTGTGTAATAGTCCACACTTCAGCTGCAGCAGCCGTCTGGAGCCTAACCTACATGTTCCTGCTCTGTTGCCTGCAAATAACCTGCGGTGGGTTGTCTTAAAGGGGAAAGGTTTAGGAGCGAGTCATGCATGCCCCTTTAATGATCAGTCTGCAGTGTTGCATTGAAGCAATAGAAAACAACAAAGCTACTGGATCCAGAAGGAAAAGAAGGGAGATTCGGACATTTCAGTCGGAAAGTGAAGCAATAGCAACAAATGTACAAATGCAGCTCCACCTGTAATAATGTGAAAGTACTTGCATCCCCTTTCCCTCACTCTTTTCAGAACATAAAGTTGTACAACTTTCGTAATAGTTTGAAAAGGTACCGTAGCTGTATTCTTCCAACTAAAAGGGTTCCTTGAGGGTCATTTTATTTGGTGAAAAAAAAAATATATATATTCTGCCCGAACCCTTTTATATAATTACATAATAGTGGGTTCTTATATTTGTCTGATTTCGTACATGCACAAGTGTGTATTAATACGTATGTGTGAATTGGAAACGTTTTGTTTGTTTGTTTGGTTGGTTGTTGCATGCACTACCTCTCCCTGAGACACCCTCGGAGAGTGGGGTGACTGCCAGGGTCTGCCATTATCAATGACAACCCTCGGGCAATTAGGGTCAGTTCTAAGTGCCTTCCTCAAGTGCATATCGACAGATTCTCGGTTACTGGTCTAACGCTCTAACCGCTAGGCTACCTGCCGCCTTGATGCTTCTAGGTAAAACATGTTGTATTGATTTAAAAGGAGGATTCAAACTGGAGTTCTGTAGGTAATAGGACTCGTTCTGTAGGTAATAGGACTTGTTCCGTAGGTTAGGATAGGACTAGTTCTGTAGGTAATATGACTCGTTCTGTAGGTTAGGATAGGACTAGTTCTGTAGGTAATAGGACTCTTTCTGTAGGTTAGGATAGGACTAGTTCTGTAGGTAATAGAACTCGTTCTGTTGGTTAGGATAGGACTAGTTCTGTAGGTAATAGGACTCGTTCTGTAGGTTAGGATAGGACTCGTTCTGTAGGTAATAGGACTCGTTCTGTAGGTTAGGATAGGACTAGTTCTGTAGGTAATAGGACTCGTTCTGTAGGTTAGTATAGAACTAGTTCTGTAGGTAATAGGACTCGTTCTGTGGGTAATAGGACCCGTTCTGTAGGTAATAGGACTCTCTCTGTAGGTTAGGATAGGACTTGTTCTGTAGGTTAGGATAGGACTCGTTCTGTAGGTTAGGATAGGACTCTTTCTGTAGGTTAGGATAGGACTCGTTCTGTAGGTAATAGGACTCGTTCTGTAGGTAATAGGACTAGTTCTGTAGGTAGGTAGGTAGGTGGGGAGGCAGGGTAGCCTAGTGGTTAGAGCGTTGGACTAGTAACCGGAAGGTTGCGAGTTCAAACCCCCGAGCTGACCAGGTACAAATCTGTCGTTCTGCCCCTGAACAGGCACTTAACCCACTGTTCCCAGGACGTCATTGAAAATAAGAATTTGTTCTTAACTGACTTGCCTAGTTAAATAAAGGTTAAAAATAAAAAATAAAAAAAGGTAATAGGACTCAATCTGTGGGTAATAGGACTCAATCTGTGGGTAATAGGACTCAATCTGTAGGTAATAGGACTCAATCTGTGGGTAATAGGACTCAATCTGTGGGTAATAGGACTCAATCTGTAGGTAATAGGACTCAATCTGTGGGTAATAGGACTCAATCTGTGGGTAATAGGACTCAATCTGTGGGTAATAGGACTCAATCTGTGGGTAATAGGACTCAATCTGTGGGTAATAGGACTCGTTCTGTAGGTAATAGGACTCAATCTGTGGGTAATAGGACTCAATCTGTGGGTAATAGGATCCGTTCTGTAGGTAATAGGGCTCGTTCTGTAGGTTAGGATAGGACTCGTTCTGTAGGTTAGGAAAGGACTCGTTCTGTAGGTTAGGATAGGACTCGTTCTGTAGGTTAGGATAGGACTCGTTCTGTAGATAATAGGGCTCGTTCTGGTAGGCTAGGATAGGACTCGTTCTGTAGGTAATAGGACTAGTTCTGTAGATAATAGGACTCGTTCTGTAGGTTAGGATAGGACTCGCTCTGTAGGTAATAGGACTTTTCAAATGGTGCACAGACAGACTTGTTTGTAGGGCCGGGACGATACCAGTATTGGGATACTCGTTAGTATCGTAGCAAGGAAACAAAACACGCAGCGAACTTGACTTCTTTAGGAAAACAGTAGGGTGGGATTTGCCAAAGACCTCACAATTCCATATGTATTGCGATTCGATACTGTGATTTTCATTGCGATTCGATGTTCCGAACATACATGCATTGCTCAGCATATGTCTGCTGCAGAGGGACAAGAGAGAGAGAGAGACATGAGAAAATGATCAATCGTGGAAATAAAATGGCTGTAAACAAATTATCTCCCTATTTTAAAAAGAAAACAGAGAACAAGCTATGAAGGAAAAATGCTGGAGTTTTGTTTCAGACACATCCAACTATCACAAAAATAATATTGCGATATTGTCAAAATGATACGATATATCGTCAAAAATATCCTGATATGTAACCATATAACCCCCCCCCCTAATGTTGGAAACAGACATCATTATTTTGTCTGCCAGATTCGCATGTGTTTCTTTTCCAATCTACAGACAATATTATACATCATACAGCAGGTTTTTAAAGGAACACATTGTTTCATCTGCTTCATATTTGTCATTATAGCCATGGGAAAAAATATGGTGATGCCTCTATTGTCCCTATCCCTACTGGTTTGTTTTCCAAGGCCTGATGTAAACGTGTTGTTGTTTACTTTGTATTGTAGGCTAAACAGTTTATGGCCAAGGCATTTTATAGATTTTTTTATTTTTTATCTGTCTCTGCTAATCAATATTCCTTCAAAACATTTTTACATTTTTTTAAAATGTTTATACCTTAACTTAGATTTATTCAATACCTTTTTCAAAATGATTAGTGGACAGTGTGCTTTTTTTTTATAGGCAGACTAAGCACAAAGGCGGGACCGATATTGGCTGAAACAGCAATAGTTTGCATTTGCTCTGGTATTCCAAACAGTGTGTTCATTGTAGCCATAAAAGTAGGCTGAGGCCTACTCAACCATAGTTGAGACATCAATCTGACAGAAGGCTTTCTTTGTCTCCCACTTAACAAAAATGTGGATAAAGCATTTTCAGACATCTGCAATTGTTCTCTTTTTTTAATGATTCATCCTGCTTCTTTTATAGAATAACAAAAGCTACACAACTCTGAAAGGTCTATTGAAGTATCCAGTCAACACTCAAACCCAACATTTTGACGTAAACAATTAGCCTAGCTAACTAGGCTAAACTTCCATACATCTGTAAGAAGTGGCTAGCTGTTTAAAGCAGACATATGCTCGATCTGTGTTATTCTCCTCTATTGTCGTTGTGTCTTATGTGTAACGTCCTTATTGTGTGTTTAGGAGTCATTACAACTATCTTATCCTATATTATCTGATCTCGTAATTCTCGCTATAGATAATCCGCCATAACTAATATTCTTTAACTGAGAGCAGCTTTTAGCATGAGCCTCTGTCAACAGTGACAAGCTCAACAGGAGTGAGATGTTTAATTCCACAGCACTGCACACAGTCAATGCATAGAGGTGCTTTTTTGATGTTTCTGAATGGCCCTGTTTGTTGAAGTGGAGGAGTGTGTGTGTGGTGAATTAGGTGTCAGGAGGGGGGTGTCAGGAGGAGGGGGTGTGTTAGGAGGGGGGGTGTCAGGAGTAGGGGGTGTCAGGAGGAGGGGGTGTCAGGGGTAGGGGGTGTCAGGAGTAGGGGGTGTCAGGAGTAGGGGGTGTCAGGAGTAGGGGGTGTGTTAGGAGGAGGGGGTGTCAGGAGGGGGTGTCAGGAGGAGGGGGTGTGTTAGGAGGAGGGGGTGTCAGGAGGGGGTGTCAGGAGGAGGGGGTGTGTTAGGAGGAGGGGGTGTCAGGAGTAGGGGTGTTAGGAGTAGGGGGTGTCAGGAGTAGGGGGTGTCAGGAGTAGGGGGTGTTAGGAGTAGGGGGTGTCAGGAGTAGGGGGTGTCAGGAGGAGGGGGTGTGTTAGGAGGGGGGGTGAGGAGGGGGTGTCAGGAGTAGGGGGGTGTCAGGAGTAGGGGGTGTTAGGAGGGGGGGTGTCAGGAGGGGGGGGGTCAGGAGGAAGAGGTTTTTCAGGAGGGGGTATCAGGTGGGGTGTCAGGGCGGGTAGTTGTGTGATTCTGGGCCTCATCTTATCCCAAGATATCCTTATCGCAAGATATCCTTATCCCAAGATATCCTTATCGCAAGATATCCTTATCCCAAGACATCCTTGATATCATATCCCAAGACATCCTTATCCCAAGATATCCTTATCCCAAGACATCCTTATCCCAAGATATCCTTATCACAAGATATCCTTATCCCAAGACATCCTTGATATCATATCCCAAGACATACTTATCCCAAGATATCCTTATCACAAGATATCCTTATCCCAAGATATCCTTATCGCAAGATATCCTTATCCCAAGACATCCTTGATATCATATCCCAAGACATCCTTATCCCAAGATATCCTTATCACAAGATATCCTTATCACAAGATATCCTTGGGGCGGCAGGGAAGCCTAGTGGTTTGAGCATTGGACTAGTAACTGAAAGGTTGCAAGTTCAAATCCCCGAGCTGACAAGGTACAAAATCTGTCGTTCTGCCCCTGAACAGGCAGTTAACCCACTGTTCCTAGGCCGTCATTGAAAATAAGAATTTGTTCTTAACTGACTTGCCTAGTAAAATAAAAAAATAAAAAATATCCTTATCACATTCAACATGTTGAAACGTTACTCAGCTGCGCGTAAAGTAAATTTTTATTGACTCTTTTTTTCTTCGCTTCTCTTGCGGCTACTTCCCCGAAACACACCAAGCCCCGCCCCCCTGTCACTCAAACAGCTCAGCCCCTCCTCTTTTATCTTAGTCACTATTAGTTTGCATGCTGTTCTGTTAGGTCATGCAGTCAAACCCCGATTTTGGTCCAAACAAGGAACAACGCTGCTTTCATCTTTTTGCTTTTTAATAGGCACGTTCCACACTGCACCTTAGCCCAGGGCTTAAGCGAGTGTGATCACACTTGTACATTGTAAAGTGGGATAGCACCAACCTTAGCCCGGTGCTAGCAGGCCGTGCTCTGGAGCAGGGTTAGCCCTAAAAAAAACATGGTGCCAAAATAGCCGGTGTGAAATGGAGGTCGAAAACAATACCGAGGATGTGTTCAATCACAAAAGAAGCACTTTCACTGAATTGACATATGCTAGTGATGGCTGTAATACGTTTTGTGCATTATGTTGGTGATGGCTGTAATACGTTCTGTGCATTATGTTGGTGATGGCTACAATACGTTTTGTGCATTATGCTAGTGATGGCTGTAATACGTTTTGTGCATTATGCTAGTGATGGCTGTAATACGTTTTGTGCATTATGCTAGTGATGGCTGTAATACGTTTTGTGCATTATGCTAGTGATGGCTGTAATACGTTTTGTGCATTATGTTGGTGATGGCTGTAATACGTTTTGTGCATTATGTTGGTGATGGCTGTAATACGTTTTGTGCATTATGCTAGTGATGGTTGTAATACGTTTTGTGCATTATGCTAGTGATGGTTGTAATACGTTTTGTGCATTATGCTAGTGATGACTGTAATACGTTTTGTGTATTATGCTAGTGATGGCTGTAATACGTTTTGTGCATTATGCTAGTGATGGTTGTAATACGTTTTGTGCATTATGTTGGTGATGGCTACAATACGTTTTGTGCATTATGTTTGATACATCAATTTATATGATCTAATCCTTCCATTTTGAGGACAGAAACCAAAATATTTTAATTTGTGCGAAAACATTGGTTGCTATGACTTACAAAAGTGGTTGCTATGCAGGCTGGCTAATGTCTTCTCACTTTAAAAAAAACTAAAGCTACAAACTCTACAGCTGGAAGGGAAGAAAACGCTCCATTTCCCTCTGTTTTCATAGCTTTTCTATTGACATTTAATTTTATATATCCATGATAATAATACTGTTGATAGCATTCTCTGTACAGGGGCGAGATCAACAGAAAGAAATGTTTCACTTTTCTTCATTTTTTATGATGTCGGACAGGTAGACAGCAAGGTTTATACAAACCGTCACTGTTGGAAATCGATTGCTAGGCCAGAAGGACTTCACGTCTTAATGAATACCTTATTGTTTAGAACATAGGTCATGTATGTGTCAGAGATAACATGTCGGTTGTTTTGTTTGTCCGTTTATTCTAGGGCTTTGGAATACCAGTGTGAATACTTAGCCCAGGGTTAACAAATGCTTGTGTGAACACATGCTAAGCTAGCCCAGGGCCAATCTAGCCTGGGGACAGCTTAGCCCAGGGTTAACAAATGCTTGTGTGAACACATGCTAAGCTAGCCCAGGGCCAGTCTAGCCTGGGGACAGCTTAGCCCAGGGCCAGTCTAGCCTGGGGGATGAGATAGCCTGGGGACAGCTTAGCCCAGGGCCAGTCTAGCCTGGGGGAGGAGATAGCCTGGGGACAGCTTAGCCTGGGGAAAATGTACCCCGGGGCCAGTCTAGCCTGGTGCTAATCACAATGCTCTATGAAAAGGCCTAATGTCTTCGAATTTCAACAGTTCACCTTGGTGTTTTGATCTATGTTGCAAGTCAAATCGCAATATTTTATAAAAAAAAAGAAAAAAAAGAATGGCCCGTATCGTGTAACCTTATTCCGGATGGACAATAAAGTTATATTCTTATCATGTAACCCTATCCTGGATGGACAATAAAGTTATATTCTTATCGTGTAACTCTATCCTGTATGGACAATAAAGTTATATTCTTATCGTGTAACCCTATCCTGGATGGACAATAAAGTTATATTCTTATCGTGTAACCCTATCCTGGATGGACAATAAAGTTATATTCTTATCGTGTAACCCTATCCTGGATGGACAATAAAGTTATATTCTTATCGTGTAACCCTATCCTGGATGGACAATAAAGTTATATTCTTATCGTGTAACTCTATCCTTGATGGACAATAAAGTTATATTCTCATCGTGTAATCCTATCCTGCATGGATAATAAAGTTAAATTCTTATCGTGTAACTCTATCCTGGATGGACAATAAAGTTATATTCTATTATTGGTCCCGTGGTAGGTTGAGTAGTATAGACCAGCCATGCTTATTCTCTGTTCTCTGGTGGGGGCTAAGCAATGTCATCTTCCACCTGGCAGACATGAGCCTCTGCTTCTATCCCAAATGTCTCTGTAAAGTGAAATAGAGTCTCGTTTGGTACGTTGCCTCGTCAATAGAGATGGGGCAGCAGAGGACAGGGCTATGTGCTACTTCTCACAGTTAAACAGCTCTGATTTCACACTGACCTGTGTCTCTTTACACTTAAAACGAGGAACAATGTCCTCTATTTGAGAGTTTTACTTTACTCAGGCATTCGTTGTCACCCCCCCCCAACATACACATAGGCTACGCGCACGTGGACAGACACGCACATACACACAGTCCTCTAATGGTTCAAACACACTCACGCATTGACACAGCCTAAGTGAAGGCTTTCGTCCAGACACACCAGACACAGAGAAAGACCCAGCATGCATCAGTTTAAAAGAGCTCGTGATGATTTGGGTGTTAAAGAGAGTCTGTGGTGCGACGTTACCAAGGCGACACTCCACCTGAACTCCACATTTAGTGGATTGGAGAAGAGATACACACCCTAACAGTTTGTTTTCCTTTTTTTTTTGTCTCTGTTATGTTAGTGAAGGTCAGACAGAACGGGCCCTGTGTTTACTGTGAAAGCCTCCTCACAGAACACAGATGACAACACGCATTCCTTCAATCAAAACATCAGTAGTCACAATGCTGCCTGAGATGACTCACCGAACTGCACCGCGCAGCGTTAGGTTGAGGCCTTTCTTGCTTACGTTGGAGAGACAGAGTGACGTTCAAAGGATTGAAATGTCTAGATTGATTTTCACCTGGAAGGAAGGTGGTGTAATGTTTAAATCTTAGAAAGAGACTAGCCCTGTATAGCTGACTCACAACCATTTACTGCAAAGAGGGGCGGGGGGGAGGGTGGTCTTCCTACTGATTTGACTAGCCTGTGCTGGTGGGCATTGCCAGGGCTGGGGTGGGTGTGTAAACCAGTGCTGGGGGAGGGTGTGTAAACCAGGGCTGGGGGTGGGTGTGTAGACCAGGGCTGGGGGTGGGTGTGTAAACCAGGGCTGGGAGTGGGGTGGGTGTGTAAACCAGGGCTGGGGGGGGGTAGGTGTGTGAACCAGGGCTGGGGGGAGGGAGGTTGTGTAAACCAGGGCTGGGAGTGGGGTGGGTGTGCAAACTAGGCTGGGGGGGGGGGTGGGTGTGTAACCTGGAAGCCAGGGCTGGGGATGGGTGTGTAAACCAGGGCTGGGGGTGGGTGTGTAACCTGGAAGCCAGGGCTGGGTGTGTAACCTGGAAGCCAGGGGTGGGTGTGTAAACCAGGGCTGGGGGTGGGTGTGTAAATCAGGGCTGGGAGTGGGGTGGGTGTGTAAACCAGGGCTGGGGGGGGTGTAAACTAGGGCTGGGGGGGGGTGTAACCTGGAAGCCAGGGCTGGGGGTGGGTGTGTAAACCAGGGCTGGGGGTGGGTGTGTAACCTGGAAGCCAGGGCTGGGTGTGTAACCTGGAAGCCAGGGCTGGGGGTGGGTGTGTAAACCAGGGCTGGGGGTGGGTGTGTAACCTGGAAGCCAGGGCTGGGTGTGTAACCTGGAAGCCAGGGCTGGGGGTGGGTGTGTAAACCAGGGCTGGGGGTGGGTGTGTAAACCAGGGCTAGGGATGGGTGTGTAAACCAGGGCTGGGGTGGGGTGGGTGTGTAAACCAGGGCTGGGGGTGGGTGTGTAAACCAGGGCTGGGGGTGGGGTGGGTGTGTAAACCAGGGCTGGGGGTGGGTGTGTAAACCAGGGCTGGGGGTGGGGTGGGTGTGTAAACCAGGGCTGGGAGTGGGTGTGTAAACCAGGGCTGGGGGTGGGTGTGTAAACCAGGGCTGGGAGTGGGTGTGTAAACCAGGGCTGGGGTGGGGTGGGTGTGTAAACCAGGGCTGGGTGTGTAAACCAGGGCTGGGGGTGGGGTGGGTGTGTAAACCAGGGCTGGGGGTGGGTGTGTAAACCAGGGCTGGGGTGGGGTGGGTGTGTAAACCAGGGCTGGGGGTGGGTGTGTAAACCAGGGCTGGGGGTGGGGTGGGTGTGGGTGTGTAAACCAGGGCTGGGAGTGGGTGTGTAAACCAGAGCTGGGGGTGGGTGTGTAAACCAGGGCTGGATGCCAGGCAGAGTTGACCCTGACTCTGGCGACTGAAGCAGCACATCCGATGTGCGACGACAGAGACCTTGTTTGATTAGTGGCGATAGGACATCGGCACCTCAGCTATTATGATGGCTAAGACCGTGGCCACTCTAGTGACACATCACACATCATGTCTGCTTCCCAGATGTTCCACATCTGCAGACACAGAGGTTCTCTCTTCGACCCTGCCCTTACAAGAAGCATTGTTACAGTCGGCCTAATAGCAGAATAACAGTGTAGTCTAAAGCAGCAAAAGGCTATGGTGCTTAGCCTAGCCACATTACATTTAGTTTTTAGAATGGGTTGTGTTCTCTCTTAGTGTTTGTGTCTGGCACTGAACAGACATTATTGTTTCAAATGATCTAACTACTAGGTTACACAGAGATCGAACTACTCGGTTACACAGAGATCTAACTACTAGGTTACACAGAGATCTAACTACTAGGTTTCACAGAGATCTAACTACTAGGTTTCACAGAGATCTAACTACTAGGTTTCACAGAGATCTAGGAGCGGTGTTAGGAGCGAGGGAGTTAGGAGTTAGGAGCGAGGGAGTTAGGAGCGAGGGAGTTAGGAGTTAGGAGCGAGGGAGTTAGGAGCGAGGGAGTTAGGAGCGAGGGAGTTAGGAGCGAGGGAGTTAGGAGTTTGGAGCGAAGGAGTTTGGAGCGAAGGAGTTTGGAGCGAAGGAGTTAGGAGCGAGGGAGTTAGGAGCGAGGGAGTTAGGAGCGAGGGAGTTAGGAGCGAGGGAGTTAGGAGCGGGGGAGTTAGGAGCGGGGGAGTTAGGAGCGAGGGAGTTAGGAGCGAGGGAGTTAGGAGCGAGGGAGTTAGGAGTTAGGAGCGGAGGAGTTAGGAGCGGGGAGTTAGGAGCGGGGGAGTTAGGAGCGAGGGAGTTAGGAGCGAGGGAGTTAGGAGCGAGGAGTTAGGAGCGGGGAGTTAGGAGCGAGGGGAGTTAGGAGCGGGGGAGTTAGGAGCGAGGGAGTTAGGAGCGAGGGAGTTAGGAGCGAGGGAGTTAGGAGCGAGGGAGTTAGGAGCGAGGGAGTTAGGAGCGAGGGAGTTAGGAGCGAGGGAGTTAGGAGCGAGGGAGTTAGGAGCGGGGGAGTTAGGAGCGAGGGAGTTAGGAGCGAGGGAGTTAGGAGCGAGGGAGTTAGGAGTTAGGAGCGGAGGAGTTAGGAGCGGGGGAGTTAGGAGCGGGGGAGTTAGGAGCGAGGGAGTTAGGAGCGAGGGAGTTAGGAGCGAGGGAGTTAGGAGCAAGGGAGTTAGGAGCGAGGGAGTTAGGAGTTTGGAGCGAAGGAGTTTGGAGCGAGGGAGTTAGGAGCGGGGGAGTTAGGAGCGAGGGAGTTAGGAGCGAGGGAGTTAGGAGCGGGGGAGTTAGGAGCGGGGGAGTTAGGAAGCGGGGAGTTAGGAGCGAGGAGTTAGGAGCGGGGGAGTTAGGAGCGGGGAGTTAGGAGCGGGGGAGTTAGGAGCGGGGAGTTAGGAGCGGGGGAGTTAGGAGTTAGGAAGCGGGGGAGTTAGGAGTTAGGAAGCGGGGAGTTAGGAGCGGGGAGTTAGGAGCGGGGGAGTTAGGAGCGGGGAGTTAGGAGCGGGGAGTTAGGAGCGGGGGAGTTAGGAGCGGGGAGTTAGGAGCGGAGGAGTTAGGAGCGGGGGAGTTAGGAGCGGGGGAGTTAGGAGCGGGGAGTTAGGAGCGGGGGGAGTTAGGAGTTAGGAGCGGGGAGTTAGGAGCGGGGGAGTTAGGAGCGGGGAGTTAGGAGCGGGGAGTTAGGAGCGGGGAGTTAGGAGCGGGGAGTTAGGAGCGGGGGAGTTAGGAGGTAGGAGCGGAGGAGTTAGGAGCGGGGGAGTTAGGAGCGGGGGAGTTAGGAGCGGGGGAGTTAGGAGCGGGGGAGTTAGGAGCGAGGAGCGAGGGAGTTAGGAGCGAGGGAGTTAGGAGCGAGGGAGTTAGGAGCGAGGGAGTTAGGAGCGGGGTAGTTATGAGCGGGGGAGTTAGGAGCGAAGGAGTTAGGAGCGAAGGAGTTAGGAGCGGGGTGTTAGGAGCGAGGGAGTTAAAACGAGGGAGTTAGGAGCGAGGGAGTTAGGAGCGAGGTTTTAGGAGCGGGGGAGTTAGGAGCGAGGGAGTTAGGCGTTAGGAGCGGAGGAGTTAGGAGCGGGGGAGTTAGGAGCGGGGGAGTTAGGAGCGGAGGAGTTATGAGCGGGGGAGTTAGGAGCGAAGGAGTTAGGAGCGAAGGAGTTAGGAGCGGGGAGTTAGGAGCGGGGGAGTTAGGAGCGGGGGAGTTAGGAGCGGAGGAGTTATGAGCGGGGTGTTAGGAGCGAGGGAGTTAGGAGCGAGGGAGTTAGGAGCGAGGGAGTTAGGAGCGAGGGAGTTAGGAGCGAGGGAGTTAGGAGCGAGGGAGTTAGGAGCGAGGGAGTTAGGAGTTAGGAGCGGGGGAGTTAGGAGCGGGGGAGTTAGGAGCGAGGGAGTTAGGAGCGAGGGGTTAGGAGCGAGGGGTTAGGAGCGAGGAGTTAGGAGCGGGGAGTTAGGAGGCGGGGAGTTAGGAGCGGGGGAGTTAGGAGCGGGGAGTTAGGAGCGGGGGAGTTAGGAGCGGGGAGTTAGGAGCGGGGAGTTAGGAGCGGGGGAGTTAGGAGCGGGGGAGTTAGGAGCGAGGAGTTAGGAGCGGGGAGTTAGGGCGGGGGAGTTAGGAGCGGGGGAGTTAGGAGCGAGGGAGTTAGGAGCGGGGGGAGTTAGGAGCGGGGAGTTAGGAGTTAGGAGCGGAGGAGTTAGGAAGCGGGGGAGTTAGGGAGCAGGGGAGTTAGGAAACGGGGAGTTAGGGCAGGGGGAGTTAGGAGCGGGGAGTTAGGAGCGAGGAGCGAGGGAGTTAGGAGCGAGGAGTTAGGAGCGAGGGAGTTAGGAGCGGGGTAGTTATGAGCGGGGAGTTAGGAGCGGGGGAGTTAGGAGCGGGGAGTTAGGAGCGGGGGAGTTAGGAGCGGGGAGTTAGGAAGCGGGGGAGTTAGGAGCGGGGGGAGTTAGGAGCGGGGAAGTTAGGAGCGAGGGAGTTAGGAGCGAGGTGAGTTAGGAGCGAGGGAGTTAGGAGCGAGGAGTTAGGAGCGGGGAGTTAAGCGGGGGGAGTTAGGAGCGGGGAGTTAGGAGCGGGGAGTTAGGAGCGGGGGAGTTAGGAGCGGGGGAGTTAGGAGCGGGGTAGTTAGGAGCGAGGAGCGAGGGAGTTAGGAGCGAGGGAGTTAGGAGCGAGGGAGTTAGGAGCGGGGTAGTTATGAGCGGGGGAGTTAGGAGCGAAGGAGTTAGGAGCGAAGGAGTTAGGAGCGGGGTGTTAGGAGCGAGGGAGTTAGGAGCGGGGGAGTTAAAACGAGGGAGTTAGGAGCGAGGGAGTTAGGAGCAAGGTTTTAGGAGCGGGGGAGTTAGGAGCGAGGGAGTTAGGCGTTAGGAGCGGAGGAGTTAGGAGCGGGGGAGTTAGGAGCGGGGGAGTTAGGAGCGAAGGAGTTAGGAGCGGGGGAGTTAGGAGCGGGGGAGTTAGGAGCGGAGGAGTTATGAGCGGGGTGTTAGGAGCGAGGGAGTTAGGAGCGAAGGAGCGAGGGAGTTAGGAGCGAGGGAGTTAGGAGCGAGGGAGTTAGGAGCGGGGGAGTTAGGAGCGGGGGAGTTAGGAGCGAGGGAGTTAGGAGCGGGGGAGTTAGGAACGAGGGAGTTAGGAGTTAGGAGCGAAGGAGTTAGGAGCGAGGGAGTTAGGAGCGAGGGAGTTAGGAGCGAGGGAGTTAGGAGCGAGGGAGTTAGGAGCTGCGAGGAGTTAGGAGCGAGGAGTTAGGAGCGAGGGAGTTAGGAAGTTAGGACGGGGGAGTTAGGAGCGAGGGAGTTAGGCGAAGGAGTTAGGAGCGAGGGAGTTAGGAGCGAGGGAGTTAGGAGCGAGGAGTTAGGAGCGAGGGAGTTAGGAGCGAGGGAGTTAGGAGCGGGGTGTTAGGAGCGAGGGAGTTAGGAGCGGGGAGTTAAAACGAGGGAGTTAGGAGCGAGGGAGTTAGGAGCGAGGTTTTAAAACGGGGGAGTTAGGAAACGAGGAGTTAGGCGTTAGGAGCGGAGGAGTTAGGACGGGGGATTAGGAGCGGGGAGTTAGGACGGAGGAGTTATGAGCGGGGAGTTAGGGAAGCGAAGGGTTAGGAGCGAAAGTTAGGAGCGAAGGAGTTAGGAGGGGGGAGTTAGGACGGGGAGTTAGGAGCGGAGGAGTTATGAGCGGGGTGTTAGGAAAAACACGCGAGGGAGTTAGGAGCGAAGGACGAGGGAGTTAGGAGCGAGGGAGTTAGGAGCGGGGGAGTTAGGACGGGGGAGTTAGGAGCGAGGGAGTTAGGAGCGGGGAGTTAGGAAAGGGAGTTAGGAGTTAGGAAAGGAGTTAGGAGCGAGGGAGTTAGGAGCGGGGAGTTAGGAGCGAGGAGTTAGGAGCGAGGGAGTTAGGAGCGAGGGAGTTAGGAGTTAGGAGCGGGGTGTTAGGAGCGAGGGAGTTAGGAGCGAAGGAGTTAGGAGCGAGGGAGTTAGGAGCGAGGGAGTTCGGACGGAGGAGTTAGGAGCGAGGGAGTTAGGAGCGAGGAGTTAGGAGCGAGGGAGTTAGGAGCGAGGGAGTTAGGAAAGGGAGTTAGGAGCGAGGGAGTTAGGAACAGGGAGTTAGGAGCGGGGAGTTAACGGGGGAGTTAGGAGCGAGGGAGTAAGGAGCGAGGGAGTAAGGAGCGGGGGAGTTAGGAGCGAGGGAGTTAGGAGCGAGGGAGTTAGGAGCAGGGAGTTAGGAAGCGGGGAGTTAGGAGCGGGGGAGTTAAGAGCGGGGAGTTAGGAGCGGGGAGTTAGGAGCGAGGGAGCAGGAGCGAAGGAGTTAGGAGCGGGGGAGTTAGGAGTTAGGAGCGAGGGAGTTAGGAGCGAAGGAGTTAGGAGCGAGGGAGTTAGGAGTTAGGAGCGAGGGAGTTAGGAGCGAAGGAGTTAGGAGCGGGGGAGTTAGGAGTTAGGAGCGAGGGAGTTAGGAGCGAGGGAGTTAGGAGCGAGGGAGTTAGGAGCGAGGGAGTTAGGAGCGGGGGAGTTAGGAGCGGGGAGTTAGGAGCGGGGGAGTTAGGAGCGGGGAGTTAGGAGCGGGGGAGTTAGGAGCGGGGGAGTTAGGAGTTAGGAGCGAGGGAGTTAGGAGCGAAGGAGTTAGGAGCGGGGGAGTTAGGAGTTAGGAGTTAGGAGCGAAGGAGTTAGGAGCGGGGGAGTTAGGAGTTAGGAGCGAGGGAGTTAGGAGCGAGGGAGTTAGGAGCGAGGGAGTTAGGAGCGAGGGAGTTAGGAGCGAGGGAGTGAGGAGCGGGGGAGTGAGGAGCGGGGGAGTTAGGAGCGGGGGAGTTAGGAGCGGGGGAGTTACGAGCGGGGGAGTTAGGAGTGAATGAGTTAGGAGCGGGGGAGTTAGGAGCGGGGGAGTTAGGAGTTACAGAATATTGCAGTAGGACTGCAGTTGTTGCATTCAAGACATTGATGGAAATCTGTGTGTGTGTGTGTGTGCAGAGAAAACAGTTTTCCATGTTTCCTTTAATGCAAGGGGATGACGATTGAATTGAGCTTTAAAATAACCAGATAGTCTTCCCCCTTTCTCATTGAGTTGTGGTGGGAGGCGGTCTACAAGACTAACTCCATTGAAACAGCTGCTTTGTTTAGTGTGTACTGGCCTACAGACACAGTGGGAAGGTTTAAGACATGGAGGAGTGAAGAGGCCCGGGGGCAACGCAACAGAGACTACAGATGGATGGGTGGATTACTGCAACTTTAAAAGGACATCTCTCTCTCTCTCTCTCTCTCTCTCTCTCTCTCTCTCTCTCTCTCTCTCTCTCTCTCTCTCTCTCTCTCTCTCTCTCTCTCTCTCAGATAACAAAACTGTGTTTTTGCAAACAAACTACTCCCTTTGAAAAAACACAATCATATTTATTTTAACATTTTATTTGTTGTATTTTTGTTCTCTAAAAGGCTGTAAAATTGCCCAAGGTTTTGGAGAAGGAGAACACACATTTCTGTGAGTGCTATCTGCTAGTGCTTCCAAAAGTAGCTATGACAAAAACACGTTAGGCTTTCACCTCAGAAAACACGTTAGGCTTTCAACCTCAGAAAACACGTTAGGCTTTCAACCTCAGAAAACACGTTAGGCTTCACCTCAGAAAATACGTTAGGCTTTCACTTCAGAAAATACGTTAGGCTTTCACTTCAGAAAACACGTTAGGCTTTCAACTTCAGAAAACACGTTAGGCTTCACCTCAGAAAACACGTTAGGCTTTCACTTCAGAAAACACGTTAGGCTTTCAACTTCAGAAAACACGTTAGGCTTTACCTCAGAAAACACGTTAGGCTTTCACTTCAGAAAACACGTTAGGCTTTCACTTCAGAAAACACGTTAGGCTTTCACCTCAGAAAACACGTTAGGCTTTCACCTTAGAAAACACGTTAGGCTTTCACTTCAGAAAACACGTTAGGCTTCACCTCAGAAAACACGTTAGGCTTTCACCTTAGAAAACACGTTAGGCTTTCACTTCAGAAAACACGTTAGGCTTTCACCTCAGAAAACACGTTAGGCTTTCACTTCAGAAAACACGTTAGGCTTCACCTCAGAAAACATGTTAGGCTTTCAACCTCAGAAAACACGTTAGGCTTTCACTTCAGAAAACACGTTAGGCTTCACCTCAGAAAACACGTTAGGCTTTCAACCTCAGAAAACACGTTAGGCTTTCACTTCAGAAAACACGTTAGGCTTCCACCTCAGAAAACATCACAAGTGGAACTACAGCAGAAGGCTTTTTAATGTAGAAAACACACCTGGTTTGTTTGAACTGGGAGAGAGGCCACAACCTGCCCTAGCTAGCAGTGTGTGGTGTGTGTGTGTGTGTGTGTGTGTGTGTGTGTGTGTGTGTGTGTGTGTGTGTGTGTGTGTGTGTGTGTGTGTGTGTGTGTGTGTGTGAAATGGAATGCTTTGGGGCGAGCTGAAGAGAGCAAACTTAACATTTCTGAACTGCCAAAGAGTCCACCTGGAATGCTATCTGGTACTCTGACAGAAAAGACCCCTCTGAGAACACAGAAACATGGTATAGAAGGTGTAGGATACACATTATAGGCTGGGTGGTGAACTGTGTCCTTGTTGTTAGGCATCAAAGTGTTACGCGATATCTGAAACTATTATACTGATATGAACCTAGTAGTTAGATCTCTGTGTAACCTAGTAGTTAGATCTCTGTGTAACCTAGTAGTTAGATCTCTCTCTAACTCTTCGCTCCTAACTCCTCGCTCCTAACTCCTCGCTCCTAACTCCTCGCTCCTAACTCCCTCGCTCCTAACTCCTAACTCCCTAACTCCTGACTCCTCGCTCCTGACTCCTCGCTCCTGACTCCTCGCTCCTGACTCCTCGCTCCTGACTCCTCGCTCCTAACTCCTAACCCCCCCGCTCCTAACTCTCCCCGCTCCTAACTCCCCCCGCTCCTAACTCCCCCCGCTCCTAACTCCCCCGCTCCCAACTCCTAACTCCTAACTCTCCCCGCTCCTAACTCCCCCCGCTCCTAACTCCCCCCGTCCTAACTCCCCCTCCTAACTCCTCTAACCCCCCTCCTAACTATCCTCGCTCCCAACTCCCCCTCCTAACTGACTCCTAACCCCGCTCCTAACTCCCCCTCCTAACTCCCCGCTCCTAACTCCCCCCTCCTAACTCCTCGCTCCCAACTCCCCCTAACTCTAACCCCCCCTCCTAACTCCCCCTCCTAACTCCCCGCTCCTAACTCCCCTCCTAACTCCTCGCTCCCAACTCCCCCTCCCTAATTCCTAACTCCCCCTCCTAACTCCTCCTCGCTCCTAACTCCTCTGCTCCTAACTCCTAACTCCCCCCCTAACCCCGCTCCTAACTCCCCCGCTCCTAACTCCCCCGCTCCTAACTCCCCCTCCTAACTCCCCCGCTCCTAACTCCCCGCTCCTAACTCCCGCTCCTAACTCCTCGCTCCTAACTCCCTAACTCCTAACTCCCAACTCCTCGCTCCTAACTCCCAACTCCTCGCTCCTAACTCCTAACTCCCTCGCTCCTAACTCCCCGCTCCTAACTCCCCGCTCCTAACTCCCCCGCTCCCCCCCTCCTAACTCCCCCTCCTAACTCCCAACTCCTCGCTCCTAACTGGTCAGATAACCCCAACTCCCCCTCCTCCTATTGCATCTTTCTTTAGACTCATAAACATTAACCTTATATTAAGATCCACAAATCTAAATGATCTTAAAGAGGGAAACCCATCCTAGCGGGTTGCTCCAGATTTGAGGTGATCAACTCCTTAACAGGGTGTGTCAGTGTTCTAGATGTGAGGTTAGCTAGGGTTAGCAGGGTGTATCAGTGGTCTAGTGAGGTTAACTGGGGTTTAGCCAGGGTGTGTCTTGTTCTAGTGAGGTTAACCCATTTAGCAGGGTGTATCAGTGGTCTATTGAGGTTAAGTAGGGGTTAGCAGGGTGTATCAGTGTTCTAGATGTGAGGCTAGCTAGGGTTTAGCAGGGTGTATCAGTGTTCTAAGGCTTAAGCTAGGGTTTAGCAGGGTGTGTCAGTGTTCTAACTCCCAGCTAGGGTTTAACTCCTAACTGTGTCAGTGTTCTCGAGGCTAGCTAGGGTTTAACAGGGTGTGTCAGTGTTCTAGCGAGGCTAGCTAGGGTTTAGCAGGGGTGTGTCAGTGTTCTAACTCGAGGCTAGCTAACTTTAGCAGGATGTGTCAGTGTTCTAGCGAGGCTAGCTAGGGTTTAACTCTCCCCTCCCCTCCCCTCAGTGTTCTAACGAACTAGCTAGGGTTTAACTCCCTCAGTCGGTGTCAGTGTTCTAACTCCCCTTAACTAGAGTTTTGCAGGGTGTTTCAGTGTTCTCGGTGCAATTCTTGGTGGGTTGGCTGTGCCTAACTGTGACTGAAACTCCTAACTCCCAGCTGTCAAACAACTGTCCCTCCTACACTCCTGTGTCCTCGTGTGTGTGTCATTCCTTCACCAACTCCCTGTCTGCCAAGCTGTCTGCCAACTGTCTGTCTGTCTCAGCTGCCTTCTTGCCTCAACTGCCTGTCTGTCTGTCTGCCTGTCTGACTTTCTATGAAATCAGTTTGATTTTTTACCTGATTCAACTCCTTCTCTTCAATTCTGTTTTGTCAGGTTTTCACTGATAAAATCACAAGTTTACAACTCCTCGAAAAACCACACAATAGGATGTTCTAACTCCAACATTTACATTTACATTTAAGTCATTTAACTCCTCGCTCCTACTCCAGCTCCTAACTTACCATCGCCCTAACTCCTGCCCTAACTCCTAACTCCCTAACTCCTAACTCCCAAACTCCTAACTCCTTCCCAACTCCTGACATCAGTGGAACAGCCACTTTACAATACCCCCCGCTCCTAACTCTCCCCGCATCTAACTCATTTAAGGGGGGGGGGGGTGAGAACTCCCCCTATCCTATCCTAACTCCTTGAAGACTGGGGTTTCCTGTCTCCGGAAGGTGGTGATTGACTCCCCCTCCTAACTATCCCTCGCTCTCCCCCTACTAATTTGTTCCCCCCTCCTACCATTAACTCCCCGCTCCTAACTCCCCGAGCTCCTAACTCCCCCGCTATAACTCCCTAAATCCATCAACTCCCGTCGCGTCATTTTGGGGTGTCAACCCTTTTCCCAACTCCTCGCTTTTCCTAACTGGTCAGATAACACCGCTATTGCATCTTTCTTTAGAAAAGTCATAAACATTAACCTTATATTAAGATCCACAAATCTAAATGATCTTAAAGAGGGAAACCCATTAGCGGGTTGCTCCAGCTTTGAGGTGATCAGGGTTTAGCAGGGTGTGTCAGTGTTCTAGATGTGAGGTTAGCTAGGGTTTAGCAGGGTGTATCAGTGGTCTAGTGAGGTTAACTGGGGTTTAGCAGGGTGTGTCAGTGTTCTAGTGAGGTTAACTAGGGTTTAGCAGGGTGTATCAGTGGTCTAGTGAGGTTAAGTAGGGGTTAGCAGGGTGTATCAGTGTTCTTGGTTAAGTAGGGTTTAGAAGTGGTCATCCTTGTTGAAGGTTAACTCAGGGGTTAGCAGGGTGTGTCAGTGTCTAGCGAGGCTGCTAGGGTTTATTGTTCAGTGTTCTAGTGAGGTTGTAGGGTTTTCAGGGTGTGTCAGTGTTCTTAGCGAGGCTTAGCTAGGGTTTGCAGGGTGTGTCAGTGTTCTAGCTCTAGGCTTAGCAGGGTGTGTCAGTGTTCTAGCGGGCTATGTTGAGGGTGTGTCAGTGTTTAGGCTAGTAGGGTTTAGCAGGGTGTGTCAGTGTTTTGCGAGGCTAGCTAGGGTTTAGCAGGGTGTGTCAGTGTTCTAGTTAACTAGGGGTTTGTGTCAGTGTTCTAGCGAGGTTAACTGGGTTTAGCAGGGTGTGTCAGTGTTCTAGCGAGGCTAGCTAGGGTTTAGCAGGGTGTGTCAGTGTTCTAGCGAGGCTAGCTAGGGTTTCAGGGTGTGTCAGTGTTCTAGTAGCTAGGTTTAAGGGTGTGTCAGTGTTCTAGAGGCTAGCTAGGGTTTAGCAGGATGTTCAGTGTGCTAGTGAGGTTAACTAGAGTTTTGTGTTTCAGTGTTCTCGGTGCAATTCTTGGTGGGTTGGCTGTGCCTACTGTGACTGAAGAGGGGCAATGGATGCCAGCTGTCAAACAACTCTCCCCTACGAACTGTGTGTGTGTGTGTTCCATTCCTTCACCAACTGCCCTGTCTGCCAAGCTGTCTGCCAAGCTGTCTGTCTGTCTCAGCTGCCTTCTTGCCTCACTGTCTGTCTCAGCTGCCTTCTTGCCTGCCTGTCTGTCTGTCTGCCTGTCTGTCTGTCTGCCTGTCTGACTTTCTATGAAATCAGTTTGATTTTTTTACCTGATTCAGTGTGTTTTCTCTTCAGGATTCTGTTTTGTCAGGTTTTCACTGATAAAATCACAAGTTTACAACAGAAAAAACCACACAATAGGATGTTCTAAGTCCACAACATTTACATTTACATTTAAGTCATTTAGCAGACGCTCTTATCCAGAGCGACTTACAAATTGGTGAATTCACCTTCTGACATCAGTGGAACAGCCACTTTACAATAGTGCATCTAAATCATTTAAGGGGGTGAGAAGGATTACTTATCCTATCCTAGGTATTCCTTAAAGAGGTGGGGTTTCAGGTGTCTCCGGAAGGTGGTGATTGACTCCGCTAGGAGCCTGGCGTAGTGAGGGAGTTTGTTCCACCATTGGGGGGCCAGATTACTGGACTAACATGCTTAAATCACATCAGGAGACCACGTCAGGGAAACGTAGAGAAATGTTACATTTTGGGGTGTCATTACCCTTTTCATTCCACTGTGCACCACACGTCTTTTCTGTCTCCTGAGTGGGAAAAGGTTTTTGTCGTGCCCTCCTCACAACTTTCTGGGTGACTTTGGTCCATGTTAGTTTATTGGTGATGTGGACACTAAGGGGCATGAAACTCTACTACAGCCCCGTTGATGTTAATGGGGGCCTGTTCGGGTCAGCCTTTTTCCTGTAGTCTACGATCAGCTCCTTTTGTCTTGCTCACGTTGAGGTTAGAGGTTGTTGGCCTGGCACCGGAGCACGGGGTAGGTCTACTGACCTCCTCCCTGTAGGCTGTCTCATCGTTGTCTGGATCAGGCCAACGCCGTTGTGTCATCAGCAAACTTGGAGGGGCAACCCCTGGAGTGGTCATCCTTGTTGAAGATCAGCATGGCATTTTGTGTCGTTGCTTTGTTCATTCTTCACTAGGAGATGTGTGTTTTCCGATATCATTGTTTCATTAGGGCTGATGACCACATCGGCACTGCCATCGCAGTCTAGCTCTAGATCGTCTGGACGATGTTGAGGAAGGGAGATCCTCTTTATTTGTACTAAGGAGCTGGATTTGTTTTGGACTAACACATTCACACACGCACATCTCCGTGTTTGTGTTTGTGTGTGTTTGTGTCATCGTCATGGCAGCAGCAGTCGAGGTTGGCTAATTTGTTGGAATAGGACCTGTATTCACAAAGCGTCTCGGACTAGGAGTAGGATTTCTGATGTAGGATCAGTTTTACCCTGTTAGCCTGATCCTTTTAAATCATAATGAATAAGAAGACCTGATCCTGTATCAGTTCTCCTACTCTGAGACACTTCTTTGTGAATTTGGCAGCAGCCGGCAGCGTGTGTGTGTGTGTGGTGTGTAGGAACACTGTGTGTGTGTGTGATTACTGGACTGTGTGGAGTGTGGGGTGTGATTACTGGACTAGGAACACTGGTGTGTAGATTACAACTGGTAGCAGCTTAAGGGTAGATTCCTGGACTAGAACACCGGTGAGATTTCCAACTGGGTTACTTAGGAACACTGGGGTCATTTATAATAATCTGCATTAATTTACTGGGGTTGATTTAAAACTGTGTTTAAAGATTACTGGACTAGTGTCCCACTGGTCAGTTTGCTGAAGATTACTGGACTAGGAGCACTGGGGTAGATTACTGGACTAGGAACACTGGGGTAGATTACTGGACTAGGAGCACTGGGGTAGATTACTGGACTAGGAGCACTGGGGTAGATTACTGGACTAGGAACACTGGGGGCAGATTACTGGACTAGGAACACTGGGGTAGATTACTGGACTAGGAGCACTGGGGTAGATTACTGGACTAGAAGCACTGGGGTAGATTACTGGACTAGGAGCACTGGGGTAGATTACTGGACTAGGAACACTGGGGTAGATTACTGGACTAGGAGCACTGGGGTAGATTACTGGACTAGGAACACTGGGGGTAGATTACTGGACTAGGAGCACTGGGGTAGATTACTGGACTAGGAACACTGGGGTAGATTACTGGACTGGACTAGGCACTGGGGGTAGATTACTGGACTAGGAGCACTGGGGTAGATTACTGGACTAGGAGCACTGGGGGTAGATTACTGGACTAGGAGCACTGGGGTAGATTCCTGGACTAGGAGCACTGGGGGTAGATTACTGGACTAGGAACACTGGGGTAGATTACTGGACTAGGAGCACTGGGGGTAGATTACTGGACTAGGAACACTGGGGTAGATTACTGGACTAGGAGCACTGGGGTAGATTACTGGACTAGGAGCACTGGGGTAGATTACTGGACTAGGAGCACTGGGGGAAGATTACTGGACTAGGAACACTGGGGTAGATTACTGGACTAGGAACACTGGGGTAGATTACTGGACTAGGAACACTGGGGTAGATTACTGGACTAGGAACACTGGGGTAGATTACTGGACTAGGAGCACTGGGGGTAGATTACTGGACTAGGAACACTGGGGTAGATTACTGGACTAGGAACACTGGGGTAGATTACTGGACTAGGAGCACTGGGGTAGATTACTGGACTAGTAGCACTGGGGTAGATTACTGGACTAGGAGCACTGGGGTAGATTACTGGACTAGGAACACTGGGGTAGATTACTGGACTAGGAGCACTGGGGTAGATTACTGGACTAGGAGCACTGGGGTAGATTACTGGACTGGAACACTGGGGTAGATTACTGGACTAGGAGCACTGGGGTAGATTACTGGACTAGGAACACTGGGGTAGATTACTGGACTAGGAACACTGGGGTAGATTACTGGACTAGGAGCACTGGGGTAGATTACTGGACTAGGAGCACTGGGGTAGATTACTGGACTAGGAGCACTGGGGTAGATTACTGGACTAGGAGCACTGGGGTAGATTACTGGACTAGGAGCACTGGGGTAGATTACTGGACTAGGAGCACTGGGGTAGATTACTGGACTAGGAGCACTGGGGTAGATTACTGGACTAGGAGCACTGGGGTAGATTACTGGACTAGGAGCACTGGGGTAGATTACTGGACTAGGAGCACTGGGGTAGATTACTGGACTAGGAACACTGGGGTAGATTACTGGACTAGGAGCACTGGGGGCAGATTACTGGACTAGGAGCACTGGGGGTAGATTACTGGACTAGGAACACCGGGGTAGATTACTGGACTAGGAGCACTGGGGGCAGATTACTGGACTAGGAGCACTGGGGGCAGATTACTGGACTAGGAGCACTGGGGGCAGATTACTGGACTAGGAACACTGGGGTAGATTACTGGACTAGGAGCACTGGGGTAGATTACTGGAATAGGAGCACTGGGGTAGATTACTGGACTAGGAACACTGGGGTAGATTACTGGACTAGGAACACTGGGGTAGATTACTGGACTAGGAACACTGGGGTAGATTACTGGACTAGGAACACTGGGGGTAGATTACTGGACTAGGAACACTGGGGGTAGATTACTGGACTAGGAACACTGGGGTAGATTACTGGACTAGGAACACTGGGGTAGATTACTGGACTAGGAACACTGGGGTAGATTACTGGACTAGGAACACTGGGGTAGATTACTGGACAATTAACACTGGGGTAGATTACTGGACTAGGAACACTGGGGTAGATTACTGGACTAGGAACACTGGGGTAGATTACTGGACAATTAACACTGGGGTAGATTACTGGACTAGGAACACTGGGGGTAGATTACTGGACTAGGAGCACTGGGGTAGATTACTGGACTAGGAACACTGGGGTAGATTACTGGACTAGGAACACTGGGGTAGATTACTGGACAATTAACACTGGGGTAGATTACTGGACTAGGAACACTGGGGTAGATTACTGGACTAGGAACACTGGGGTAGATTACTGGACTAGGAACACTGGGGTAGATTACTGGACTAGGAACACTGGGGTAGATTACTGGACTAGGAGCACTGGGGGCAGATTACTGGACTAGGAGCACTGGGGGTAGATTACTGGACTAGGAACACTGGGGTAGATTACTGGACTAGGAACACTGGGGTAGATTACTAGACTAGGACCACTGGGGTAGATTACTGGACTAGGAACACTGGGGTAGATTACTGGACTAGGAGCACTGGGGGTAGATTACTGGACTAGGAACACTGGGGTAGATTACTGGACTAGGAGCACTGGGGGTAGATTACTGGACTAGGAACACTGGGGGTAGATTACTGGACTAGGAACACTGGGGTAGATTACTGGACTAGGAACACTGGGGTAGATTACTGGACTAGGAACACTGGGGTAGATTACTGGACTAGGAACACTGGGGTAGATTACTGGACAATTAACACTGGGGTAGATTACTGGACTAGGAACACTGGGGTAGATTACTGGACTAGGAACACTGGGGTAGATTACTGGACAATTAACACTGGGGTAGATTACTGGACTAGGAACACTGGGGGTAGATTACTGGACTAGGAACACTGGGGTAGATTACTGGACTAGGAACACTGGGGTAGATTACTGGACTAGGAACACTGGGGTAGATTACTGGACTAGGAACACTGGGGTAGATTACTGGACTAGGAACACTGGGGTAGATTACTGGACTAGGAACACTGGGGTAGATTACTGGACTAGGAACACTGGGGTAGATTACTGGACTAGGAACACTGGGGTAGATTACTGGACTAGGAACACTGGGGTAGATTACTGGACTAGGAACACTGGGGTAGATTACTGGACTAGGAACACTGGGGTAGATTACTGGACTAGGAACACTGGGGTAGATTACTGGACTAGGAACACTGGGGTAGATTACTGGACTAGGAACACTGGGGGTAGATTACTGGACTAGGAACACTGGGGTAGATTACTGGACTAGGAACACTGGGGTAGATTACTGGACTAGGAACACTGGGGTAGATTACTGGACAATTAACACTGGGGTAGATTACTGGACTAGGAACACTGGGGTAGATTACTGGACTAGGAACACTGGGGTAGATTACTGGACTAGGAACACTGGGGTAGATTACTGGACTAGGAACACTGGGGTAGATTACTGGACTAGGAACACTGGGGTAGATTACTGGACAAGGAACACTGGGGTAGATTACTGGACTAGGAGCACTGGGGTAGATTACTGGACTAGGAGCACTGGGGGTAGATTACTGGACTAGGAACACTGGGGTAGATTACTGGACTAGGAACACTGGGGTAGATTACTGGACTAGGAACACTGGGGTAGATTACTGGACTAGGAACACTGGGGTAGATTACTGGACTAGGGACACTGGGGTAGATTACTGGACTAGGAACACTGGGGTAGATTACTGGACTAGGAGCACTGGGGTAGATTACTGGACTAGGAGCACTGGGGTAGATTACTGGACTAGGGACACTGGGGTAGATTACTGGACTAGGAACACTGGGGTAGATTACTGGACTAGGAACACTGGGGTAGATTACTGGACTAGGAACACTGGGGTAGATTACTGGACTAGGAACACTGGGGTAGATTACTGGACTAGGAGCACTGGGGTAGATTACTGGACTAGGAGCACTGGGGGTAGATTACTGGACTAGGAACACTGGGGTAGATTACTGGACTAGGAACACTGGGGTAGATTACTGGACTAGGAGCACTGGGGTAGATTACTGGACTAGGAACACTGGGGGGGTAGATTACTGGACAATTAACACTGGGGTAGATTACTGGACTAGAACACTGGGGTAGATTACTGGACTAGGAGCACTGGGGTAGATTACTGGACTAGGAGCACTGGGGTAGATTACTGGACTAGGAGCACTGGGGTAGATTACTGGACTAGGAGCACTGGGGTAGATTACTGGACTAGGAGCACTGGGGTAGATTACTGGACTAGGAACACTGGGGTAGATTACTGGACTAGGAACACTGGGGTAGATTACTGGACTAGGAACACTGGGGTAGATTACTGGACTAGGAACACTGGGGTAGATTACTGGACTAGGAACACTGGGGGCAGATTACTGGACTAGGAACACTGGGGTAGATTACTGGACTAGGAGCACTGGGGTAGATTACTGGACTAGGAACACTGGGGTAGATTACTGGACTAGGAACACTGGGGTAGATTACTGGACTAGGAGCACTGGGGTAGATTACTGGACTAGGAACACTGGGGTAGATTACTGGACTAGGAACACTGGGGTAGATTACTGGACTAGGAACACTGGGGTAGATTACTGGACTAGGAACACTGGGGTAGATTACTGGACTAGGAACACTGGGGTAGATTACTGGACTAGGAACACTGGGGTAGATTACTGGACTAGGAACACTGGGGTAGATTACTGGACTAGGAACTGGGGTAGATTACTGGACTAGGAGCACTGGGGTAGATTACTGGACTAGGAACACTGGGGTAGATTACTGGACTAGGAGCACTGGGGTAGATTACTGGACTAGGAACACTGGGGTAGATTACTGGACTAGGAACACTGGGGTAGATTACTGGACTAGGAACACTGGGGTAGATTACTGGACTAGGAACACTGGGGTAGATTACTGGACTAGGAGCACTGGGGTAGATTACTGGACTAGGAACACTGGGGTAGATTACTGGACTAGGAGCACTGGGGTAGATTACTGGACTAGGAACACTGGGGTAGATTACTGGACTAGGAACACTGGGGGTAGATTACTGGACTAGGAACACTGGGGTAGATTACTGGACTAGGAACACTGGGGGCAGATTACTGGACTAGGAACACTGGGGTAGATTACTGGACTAGGAACACTGGGGTAGATTACTGGACTAGGAACACTGGGGTAGATTACTGGACTAGGAACACTGGGGTAGATTACTGGACTAGGAGCACTGGGGGCAGATTACTGGACTAGGAACACTGGGGTAGATTACTGGACTAGGAGCACTGGGGTAGATTACTGGACTAGGAGCACTGGGGTAGATTACTGGACTAGGAACACTGGGGTAGATTACTGGACTAGGAACACTGGGGTAGATTACTGGACTAGGAACACTGGGGTAGATTACTGGACTAGGAGCACTGGGGTAGATTACTGGACTAGGAGCACTGGGGTAGATTACTGGACTAGGAGCACTGGGGGTGGATTACTGGACTAGGAGCACTGGGGGTAGATTACTGGACTAGGAACACTGGGGGCAGATTACTGGACTAGGAACACTGGGGTAGATTACTGGACTAGGAACACTGGGGTAGATTACTGGACTAGGAGCACTGGGGTAGATTACTGGACTAGGAACACTGGGGTAGATTACTGGACTAGGAACACTGGGGTAGATTACTGGACTAGGAACACTGGGGTAGATTACTGGACTAGGAGCACTGGGGTAGATTACTGGACTAGGAACACTGGGGGTAGATTACTGGACTAGGAACACTGGGGTAGATTACTGGACTAGGAGCACTGGGGTAGATTACTGGACTAGGAGCACTGGGGGTAGATTACTAGACTAGGAACACTGGGGTAGATTACTGGACTAGGAGCACTGGGGGTAGATTACTAGACTAGGAGCACTGGGGGTAGATTACTGACTAGGAGCACTGGGGGTATATTACTGGGGATATTCACTAAACTGTTTAGCTCAAACTAAATCTGTGACACAATTTGGAACAGGATGGTAGGCCAGTTTCTTGAATAATACACACAGCAATAACGTAGACGAGGATAGCATCTCATAAAAGACGATACTCCAGCAAGTAACAGACATGAAAACCTTTATTCCACTCACTCCTCATGACTGCTGCTATGACTGCAGACTGAGATACATGCTGTGTAACATCAGTGTGATCTTCTACCAAGGCATTATTACACTCCATTCTCCTCTCTGATCTCGGATTCTCCATTGAGGCTATATGGGTTGTGGTGTGTGCGTGTGTGCGTGTGTGCGTGTGTGGTGCGTGTGTGCGTGTGTGCGTGTGTGGTGTGTGTGTGCGTGTGGTGTGGGTGTGCGCGTGTGCGCGTGTGTGTGTGCGTGTGTGTGTGTGTGTGTGTGTCTAAAGAGGCTGTATGGTTACCCAGAAGGCTGAGAACATGGTGATTACACACAATGACTGCCGCTGATGCTGCACTGCTTATGGGACGTTTATAAATAATGAGGCCAATGTGTGACATTGGTATAACCATATATGGTTATGTGGGTCTTTCTATACATAATGCGATGAACAGTTCCACATGTGTACTTAGAAGACTATATGTAAATTGGCCCATAACTCTACCTATACACCACCGTAAGCCTGGGACCACTGAGTGGACAAAAAATTAGGAACACCTGCTCTTTCCATGACCTTGACTGACCAGGTGAATCCAGGAGATCAGTTATGATCCCTTATTGATGTCATCTGTTAAATTCACCTCAATCAGTTTAGATAAAAGGGTAAGGAGACAGATTAAATAAGGATTTTTAGGCATTGAGATAATTAAGAAATAGTTTGTGTATGTGTGCAATTCAGCGGGTGAATGAACAAGACAAAATATTGAATTGCCTTTGAACATATGGTAGTAGGAACCCGGCACACAAGGTTTGAGTGTGTCAAGAACTGCAACGCTGCTGGGGGTTTTCACATTCCAACAGTTTACCGGAGAGTTTTGTTGTTGTTGTATTGAGATCTCAGAAATGCAGTGTAACTACGTTACATTTTGTGTCTCTTTGTGTTTATAAAAATAAAACTGTCCGACAAACTAGATCCAGGATTCGTACAGGGTTCCAGGTCAATGTCTAATTGAACTGATTCATGTGTAATATACTATAGGTTATACTGTAACAACAACTTATACTGCCATATATGCAAGGACATCAAAGTTATGTTTTATGTCACATGATTTTGGACTAATCTGTCAAGACAACAACCATGATAAAGGGTTAACCTCTTTGGGTTGCAATGCCGCTAACGGGATGATATGACAACAGCCAGTGAAAGTGCAGGGCACCAAATTCAAAACAACAGAAATTTCATAATTAAATTCCTCAAACATAGAAGTATTTTACACCATTTTGAAGATAAACTTGTTGTTAATCCCACCACAGTGTCCGATTTCAAAAAAGGCCGTCCAGCGAATGCACAACATATGATTATGTTAGGTCAGAGCCTAGTCACAAACACACACACGCCATTTTTCCAGCCAAAGAGAGGAGTCACAAAAAGCAGAAATAGAGATAAAATGAATCACTCACCTTTGATGATCTTCATCAGATGACACTCATAGGACTTTATGTTACACAATACATGTATGTTTTGTTCGATAAAGTTCATATTCATATCAAGAAATCTGAATTTACATTGGTGTGTTATGTTTAGTAGTTCCAAAACATCCGGTGATTTTGCAGAGAGAGCAACATCAGAAAATACTCATAATAAAATACTCATAATAAACATTGGAATTATAGATACACTTCTCCTTAATGAAACCGCTGTGTAAGATTCAATTTTTTTTTTTACAGAAAAAGCACACCATGCAATAATCTGAGTACAGCGCTCAGACAATAAATCAAGCCATACAGATATCCACCGTGTTGGAGTCAACAGAAGTCAGAAATGGTATTATAAATATTCACTTACCTTTGATGATCTTCATCAGAATGCACTCCCAGGAATCTCAGTTCCACAATAAATGTTTAATTTGTTCGATAAAGTCCATAATTTATGTCCAAATACCTCCTTTTTGTTTGCACGTTTAACCCAGTAATCCAAATGCTCAATGTGCAATCGCTTAGTTCAGACAAAAAGTCTAAAAAGTTATATTGCAGTTCTTAGAAGCATGTCAAACGATGTATAGAATCAATATTTAGGATGTTTTTATCATAAATCTTCAATAATGTTCCAACTGGAGAATTCCTTTGTCTTCAGGAATGCAATCCTATTCCATATTTATTTAACATTTTAATTTTTTTAACAACATTTTTAACATTTTAACAACAATTACATTTTTCTGTTAAGAACAAATTATTATTTACAATAACGGCCTATGGGACTCCCAATCACAGCCAGATGTGATACAGCCTGATTTGAACCAGGGACTGCAGTGACGCCTCTTGCACCGAGACAGCTGTGCCACCCGGGAGACCCCGATGGGACCTGTTCAAGTAGTGCACTATAGGGAATAGGCACCCGCTTGGGACACTCCCCATTTGGGACACTCCCCATAGTCGAGCCAGTGTACTCCTATTTGTCGAGGTTAGATACAGTACAACCCCTAATACTGCTCTCAGATTTTTCTTCACCTCCTTCGTGTTTAAATTAAGCCTTGCAGTGGGTCAGAAGTTTACATACACTCAATTAGTATTTGGTAGCATTGCCTTTAAACTGTTGAACTTGGGTCAAATGTTTCGGGTAGCCTTCCACAAGCTTCCCACAGTGAGTTGGGTGAATTTTGGCCCAAAAATTAGTTTTAATGACTCCAACCTAAGTGTATGTAAACTTCCGACTTCATGTTTATATTTTAAATAGTTTTTTAAATGGATTTTCTAAGATACATGATACTGTATATGTTAAATGTATCTGAAATGTATTTAATATATTTCAAAATACTTTAAAGAATCTATTTATCGATATATTTGGTAAATATATATAAAAATGTATTTGGAAATATTTTGTAAGATATATTTCAACATGCATTTAATGTATTTGTTTGAAATATTTTTTATTTATTTAAATTTATGAAGCTATTTTTGATTCTGGAGCTGGACGCCGTACTTACAAATCTAGTTAGGAATATGTGGTTTCACCTGACCAGTAGTTTAGCAGCTAGAGTAAGGGGCTATGGGACATTTAGGGACATGAGGGTATGAAGTTCAATCCTGTTGCAGGCACACTTTTTTGAAAATGGTTTAATGTGAAACGACACTATCTGCACTATTGTTCTAATAATTTTTTACATTTAGTATCGTAATAGCTTCTGTCTTAAAGGGATCTATTTACCGTACAGTCTACGGAAACATTGTCTTTAGCTTTTGTATCCCAACCCCTCATCACACAAGCACCATATAGAGGGATGACCAGCAGTTTCAAGAAGATTCTGTTGTTCCTATAGTGTTGTTGGCTCTATTGTTCCGTGTTTTCTACAATTCCATAGTCCTACAGTTCCGTAGTTCCATAGTTCTACAGTTCCACACCAACCGTGGTTATTTCTGGTCTTTGTGTTCTGTAGTTCTACAGTTCCACCACCAACCGTGGTTATTTATTGTCTTTGTGTTCTATAGTTCTATAGTTCCACCACCAACCGTGGTTATTTATTGTCTATGTGTTCTACAGTTCTACAGTTCCACCACCAACCGTGGTTATTTATTGTCTTTGTGTTCCATAGTTCTACAGTTCCACACCAACCATGGTTATTTATTGTCTTTGTGTTCTATAGTTCTACAGTTCCACACCAACCGTGGTTATTTATTGTCTATGTGTTCTACAGTTCTACAGTTCCACCACCAACCGTGGTTATTTATTGTCTTTGTGTTCTATAGTTCTACAGTTCCACCACCAACTGTGGTTATTTCTGGTCTTTGTGTTCTATAGTTCTACAGTTCCACACCAACCGTGGTTATTTATTGTCTTTGTGTTCTATAGTTCTACGGTTCCACCACCAACCGTGGTTATTTATTGTCTTTGTGTTCTATAGTTCTACAGTTCCACTCCAACCGTGGTTATTTCTGGTCTTTGTGTTCTATAGTTCTACAGTTCCACCACCAACCGTGGTTATTTATTGTCTTTGTGTTCTATAGTTCTACAGTTCCACCACCAACCGTGGTTATTTATTGTCTTTGTGTTCTATAGTTCTACAGTTCCACCACCAACTGTGGTTATTTCTGGTCTTTGTGTTCTATAGTTCTACAGTTCCACACCAACCGTGGTTATTTATTGTCTTTGTGTTCTATAGTTCTACGGTTCCACCACCAACCGTGGTTATTTATTGTCTTTGTGTTCTATAGTTCTACAGTTCCACTCCAACCGTGGTTATTTCTGGTCTTTGTGTTCTATAGTTCTACAGTTCCACCACCAACCGTGGTTATTTATTGTCTTTGTGTTCTATAGTTCTACAGTTCCACCACCAACCGTGGTTATTTATTGTCTTTGTGTTCTATAGTTCTACAGTTCCACCACCAACCGTGGTTATTTATTGTCTTTGTGTTCTACAGTTCTACAGTTCCACACCAACCGTGGTTATTTATTGTCTTTGTGTTCTACAGTTCTACAGTTCCACACCAACCGTGGTTATTTATTGTCTTTGTGTTCTATAGTTCTACAGTTCCACCACCAACCGTGGTTATTTATTGTCTTTGTGTTCTACAGTTCTACAGTTCCACACCAACCGTGGTTATTTATTGTCTTTGTTCTACAGTTCTACAGTTCCACACCAACCGTGGTTATTTATTGTCTTTGTGTTCTATAGTTCTATAGTTCCACCACCAACCGTGGTTATTTATTGTCTTTGTGTTATATAGTTCTATAGTTCCACCACCAACCGTGGTTATTTATTGTCTTTGTGTTCCAAGAAACGCCGCCTGGTCCATCCTCTCCCATTTCTTCCTTCATAATTCACAGACTCATTGGAGTGTTGCTAAGAATAGCTTGTTATTACGTTTCTTGGCGTGGAGATACACACCACATTATGGTGCACACATATGGTGGAACAACGCTCGCCTCCTACACCCTCCTACAGTAGGTTCAGTTGAACTAGAGGATGCTCGCCTCCTACACCCTCCTACAGTAGGTTCAGTTGAACTAGAGGATGCCCTCCTCCTACTGCCTCCTACAGTAGGTTCAGTTGAACTAGAGGATGCCCTCCTCCTACTGCCTCCTACAGTAGGTTCAGTTGAACTAGAGGATGCTCCCCTCCTACTGCCTCCTACAGTAGGTTCAGTTGAACTAGAGGATGCCCTCCTCCTACTGCCTCCTACAGTAGGTTCAGTTGAACTAGAGGATGCTCTCCTCCTACTGCCTCCTACAGTAGGTTCAGTTGAACTAGAGGATGCCCTCCTCCTACTGCCTCCTACAGTAGGTTCAGTTGAACTAGATTATGCTCTCCTCCTACTGCCTCCTACAGTAGGTTCAGTTGAACTAGAGGATGCTCTCCTCCTACAGCCTCCTACAGTAGGTTCAGTTGAACTAGAGGGTGCTCTCCTCCTACTGCCTCCTACAGTAGGTTCAGTTGAACTAGAGGATGCTCTCCTCCTACTGCCTCCTACCGTAGGTTCAGTTGAACTAGAGGATGCTGTCCTCCTACTGCCTCCTATAGTAGGTTCAGTTGAACTAGAGGATGCTCTCCTCCTACAGTAGGTTAATTGAACTAGAGGATGCTCTCCTCCTACTGCCTCCTACAGTAGGTTAATTGAACTAGAGGATGCTCTCCTCCTACTGCCTCCTACAGTAGGTTCAGTTGAACTAGAGGATGCTCTCCTCCTACTGCCTCCTACAGTAGGTTCAGTTGAACTAGAGGATGCTCGCCTCCTACACCCTCCTACAGTAGGTTAATTGAACTAGAGGATGCTCGCCTCCTACTGCCTCCTACAGTAGGTTCAGTTGAACTAGAGGATGCTCGCCTCCTACTGCCTCCTACAGTAGGTTCAGTTGAACTAGAGGATGCTCTTAATACTTTTTTATTTTATGTTTATTTGACTCGGCAAGTCAGTAATGAACAAATTCTTATTTACAATGACTGCCTACCCCGGCCAGACCCGGACGAAGGTGGGCAAATTCTATGCCGCACTATGGTACTCCCAATCACAGCCGGATGTGATACAGCCTGAATTCGAACCAGAGACGGCAGTGCCATAGACAGCTGCGCCACTCGGGAGCCCAATTTTGAACCAGACGGATGATTTGGCCTGTCTTCTTCTTCCTATAACTATCTCGTTGACCTGTAGAGTTAAAAAAATATATTTAATCTGGAACCAGATTAAATGTAGTCCTAGTTCTGGACTAATTAGAGATTCTCTATAAAACAGGATATTAGTCCAGTAATCAGAACCTAAATGAATGCTAATCTTCCTTTTTGAAGAGATGTTCTGAGTGTTTGTGTGGCACCATTCCTCCCTGGCCTTGTCGCCTCCTGTCTGCTTAGCTCTCCCTCTTCTCAACGTTCTCTCTGTGTTGTCCTGTTATAGGAATGCCTCCCTCTCTTCTCACCCTGCCTGCCTACTGCCATTAATAGAACAGGTATCAGCTGTGTCTCTGGTTCTATTGGGAGACGTTGAAAGGGCATGTGGTGTGATGACCGAGTGAGGCTCTGACAGGACAGGAAGGCCTCATCCCATTGGCTAGTGTAGGAATTCCACCAGTCAGTGAGTCTAGTCGGATATACTTCAGTCGGCTGCCTAATTACACTCCCAAAATGTTTATAGTCCCGTACCCCTTCAAACATTCAACCTCCAGCTGTACCCCCTCTAGCACCAGGGTCAGCGCACTCTCATATGTTGTTTTTTGCCATCCTTGTAAGGCTGCCACTGACTTGCCGAGTTGAATAAAGGTTAAAAAGAAAATGTTCAAGACACTGTAGAACAGGAATTTGTACCTTGTCAGCTTCAGGATTGGAACTTGAAACCTCTCGGTTACTAGTCCAACGCTCTAACCACTAGGCTACCATGCCACCTCTATACTCTAACCACTAGGCTACCTGCCTCCTCTACACTCTAACCACTAGGCTACCTGCCTCCTCTATACTCTAACCACTAGGCTACCTGCCTCCTCTACACTCTAACCACTAGGCTACCCTGCCACCTCTACACTCTAACCAACAGACTCTAGGCTATATAGACAGTCTTGTTAGGTTTGATGATGTCATGTTAGGTTTAATGACAGAGATGGCTGGAGGTGGAGTCTGATGTCATGTTAGGTTTAATGATAGAGATGGCTGGAGGTGGAGTCTGATGATGTCATGTTAGGTTTAATGATAGAGATGGCAGGAGGTGGAGTCTGATGATGTCATGTTAGGTTTAATGATAGAGATGGCAGGAGGTGGAGTCTCTGATGATGTCATGTTAGGTTTAATGATAGAGATGGCTGGGGGTGGAGTCTGATGATGTCATGTTAGGTTTAATGATAGAGATGGCTGGGGGTGGAGTCTGATGATGTCATGTTAGGTTTAATGATAGAGATGGCTGGAGGTGGAGTCTGATGATGTCATGTTATGTTTAATGATAGAGATGGCTGGGGGTGGAGTCTGATGATGTCATCTTTCTAATGTATTATCTCAAGTGGCTTCAAGCTTCCCCCAGATGTCACACTATCCACAGTGACAGTTAGCCTCGTGTTGCGGTTAAGTTGCCTAGACAACAACAAAAAACAGGAATAAACTGAATTATGTCTGGACATTACATGGTGATTTATCTTCTTTAAACTCATTTTGGATGGATGATCCAGAACATAGCTGGGTGGACTGCTCCACAGAATGGCCTGGATGTAATCTGAAACATAAGACCGCTTTTGACGTCTGAAAACATGAGACAAACTTTGTTTTTAGGGTGAGCTGTCCCTTTTGTAAGGGTTCTTTTTTTTCACCACTCTGCGTTCCCATCTTTCGGGCAGCAACAGCTCTCCATTAAAATGCTCCATTATGCCACAAGCTGTGGGGTTGGCTGTCTTTTACACTGGCTTTACACTCATTCATTCAAGCAGTAAAGTTAGGCGTTTAATCCGGGATAGATGAGACGTGGTCTGAAGTAGCCTGGGAAAATGAATTACTGCACAGTCTCTATCATCAACTCCACCAAAGTGTTTTAAAAGCAGGAAAGCGTCGTTATTCTAAAGCATTAGGGCTAAAAGCAGGCCTAGGCCTAAATTAGTTTGTCACATTTTTGCCTCAGTCGTCCCCGTTCCATGTCCCCCGTGTGAATTGGTTGTTTTTAATTCAGAGACGTTCATCGCCTAAAACGTTCATCTCTGCCTGCTTACAAGAACCATTAGGCTACCATCCTAAAAACACAAATTATCATCATTAGATGACACTGAGTTCAGCGGGTAATTATGTTTATTTATACTGATGGCCTTGGAACAGGATAGTTCAATGGGGGGAAATTGTCACCTATAGAGTATGTGTACCTCCAGTAAGAAAATGTTGTCTGTCAGACAGGACAGGAATGCTTTGTTTATAAAGCTAAGCTACATCCTGGGATTTGAAAAACAGACAAACAAAATGGGGACCACTTGTTTTCTTGAGCAGCTGAAGGACGAAGCTCTGGGAACAGCTTCCCGGATCCCTGTAGCTTTAAAAGGACTGATGTTACATTTAGTCCTTACCTGTATTATACCAACTTAGCCGAGCGTAATGATCCTGTGTATAATTGTTTCACCCTAAATATTCATTTGAACTCTTAATTATGCAATAAAAATACACCATAACTTTAAACACCATGCTGTTTAAAATATATATATATATACACACAGTGGGGCAAAAAAGTATTTAGTCAGCCACCAATTGTGCAAGGCCTGTAATTTTCATCATAGGTATACTTCAACTATGACAGACAAAATGAAAAAAAATACAGAAAATCACATTGTAGGATTTGTAATGAATTTATTTGCAAAATGCTTATGTTCTTAGCTCCAACTTTGCGCAGTAATACGTACAATTACAAAATAATACACACAGATCAAACAAATTCTAGTCGCAGTACACAGGAGAACACATTACACTAACATAACATTATGATGCTGTGTTTCCATTTTTCAAAGTAGAATACATTTCTCCCAGTGTATAAATACCTTGAGCATGACATGAGTTATTCTGGAAGTGTTGATGGACTAGTCTGGAAATTAGAATCCATGATTATCATATGCTGTGGTATCTCTGTATAGAGCAGGAACCCAGGAATAGGAACCCAGGAATAGGAACCCAGGAAGTTCCCTGATGGACTAATGGGTATCTAAATAAACTAAACTCAAGCAGGATGACCTTTCAGTCACGGGTCATAGGCATGATGACAATGCCTTACAATCCAGGCCAGACAAACCAAATGCCCCTGCATAGACCTGCACTAGAACAGATCGTCAGAACTCTCTATGTACAGAGCCTTCAGAAAGTATTCACTCCCCTTGACTTTTTCTACATTTTGTTGTGTTACAAAGTGGGAATATAATGGATTTAATTGTAATTTTCTGTCAACAATCTACACAAAATACTCTGTCAGTGGAAGAAAGATGTTACATATTTTTGGAATTAAATCTTGATTAGATAAGTATTCAACGCCCTGAGTCAATACATGTTAGAATCACCTTAGAATCACCTTTGGCAATGATTACAACACTGAGACCTTCTGTGTCCTACACTTGACACTTCAAATCAAATCAAATGTATTTATAAAGCCCTTCGTACATCAGCTGATATCTCAAAGTGCTGTACAGAAACCAAGCCTAAAACCCCAAACAGCAAGCAATGCAGGTGTAGAAGCACTTAACATGCTTCTCCTATCAGAAGACAAAGATCTCATTGAAAAGAGATCTAGAAAAAGGTCTAGAGACACAAACGGTGCTTTGTCGTCTGATTTGTGTTCAGATCTACTACTTCAGGAGGTGGTCAGGGATGCATTGTGTGCGGATTTCTCCTCATCCTGAACCAATCAGGCACAGGGATGGGCAGATTTCTCCTCATCCTGGACCAATCAGGCACAGGGATGGGCAGATTTCTCCTCACCCTGGACCAATCAGGCACAGGGATGGGCAGATTTCTCCTCACCCTGGACCAATCAGGCACAGGGATGGGCGGATTTCTCCTCATCCTGGACCAATCAGGCACAGGGATGGGCAGATTTCTCCTCATCCTGGACCAATCAGGCACAGGGATGGGCAGATTTCTCCTCACCCTGGACCAATCAGGCACAGGGATGGGCAGATTCCTCCTCATCCTGGACCAATCAGGCACAGGGATGGGCAGATTTCTCCTCATCCTGGACCAATCAGGCACAGGGATGGACAGATTTCTCCTCATCCTGGACCAATCAGGCACAGGGATGGGCAGATTTCTCCTCACCCTGGACCAATCAGGCACAGGGATGGGCAGATTTCTCCTCATCCTGGACCAATCAGGCACAGGGATGGGCAGATTTCTCCTCACCCTGGACCAATCAGGCACAGGGATGGGCAGATTTCTCCTCACCCTGGACCAATCAGGCACAGGGATGGGCAGATTCCTCCTCATCCTGGACCAATCAGGCACAGGGATGGGCAGATTCCTCCTCATCCTGGACCAATCAGGCACAGGGATGGGCGGATTTCTCCAGAAAACTTGTGTTTTGGGCCCCGTGAGAGGTACTTTTTTCATTGTCACGTTGGAGGAAATACATTCTTAGCGTGTGAAGAATATGTTTGCTGGCCTCATAAATGCTAATATTTTAGAAGAAGAAAACAAAAGCACAAAATAGGCAGCAGCTTCTCTTCCTGGGGTTTATTATGGATCCCCATTAGTTCCTGTCAAGGCAGCAGCTACTCTTCTTGGGGTTTATTATGGATCCCCATTAGTTCCTGTCAAGGCAGCAGCTACTCTTCCTGGGGTTTATTATGGATCCCCATTAGTTCCAGCCAAGGCAGCAGCTACTCTTCCTGGGGTTTATTATGGATCCCCATTAGTTCCTGTCAAAGCAGCAGCTACTCTTCCTGGGGTTTATTATGGATCCCATTTGTTCCTGCCAAGGCAGCAGCTTCTCTTCCTGGGGTTTATTATGGATCCCCATTAGTTCCTGCCAAGGCAGCAGCTTCTCTTCCTGGGGTTTATTATGGATCCCCATTAGTTCCAGCCAAGGCAGCAGCTACTCTTCCTGGGGTTTATTATGGATCCCCATTAGTTCCTGTCAAAGCAGCAGCTACTCTTCCTGGGGTTTATTATGGATCCCCATTAGTTCCTGTCAAGGCAGCAGCTACTCTTCCTGGGGTTTATTATGGATCCCCATTAGTTCCTGCCAAGGCAGCAGCTTCTCTTCCTGGGGTTTATTATGGATCCCCATTAGTTCCTGCCAAGGCAGCAGCTACTCTTCCTGGGGTTTATTATGGATCCCATTAGTTCCAGCCAAGGCAGCAGCTACTCTTCCTGGGGTTTATTATGGATCCCCATTAGTTCCTGCCAAGGCAGCAGCTACTTTACAATACTTTCATTACAGAATTCACAACTTCTATGTGTGCACCCTCAGGCCACTCCTCCACATCTACAACACAAAATCCATGTGAACGTGTGTGTATGTTATTGTGTGTGTGTCTTCACAGTCCACACGGTTCCATAAGGTGTATTTTCATCTGTTTTTTAAATCTGATTCTCCTGCTGCATCAGTTACCTGATGTGGAATAGAGTTCCATGTAGTCATGGCTCTATGTAGTACTGTGGAATAGAGTTCCATGTAGTCATGGCTCTATGTAGTACTGTGGAATAGAGTTCCATGTAGTCATGGCTCTATGTAGTACTGTGGAATAGAGTTCCATGTAGTCATGGCTCTATGTAGTACTGTGGAATAGAGTTCCATGTAGTCATGGCTCTATGTAGTACTGTGGAATAGAGTTCCATGTAGTCATGGCTCTATGTAGTACTGTGGAATGGAGTTCCATGTAGTCATGGCTCTATGTAGTACTGTGGAATAGAGTTCCATGTAGTCATGGCTCTATGTAATACTGTGGAATGGAGTTCCATGTAGTCATGGCTCTATGTAGTACTGTGGAATGGAGTTCCATGTAGTCATGGCTCTATGTAGTACTGTGGAATAGAGTTCCATGTAGTCATGGCTCTATGTAGTACTGTGGAATAGAGTTCCATGTAGTCATGGCTCTATGTAGTACTTTGGAATAGAGTTCCATGTAGTCATGGCTCTATGTAGTACTGTGGAATGGAGTTCCATGTAGTCATGGCTCTATGTAGTACTGTACATAGTCTGTTCTGGACTTGGGGATTGTGAAGAGACCTCTGCTGGCATGTCTTTGTGGGGTATACATGGGTGTCTGAGCTGGGTGCTAGTAGTTTAAACAGACAGCTTGGGTCATTCAACACGTCAATACCTCTCACAAATACAAGTAGTGATGAAGTCAATCTCTCCTCCACTTTGAGCCAGAAGAGATTGACATGCATATTAATGTTTGCTCTCTGTGTACATCGAAGGGCCAATTGTGTTGCCCTGTTCTGAGCCAATTGCAATTTCCCTAAGTCTATCTTTGTGGCACCTGACCACACGACAGTAGTCCAGGTGCGACAAAACTAGGGCCTGTAGGACCTGCCTTGTTGACAGTGCTGTTAAGAAGGTAGAAACTAGGACCTGTAGGACCTGCCTTGTTGACAGTGCTGTTAAGAAGGAGGAACGGCGCTTTATTATGGACAGACTTAGCTACTGTTGTTTGTATATATTTTGATCATGAAAGTTTACAATCCAGGGTTACCCCAAGCAGTTTAGTCACCTCAACCTGCTCATTTCCCATATTATTTATTACAAGATGTAGTTGAGGTTTAGGGTTTAGTGAAAGATTTGTCCCAAATACAATGTTTTTAGTTGTTTAACTAAGTTATTCAATTCCACCCATTCTGAAACTAACTGCAGCTCTTTGTTAAGTGTTGCAGGCATTTCAGTTGCTGTAACATGTTGACATGTTGAGTTTTCCGTATACATAGAAACACTTTACTCAAAGCCAGTGGCATGTCATTATTTTAAAATTGAAAGAAGTAAGGGGCCTAGACAGCTGCCCTGGGGAACTCCTGATTCTACATGGATTATGTTGGAGAGGCTCCCATTAAAGAACACCCTCTGTGTTCTGTTAGACAGGTAACTCTTTTTCCACAATTTAGCAGGGTGTGTAAAGCTATAACACATCCGTTTTTCCAGCAGCAGACTATAATCGATTATGTCAAAATCCGCATAACAATACAACCACCATAATCGTTTTATCATGTAGAGCACATAGGCGGCACGTGAGTTTCTAGTTTGGGGAAGGTAATTTTTACCATAAAAATGCACCTTTTATAATAAAGCATTACATGCATAATCACATTTGCGGTCACCTTTGAGAATGTGTTTTTCCTGCTAATTGATTGCATTTTTGAAGATGCACGCTTATAAAAGGGAAAGGGGGATACCTAGTCAGTTGTACAACTGAATACCTTGAACTGAAATGTGTCTTCTGAGTTTAACTCAACCCCTCTGAATCAGAGAGGTGCAGGAGGCTGCCTTAATCGACATCCACGTCTTGGGCGCCCGGGGAACAGTGGGTTAACTGCCTTGCTCAGGTGCAGAACGACATATATTTTTTTATAACCTACTACCTAGTGTGCACTACTACCCTGTGCGCATTGCTGTGCTTATAATGTGAAGCTAAATGTTCTGATCTGCTACATGAGCCTTGTTGCTTTGAATTGTTTTGTTTTTTTTAAAGCTAGCAGCTTTGCATAAGAACAGGGGCGGCAGGGTAGCCTAGTGGTTAGAGTGTTGGACTAGTAACCGGAAGGTTGTGAATTCAAACCCCCGAGCTGACAAGGTACAAATCTGGTGTTCTGCCCCTGAACAGGCAGTTAACCCACTGTTCCCAGGCCGTCATTGAAAATAAGAATGTGTTCTTAACTGACTTGCCTGGTTAAATAAAGGTAATATAAGAACAGTTTTTGGAGATGCAAGTGGTTGTATTAATTTGGGATCTACCACAACTGTTCCAGACAATGTTTGATACATTTCTTTCTCGCACACAATAGAATAGGTCAACATTTGTACTATGGAGAATAGTAGATGGACATAGGCTAGTGCTTTTGCTGTTTGTTAGACTCATTTACTCATCTTGTTGGTTGAAAAGTAAACGTGGACAGTTCTTCTGACATGTTAAATATGTGCCTCAGAATTCGATAACAAGGTTGTGAAGTTGAATAAATAACTTTAAATTAAAAATGATCTAAATTAAATACTGTGTATTTGGAAAGTACCCCTTTCAGTTTTTCCACATTAAATTGTTTTGTTTTTTCTTCTCATAAATCTACACACACTAATAGTAATGCAAAAACAAGTTTGTCGAAATGTTTGCAAATGTATAAACAAGTTAAAAACAGAAATACATTATTTACGTAAGTATTCAGACCCTATTGAAACTCGAAATTGAGCTCAGGTGTATACTGTTTCCATTGATCATCCTTGAGATGTATCTACAACTTGATTTGGAGTCCACCTGTGGTACATTAAGTTGATTGGACTTGATTTGGAAAGGCACACACCTGTCTATGTAAGGTCCCACAGTTGACAGTGCGTGTCAGAGCAGAAACCAAGCCATGAGGTCAAAGGAATTATCCGTAGAGCTCTGAGAAAGGATTGTGTTGAGGCACAGATTTGGGGAAGGGTACCAAAATATTTCTGCAGCATTGAAGGTACCCAAGAACATAGTGGCCTCCATCATTCTTAAATGTAAGAGGTTGGAATCACCAAGACTCTTCCTAGAACTGGCCACCCGGCCAAACTGAGCAATCAGGGGAGAAGGGTCTTGGTCAGGGAGTTGGTCACCCTGGCAGAGCTCTAGTTGCTCCTCTGTGGAGATGGGAGAACCTTCCAGAAGGAAGGGAGAACTGTCACGACTCCCACAGAAGCTGGCTCCTTTTCCTGTTCGGGCGACGCTCGGCGGTCGTCGTCACCGGTCTACAAGCTCCCACAGAAGCTGGCTCCTTTTCCTGTTCGGGCGGCGCTCGGCGGTCGTCGTCACCGGTCTACAAGCTCCCACAGAAGCTGGCTCCTTTTCCTGTTCGGGCGGCGCTCGGCGGTCGTCGTCACCGGTCTACAAGCACCCACAGAAGCTGGCTCCTTTTCCTGTTCGGGCGGCGCTCGGCGGTCGTCGTCACCGGTCTACAAGCTCCCACAGAAGCTGGCTCCTTTTCCTGTTCGGGCGGCGCTCGGCGGTCGTCGTCACCGGTCTACAAGCTCCCACAGAAGCTGGCTCCTTTTCCTGTTCGGGCGGCGCTCGGCGGTCGTCGTCACCGGTCTACAAGCTCCCACAGAAGCTGGCTCCTTTTCCTGTTCGGGCGGCGCTCGGCGGTCGTCGTCACCGGTCTACAAGCTCCCACAGAAGCTGGCTCCTTTTCCTGTTCGGGCGGCGCTCGGCGGTCGTCGTCACCGGTCTACAAGCTCCCACAGAAGCTGGCTCCTTTTCCTGTTCGGGCGGCGCTCGGCGGTCGTCGTCACCGGTCTACAAGCTCCCACAGAAGCTGGCTCCTTTTCCTGTTCGGGCGGCGCTCGGCGGTCGTCGTCACCCGGTCTACAAGCTCCCACAGAAGCTGGCTCCTTTTCCTGTTCGGGCGGCGCTCGGCGGTCGTCGTCACCGGTCTACAAGCTCCCACAGAAGCTGGCTCCTTTTCCTGTTCGGGCGGCGCTCGGCGGTCGTCGTCACCGGTCTACAAGCTCCCACAGAAGCTGGCTCCTTTTCCTGTTCGGGCGGCGCTCGGCGGTCGTCGTCACCGGTCTACAAGCTCCAACAGAAGCTGGCTCCTCTTCCTGTTCGGGCGGCGCTCGGCGGTCGTCGTCACCGGTCTACAAGCTCCCACCGAACTGGCTCCTCTTCCTGTTCGGGCGGTGCTCGGCGGTCATCGTCACCGGTCTACAAGCTGCCACCGATCCCCTTTTCTTTTTCTGTTTTGTCTTATTGGTTACACCTGTTTCTTGTTTGGGTTTTGGTTAGGGCTATTTAAGCCGGTTTTGCCCGCCTGCTTTTGTGCTGGCTTGTTCCTCTGTTCATTTTGTGGATGTTTTCTTATTTTCATCGGACTGTTTGGGTCCTGTTTTTGGGCCGGTCATTTGCACGCCTGATGTTTTGGCGTGACCGTTTCTGTCACCGAAATAAATAGGATTGTCCTAAACCCTCTGCTCTCTGCGCCTGACTCCTCACCCGCTACTCCTAGAAGTCGTACCAGAAGCACCCAACATGGAGTCAATACGAGCAGCGGCAACCCCCCTTCCATCTGTGGAGGAGCGCGTCCTCCGTCCTACGGCCATCCTTCATCGTGTCGGGTCAGCGATGGACCAAATGATGGAGAGAATGGACCAAGCGGCAGGGACTGGGAGTCTAGTCAGGATCAAGGGAAAAATGAACAGAGTACAGAGAAATTCTTGATGAAAATCTGCACCAGCGTGCTCAGGACCAAAGACTCGGGTGAAAATTCACCTTCCATTAGAACAACGACCCTAAGCATACAGCCAAGGCGACACAGGAGTGGCTTCGGGACAAGTCTCGGAATGTCGTTGAGTGGCCCAGCCAGACCCCGGACTTGATCCTGATCGAATATCTCTGGAGAGGCCTGAAAATAGTTGTGCAGAGACGCTCTCCATCCAATCTGACAGCGCTTGAGAGGATCTGCAGAGAAGAATGGGAGAAACTCCCCAAATACAGGTGTGCCAAGCTTGTAGCATCATTCCCAAGAAGGCTTGAGGCTGTAATCGCTACCAAAGGTGCTTCAACAAAGTACTGAGTAAAGGGTCTGAATACTTATGTAAATGTCATATATATATTTTTTTTTTCATGAATTAGCAAAACTTCACAAACTGCTTTTGCTTTGTCATTATGGGGTATTGTGTGTAAATTGAGGGGGGAAATTTCCGAATGCACTGTAACTTCAATTCAGAGTGGCTAGAATGTGTTGTTAGAACATTCAGAGTAGCTAGAATGTGTTGTTAGAACATTGAGCGGCTAGAATGTGTTGTTAGAACATTCAGAGTGGCTAGAATGTGTTGTTAGAACATTCAGAGTAGCTAGAATGTGTTGTTAGACCATTCAGAGTGGCTTGAATGTGTTGTTAGAACATTCAGAGTAGCTAGAATGTGTCGTTAGAACATTGAGTGGCTAGAATGTGTCGTTAGAAGATTCAGAGTGGCTAGAATGTGTCGTTAGAACATTGAGTGGCTAAAATGTGTTGTTAGAACATTCAGAGTAGCTAGAATGTGTCGTTAGAACATTGAGTGGCTAGAATGTGTTGTTAGAACATTCAGAGTAGCTAGAATGTGTCGTTAGAACATTGAGTGGCTAGAATGTGTCGTTAGAAGATTCAGAGTGGCTAGAATGTGTCGTTAGAACATTGAGTGGCTAAAATGTGTTGTTAGAACATTCAGAGTAGCTAGAATGTGTCGTTAGAACATTGAGTGGCTAGAATGTGTTGTTAGAACATTCAGAGTAGCTAGAATGTGTCGTTAGAACATTGAGTGGCTAGAATGTGTCGTTAGAAGATTCAGAGTGGCTAGAATGTGTCGTTAGAACATTGAGTGGCTAAAATGTGTTGTTAGAACATTCAGAGTAGCTAGAATGTGTCGCTAGAACATTGAGTGGCTAGAATGTGTTGTTAGAACATTCAGAGTAGCTAGAATGTGTCGTTAGAAGATTCAGAGTGGCTAGAATGTGTCGTTAGACCATTCAGAGTGGCTTGAATGTGTCTTTAGAACATTCAGAGTGGCTAGAATGTGTCGTTAGAACTTTCAGAGTGGCTAGAATGTGTAGTTAGAACATTGAGTGGCTAGAATGTGTCGTTAGAACATTCAGAGTGGCTAGAATGTGTCGATAGCACATTCAGAGTGGCTAGAATGTGTCGTTAGAACATTCAGAGTGGCTAGAATGTGTCGTTAGAACATTCAGAGTGGCTAGAATGTGTAGTTAGAACATTGAGTGGCTAGAATGTGTCGTTAGAAGATTCAGAGTGGCTAGAATGTGTCGTTAGAACATTGAGTGGCTAGAATGTGTCGTTAGAAGATTCAGAGTGGCTAGAATGTGTTGTTAGAACATTCAGAGTAGCTAGAATGTGTCGTTAGAACATTGAGTGGCTAGAATGTGTCGTTAGAAGATTCAGAGTGGCTAGAATGTGTCGTTAGAACATTGAGTGGCTAAAATGTGTTGTTAGAACATTCAGAGTAGCTAGAATGTGTCGTTAGAACATTGAGTGGCTAGAATGTGTTGTTAGAACATTCAGAGTAGCTAGAATGTGTCGTTAGAACATTGAGTGGCTAGAATGTGTCGTTAGAAGATTCAGAGTGGCTAGAATGTGTCGTTAGAACATTGAGTGGCTAAAATGTGTTGTTAGAACATTCAGAGTAGCTAGAATGTGTCGCTAGAACATTGAGTGGCTAGAATGTGTTGTTAGAACATTCAGAGTAGCTAGAATGTGTCGTTAGAAGATTCAGAGTGGCTAGAATGTGTCGTTAGACCATTCAGAGTGGCTTGAATGTGTCTTTAGAACATTCAGAGTGGCTAGAATGTGTCGTTAGAACTTTCAGAGTGGCTAGAATGTGTAGTTAGAACATTGAGTAGCTAGAATGTGTCGTTAGAACATTGAGTGGCTAGAATGTGTCGTTAGAAGATTCAGAGTGGCTAGAATGTGTCGTTAGACCATTCAGAGTGGCTAGAATGCGTCGTTAGAAGATTCAGAGTGGCTAGAATGTGTCGTTAGAACATTGAGCGGCTAGAATGCGTCGTTAGAAGATTCAGAGTGGCTAGAATGTGTCGTTAGAACATTGAGTGGCTAGAATGTGTCGTTAGAAGATTCAGAGTGGCTAGAATGTGTCGTTAGACCATTCAGAGTGGCTAGAATGTGTCGTTTGACCATTCAGAGTGGCTAGAATGTTTCGTTAGAACATTGAGTGGCTAGAATGTTTCGTTAAAGTATTGAGTGGCTAGAATGTGTCGTTAGAATATTCTGGAGTGGACATGAGTCATTTTAGTCATTCTAAAGCCTGTCTGTCCCCTCTATTCTAAAGCCACAGTTAGTCCCCTGGCCTCATTCCACGCTGGACAAAGGTGTTACCATGGCGCCTCCAGGAACTGCCTGCCACCTCTCCATGTTGTGTTCAAACTGGGTACTGTCTGTCACCCCTCCATGTTGTGTTCATACTGGGTACTGTCTGTCACCCCTCCATGTTGTGTTCATACTGGGAAATGTCTGCCACCCCTCCATGTTGTGTTCAGACTGGGAACTGTCTGCCACCCCTCCATGTTGTGTTCAGACTGGGTACTGTCTGTCACCCCTCCATGTTGTGTTCATACTGGGTACTGTCTGCCACCCCTCCATGTTGTGTTCAGACTGGGTACTGTCTGCCACCCCTCCATGTTGTGACCTGGTTCAGACTGGGTACTGTCTGCCACCCCTCCATGTTGTGACCTGGTTCATACTGGGAACTGTCTGTCACCCCTCCATGTTGTGTTCAGACTGGGTACTGTCTGCCACCCCTCCATGTTGTGACCTGGTTCATACTGGGAACTGTCTGCCACCCCTCCATGTTGTGTTCAGACTGGGTACTGTCTGCCACCCCTCCATGTTGTGACCTGGTTCAGACTGGGAACTGTCTGCCACCCCTCCATGTTGTGACCTGGTTCAGACTGGGTACTGTCTGCCACCCCTCCATGTTGTGACCTGGTTCAGGCAGTTTGTCTTTCAGACCAGTCCTCACCTCTCCCACTCACCTTTCATTCCACCTCCCAGGCATCTACATACACACACCACTCCTAGCCACCCACCTCTATTTAAATCTTAATCTCTGAGCTTTGGGCAGTGGACTGTATCAGCCATCAGAACTGGCCTCTCTCTCTGTCAGTCTGTCTCTGTATCAGCCATCAGAACTGGCCTCTCTCTCTGTCAGTCTGTCTCTGTATCAGCTATCAGAACTGGCCTCTCTCTCTGTCAGTCTGTCTCTGTATCAGCTATCAGAACTGGCCTCTCTCTCTGTCAGTCTGTCTCTGTATCAGCCATCAGAACTGGCCTCTCTCTCTGTCAGTCTGTCTCTGTATCAGCTATCAGAACTGGCCTCTCTCTCTGTCAGTCTGTCTCTGTATCAGCCATCAGAACTGGCCTCTCTCTCTGTCAGTCTGTCTCTGTATCAGCTATCAGAACTGGCCTCTCTCTCTGTCAGTCTGTCTCTGTATCAGCTATCAGAACTGGCCTCTCTCTCTGTCAGTCTGTCTCTGTATCAGCTATCAGAACTGGCCTCTCTCTCTGTCAGTCTGTCTCTGTATCAGCTATCAGAACTGGCCTCTCTCTCTGTCAGTCTGTCTCTGTATCAGCTATCAGAACTGGCCTCTCTCTCTGTCAGTCTGTCTCTGTATCAGCTATCAGAACTGGCCTCTCTCTCTGTCAGTCTGTCTCTGTATCAGCTATCAGAACTGGCCTCTCTCTCTGTCAGTCTGTCTCTGTGTCTCTGTCTCTCTGTCAGTCTGTCTCTCTGTCAGTCTGTCTGTCTGTCAGTCTGTCTCTGTGTCTCTGGGTCTTGGTCTGTCTCGGGGTCTGTCTGTCTCGGGGTCTGTCTGTCTCGGGGTCTGTCTCGTCTGTCTGTCTGTCTGTCTGTCTGTCTGTCTGTCTGTCTGTCTGTCTGTCTGTCGGTCTCTGTCTGTCTCTCGGTCTCTGTCTCTCTCAGTCTCGGTCTCTCGTCTCTCTCTGTCTCTCGGTCTCTGTCTCTCCGTCTCTCGGTCTCTGTCTCTCTGTCTCTCGGTCTCTGTCTCTCTCGGTCTCTGTCTCTCGGTCTCTGTCTCTCGGTCTCTGTCTCTCTCGGTCTCTGTCTCTCTGTCTCTCGGTCTCTGTCTCTCTCGGTCTGTCTCTCGTCTCTCTCTGTTTCTCGGTCTCTGTCTCTCTCGGTCTGTCTCTCGTCTCTCTCTGTTTCTCGGTCTCTCGTCTCGGTCTGTCTCTCGGTCTCTCTCTGTCTCTCTGTCTCTCGGTCTCTGTCTCTCGGTCTCTGTCTCTCTCGGTCTCTCGTCTCTCTCTGTCTCTCGGTCTCTGTCTCTCTCGGTCTGTCTCTCGTCTCTCTCTGTTTCTCGGTCTCTCGTCTCGGTCTGTCTCTCGGTCTCTCTCCTTCACAAAGGCCCAGTCAGTCAGTGTGGATGGTACTGCCAGAGCCCAGGTCTGTGTGCCTGTAGACCCCTCTGATCTTGACCCCTCTGATCTTGACCCCTTTTGATGAAACTTGTCTTTTTTTTTTGATGTGAGAAGACTCTCAGGAAGCCAAAGTCGATTCCATTCCACGGCCCAGAGCTCACAGCCAGCTCAGGTTCGGGCTCCGGCGCTGTGTGCGTACCAAACCGTACCCTATTTCCATATCCCCTACATAGTACACTACTTTTGACCAAAGCCCTTTGGACCCTGATCAAAACTAGTGCACTACATAGAGAATAGGGTGGCGTTTGGGACGCACTGCGGACTCTGAATCAGTTTTGGGGGGTGGGTGATCGTCGATGCCTGTCTGACGGTCTGCCGGGTTACTCCTTGTACCGGTGTGACAGGTGAAGGGTCGGTTGATCAAGAGTGGAATGCAGCTATGTGAAGACGGACGTTTTACCCTCTGAATAGCCCCCTTCACTTCTCCGAGTGCTGAAAGAAGCTCTTTATCAATCTGCTAGACTACCAGAGAGGAGACGGTTCTGGCTTTAATCCCTGAAGGCACCCTACGTAGTGCACTATATAGGGACTAGGGTGCCATTTGGGAAGCAGATCTGAAATTCTTTAATAGTGCCAGGCCACTCAGCCAGGCCAATCCATCAGGGCACTCCCTACTCCATCAGGGCACTCCCTACTCCATCAGGCCACTCTCGACTCCATCAGGCCACTCCCTGGTGCATCAGCCACTCCCTACTCCATCAGGCCACTCCCTGGTGCATCAGGCCACTCCCTACTCCATCAGGCCACTCCCTGGTGCATCAGCCACTCCCTACTCCATCAGCCACTCCCTACTCCATCAGGCCACTCCCTGGTGCATCAGGCCACTCCCTGGTGCATCAGCCACTCCCTACTCCATCAGGCCACTCCCTACTCCATCAGGCCACTCCCTACTCCATCAGGCTACTCCCTGGTGCATCAGCCACTCCCTACTCCATCAGGCCACTCCCTACTCCATCAGGCCACTCCCTACTCCATCAGGCCACTCCCTGGTGCATCAGGCCACTCCCTACTCCATCAGGCCACTCCCTGGTGCATCAGCCACTCCCTACTCCATCAGGCCACTCCCTACTCCATCAGGCCACTCCCTACTCCATCAGGCTACTCCCTGGTGCATCAGCCACTCCCTACTCCATCAGGCCACTCCCTACTCCATCAGGCCACTCCCTACTCCATCAGGCTACTCCCTGGTGCATCAGCCACTCCCTACTCCATCAGGCCACTCCCTGGTGCATCAGGCCACTCCCTACTCCATCAGGCCACTCCCTGGTGCATCAGGCCACTCCCTACTCCATCAGGCCACTCCCTGGTGCATCAGGCCACTCCCTACTCCATCAGGCCACTCTCTGTTCCATCAGGCCACTCTCTGTTCCATCAGGCCACTCTCTACTCCATCAGGCCACTCTCTACTCCATCAGGCCACTCTCTACTCCATCAGGCCACTCCCTACTCCATCAGGCCACTCCCTGGTGCATCAGGCCACTCCCTACTCCATCAGGCCACGCTCTGTTCCATCAGGCATATTGTTCAGGCTGAATACTAGAGGGCGTTTCTGAAGGAGGAGCAAGGGTCTGTACCTTCTGTGGACACAGTAGCTTACCTGTTATCAACAATGACGGATGATATGATTTCAGGGATTCTGATTCTGGAATCCTGTGTGGCTTCAACTTCATTGCACTCAATGACAGAGGGCAGAAGGTTTCCCTGCAGTTTTCAGTGATTGTGTTCACAAAACAGACTACTGCTTTTTGTTGTTTTATATGATAGTACATCTTATGCATTAGGCCTCATATCTGTGACTTTCTGCCCCCCAAAAAATCGACAGGTTTTTAGTTGGTATTTTCTTCGATTCTGCACTGTTGTTTAACTTGAACATTTTCAAATGGAATCTTTTGCATTCTGTTGATTAATTCAGAACTTGGCTATGTGCAGTAAATGACAGGACCAAGCAGAGCTTAGGAAACAACATGGTGTTCTGGTGGATTGAGGAACCCTTGAGTTGTTGTTTAGGCTGAGTTACATTCTCTCTTCTGGGGAATAAGCAACACATAAGAGTATGTGACTAGGTCCCTCTCGCTCACCTCTCTCCTTTCTCCTCTCGCTCACCTCTCTCCTTTCTCCTCTCGCTCACCTCTCTCCTTTCTCCTCTCGCTCACCTCTCTCCTTTCTCCTCTCGCTCACCTCTCTCCTTTCTCCTCTCGCTCACCTCTCTCCTTTCTCCTCTCGCTCACCTCTCTCATTTCTCCTCTTCTCACCTCTCTCCTTTCTCCTCTCGCTCACCTCTCTCCTTTCTCCTCTCGCTCACCTCTCTCCTTTCTCCTCTCGCTCACCTCTCTCCTTTCTCCTCTCGCTCACCTCTCTCATTTCTCCTCTTCTCACCTCTCTCCTTTCTCCTCTCGCTCACCTCTCTCCTTTCTCCTCTTCTCACCTTTCTCCTCTTGCTCACCTCTCTCCTTTCTCCTCTCGCTCACCTCTCTCCTTTCTCCTCTCGCTCACCTCTCTCCTTTCTCCTCTCGCTCACCTCTCTCCTTTCTCCTCTTGCTCACCTCTCTCCTTTCTCCTCTTGCTCACCTCTCTCCTTTCTCCTCTTGCTCACCTCTCTCCTTTCTTCTCCTTCTCACCTCTCTCCTTTCTCCTCTTCTCACCTCTCTCCTTTCTCCTCTCGCTCACCTCTCTCCTTTCTCCTCTCGCTCACCTCTCTCCTTTCTCCTCTCGCTCACCTCTCTCCTTTCTTCTCCTTCTCACCTCTCTCCTTTCTCCTCTCGCTCACCTCTCTCCTTTCTTCTCCTTCTCACCTCTCTCCTTTCTCCTCTTCTCACCTCTCTCCTTTCTCCTCTTCTCACCTATCTCCTTTCTCCTCTTCTCACATCTCTCCTTTCTCCTCCTTCTCACCTCTCTCCTTTCTTCTCCTTCTCACCTCTCTCCTTTCTCCTCCTTCTCACCTCTCTCCTTTCTCCTCCTTCTCACCTCTCTCCTTTCTCCTCCTTCTCACCTCTCTCCTTTCTCCTCTTCTCACTCTCCTTTCTTCTCCTTCTCACCTCTCTCCTTTCTCCTCCTTCTCACCTCTCTCCTTTCTCCTCCTTCTCACCTCTCTCCTTTCTCCTCCTTCTCACCTCTCTCCCTTCTCCTCCTTCTCACCTCTCTCCCTTCTCCTCCTTCTCACCTCTCTCCTTTCTCCTCCTTCTCACCTCTCTCATTTCTCCTCCTTCTCACCTCTCTCTCCTTTCTTCTCCTTCTCACCTCTCTCCTTTCTTCTCCTTCTCACCTCTCTCCTTTCTTCTCCTTCTCACCTCTCTCCCTTCTCCTCCTTCTCACCTCTCTCCCTTCTCCTCCTTCTCACCTCTCTCCTTTCTCCTCCTTCTCACCTCTCTCCTTTCTCCTCCTTCTCACCTCTCTCCTTTCTTCTCCTTCTCACCTCTCTCCTTTCTTCTCCTTCTCACCTCTCTCCTTTCTTCTCCTTCTCACCTCTCTCCTTTCTCCTCTTCTCTTGTTTCTCCCAATGCTGTCTTGTGTTTTTCTCATGTTCTCCCTCTCCCAATGCTCTCTTGTGTTCTTCTCATCTCTCTCTCCTTTCTTCTCCTTCTCACCTCTCTCTCTCGCATTCCAAATCTCTCCCACCTCTCTCTCTCTCACCTTCCAAATCTCTCCCACCTCTCTCTCTCTCTCGCCTTCCAAATCTCTCCCACCTCTCTCTCTCTCTCTCGCCTTCCAAATCTCTCCCACCTCTCTCTCTCGCTCTCCTTCCAAATCTCTCCTAACCTCTCTCTCTCTCGCTCTCCTTCCAAATCTCTCCTAACCTCTCTCTCTCGCTCTCCTTCCAAATCTCTCCTAACCCCTCTCTCTCGCTCTCTTTCCAAATCTCTCCTAAACTCTTTCTCTCGCTCTCCTTCCAAATCTCTCCCACCTCTCTCTCTCTCACCTTCCAAATCTCTCCCACCTCCCTCTCTCGCTCTCTTTCCAAAACTTCTCCTAACCTCTCTCTCGCTCTCCTTCCAACTGTCCCACCTCTCTCTCGCTCTCCCAACTAGCTCACATGTGTTCTTCCCTCTCCCACCTCTCTGGTTCAGTTGTTTCCCTGAGCTCCCAGTAGAGAGGGGCTGAGCCCTCCAGGGAAATCAGCTGTGTGTTGTATAGATATGTGGAGCTGCCCCACCTACTCTAGACACACACACACACACACACACACACACACACACACACACACACACACACACACACACACACACACACACACACACACACACACACACACACACACACACCATTTTAGGCAGCTTCTCCTCTCTGTTGCTCCATCCCTTTCTCTTTCTCTCCCCCCTCCCCCTCATGAAAGACATGTATGAATAACAGCCTCTCATTGAGCTCACCAGCCAGGCCGATACAATGGAAAAGTCATGCATTCATCTCAGCACTTCCAAGAAAAGCTTCAGTTGAGCTGGTATTATAAGGTGACCCCTGTTTCACCATGTTTCACTAGTCAATGGGAGGGAGGCAGGGTCTTTCTGCCTTTAGAGGGGAAGACAGGGCTGTTCTGGCTGTAATGACTTGAGGAATTCACAGAGCGAGACACAGAGGCAAAGAAAGGGGGAACGATGGAGAGACAGCGTGGGAGGGAGAGAGAGAGAGAGAGAGAGAGAGAGAGAGAGAAGGAATGAGAGACAGAGGGAGACAGAAGCCCTGTTTATATCTTCCGTTAACAAGCACCCTTTTGCCCTGATCTTGACCCGATCTTGTCTGTTTACACTTATAAGATCTGACCACAATCAGATCACAATGTGTCTTAATCGTCTAATTATCAAATATATTTTTTAAAGATCACAACAAAGGCTACATGTTAGAATCAGGTATAGACCGAACTGGAGAGAGATGTGTTTTCGTCTCCTTCTCCCCCCTCCTCTCCTTCAGTTGAAAGTTGTTTCTTTCAGTTTGAATGTTAGTCTGATTATGTTGCTATAGCTACACACCTGGGTTTATGTTGCTATAGCTACACACCTGGGTTTATGTTGCTATAGCTACACACCTGGGTTTATGTTGCTATAGCTACACACCTGGGTTTATGTTGCTATAGCTACACACCTGGGTTTATGTTGCTATAGCTACACACCTGGGTTTATGTTGCTATAGCTACACACCTGGGTTTATGTTGCTATAGCTACACACCTGGGATTATGTTGCTATAGCTACACACCTGGGTTTATGTTGCTATAGCTACACACCTGGGTTTATGTTGCTATAGCTACACACCTGGGTTTATGTTACTATAGCTACACACCTGGGTTTATGTTGCTATAGCTACACACCTGGGTTTATGTTGCTATAGCTACACACCTGGGTTTATGTTGCTATAGCTACACACCTGGGTTTATGTTACTATAGCTACACACCTGGGTTTATGTTGCTATAGCTACACACCTGGGTTTATGTTGCTATAGCTACACACCTGGGATTATGTTGCTATAGCTACACTCCGGAGATTATGTTACTATAGCTACACACCTGGGTTTATGTTGCTATAGCTACACACCTGGGATTATGTTGCTATAGCTACACTCCGGAGATTATGTTGCTATAGCTACATAATGATAGGAAGCATGCACATTGTTGCCTGGAATGTTATTGACAATGGGATTTGTGTAGACTACAGATAATTAACCTAACTCTTAAGGTGATAGAGAGAGAATGAACTCCGAGGTGTTTAAAGTTGATGTTAAATATTGAACCTGTCTAGCAGTTTTAAAACTCCTCCTGGTATTTAAAGCATGTCTTAATGAATCCCTGTTTCTTCTCTTTCTACAGGTCTCAAATGCTCGGTTAACAATGGGATCTACGAACCACTGAAGAGCCTCTGACAAAGGAACAAGGGAAACAAGAGGAAAGGAGAGGAGAAAAGGAGAGAGAGAAATCAAAGGAGAGGGGACTCTCAGAGAGAGAGAGAGAGAGAGAGAGCGAGAAGGAGCCCCTATTGAAAAGAAAAGCGGAGGTTGGGTCGGGTAGGATCAGCTTTGTGTCTGTCGGTGTGTGGTTGGGTTGCATGCTGTCCTCACCAGGGGACATCCTCCTTTGTGTGAGAGATAGTTAACAAAAGACAAAGAATGCCCAATAAACAGAGAGGAGAGTGTCGAGCGGCGGAGGAGGGTAGAGCGGGGATGCCTGGTCTGGGGAGCTTAGCTGTGGGTTGCAGGGCGTTGCTGCTACTGGCTCTCATGGTAACTCTGGCTCAAGGGGCCTGGCCACTGGATCAATCCCAGGGACAGGTGGAGGTGCTGGGGGACATGATGGTGGACGGACCCGGGGAGCTGGAGGCCTCCATGCACTCCTCCATACTGTCTGACCTCCAGCCGGCGGAGGCCTCGGATCCGGTGACGGATGCAGTTCAGCAGTCTGCAGTAGGAGCAAGGGGAGTGTCAGGATTCCCTGACTCGTCTGCTGTGGTTGGCCGGGTGTTTCAGATGAGGGTTCCGGTGAAGACGGACCATACCAGGAACATGGTGAAGGTGAGAAACCTAATCAATCATTACTGAGGCCCCTGAGTGCGTGTGTGTGTGATGTGTATGGTGTGTGTGTGTGATGTGTATGATGTGTGTGTGTGATGTGTGTGTGTGGTGTGTGTGTGATGTGTGTGTGTGGTGTGTGTGTGGTGTGTGTGTGGTGTGTGTGTGTGTGTGTGTGTGGTGTGTGTGTGTGATGTGTGTGTGATGTGTGTGTGATGTGTGGTGTGGTGTGTGTGTGTGTGTGTGTGTGTGTGTGTGTGTGTGTGTGTGTGTGTGTGTGTTTCAGGGTTTCAGGGTTTCCGGACAATGTGACTGGGAAGATTTTAATTTAACGTCCATTTAAGAAATGTACCGGCCCTATATGGATTGGGTGCGTAACCCATGTCCACCACGCTGCTCAGAATGATACAAATCACCTTTACATTATGCTGGTGCATCATCATAGAACAAGTATTAATGAACCAGCCAATAAAACATCATGTTCAAATATTTGCCAAAATGCAATTAACAGGAAAACACCATTCTAAACAGCACACCTGGGGGAAAACACCATTCTAAACAGCACACCTGGGGGAAAACACCATTCTAAACAGCACACCTGGAGGAAAACACCATTCTAAACAGCACACCTGGGGGAAAACACCATTCTAAACAGCACACCTGGGGGAAAACACCATTCTAAACAGCACACCTGGGGGAAAACACCATTCTAAACAGCACACCTGGGGAAAACACCATTCTAAACAGCACACCTGGGGGAAAACACCATTCTAAACAGCACACCTGGAGAAAACACCATTCTAAACAGCACACCTGGGAGAAAACACCATTCTAAACAGCACACCTGGGGGAAAACACCATTCTAAACAGCACACCTGGGGGAAAACACCATTCTAAACAGCACACCTGGGGGAAAACACCATTCTAAACAGCACACCTGGGGAAAACACCATTCGAAACAGCACACCTGAGGGAAAACACCATTCTAAACAGCACACCTGGGGGAAAACACCATTCTAAACAGCACACCTGGGGGAAAACACCATTCTAAACAGCACACCTGGGGGAAAACACCATTCTAAACAGCACACCTGGAGAAAACACCATTCTAAACAGCACACCTGGGAGAAAACACCATTCTAAACAGCACACCTGGGGGAAAACACCATTCTAAACAGCACACCTGGGGGAAAACACCATTCTAAACAGCACACCTGGGGGAAAACACCATTCTAAACAGCACACCTGGGGAAAACACCATTCTAAACAGCACACCTGGGGAAAACACCATTCTAAACAGCACACCTGGGGAAAACACCATTCGAAACAGCACACCTGGGGAAAACACCATTCTAAACAGAGCACCTGGGAGAAAACACCATTCTAAACAGCACACCTGGGGAAAACACCATTCGAAACAGCACACCTGAGGGAAAACACCATTCTAAACAGCACACCTGGGGGAAAACACCATTCTAAACAGCACACCTGATAGCGGTTCGATATACAGTATGTGGCAGAGATGAACATCTCTGTTCGATGCTTAGAAAGAGGAGGAAACAACAGATGCAACAACTTGGATAGGTTTTTAATGTTACTGGGATTGTGACTTTGGCTTCAGGACAACGAAAGAATGTTGATATGAAAACCAATAGAACAGGAGACAGATGGCATAGTGGTGGGTCCAATAGAACAGGAGAGAGATGACATAGTGGTGGGTCCAATAGAACAGGAGAGAGATGACATAGTGGTGGGTCCAATAGAACAGGAGAGAGATGACATAGTGGTGGGTCCAATAGAACAGGAGAGAGATGACATAGTGGTGGGTCCAATAGAACAGGAGAGAGATGACATAGTGGTGGGTCCAATAGAACAGGAGAGAGATGACATAGTGGTGGGTCCAATAGAACAGGAGACAGATGGCATAGTGGTGGGTCCAATAGAACAGGAGAGAGATGACATAGTGGTGGGTCCAATAGAACAGGAGAGAGATGACATAGTGGTGGGTCCAATAGAACAGGAGACAGATGGCATGGTGGTGGGTCCAATAGAACAGGAGACAGATGGCATAGTGGTGGGTCCAATAGAACAGGAGAGAGATGACATAGTGGTGGGTCCAATAGAACAGGAGAGAGATGACATAGTGGTGGGTCCAATAGAACAGGAGAGAGATGACATAGTGGTGGGTCCAATAGAACAGGAGAGAGATGACATAGTGGTGGGTCCAATAGAACAGGAGAGAGATGACATTAGGGTTGGGTCCAATAGAACAGGAGAGAGATGACATAGTGGTGGATCCAATAGAACAGGAGAGAGATGACATAGTGGTGGATCCAATAGAACAGGAGAGAGATGACATAGTGGTGGATCCAATAGAACAGGAGAGAGATGACATAGTGGTGGATCCAATAGAACAGGAGAGAGATGACATAGTGGTGGATCCAATAGAACAGGAGAGAGATGACATAGTGGTGGATCCAATAGAACAGGAGAGAGATGACATAGTGGTGGGTCCAATAGAACAGGAGAGAGATGACATAGTGGTGGATCCAATAGAACAGGAGAGAGATGACATAGTGGTGGGTCCAATAGAACAGGAGAGAGATGACATAGTGGTGGATCCAATAGAACAGGAGAGAGATGACATAGTGGTGGATCCAATAGAACAGGAGAGAGATGACATAGTGGTGGGTCCAATAGAACAGGAGAGAGATGACATAGTGGTGGGTCCAATAGAACAGGAGAGAGATAACATAGTGGTGGGTCCAATAGAACAGGAGAGAGATGACATAGTGGTGGGTCCAATAGAACATAGAACAGGAGAGAGATGACATAGTGGTGGGTCCAATAGAACAGGAGAGAGATGACATAGTGGTGGGTGCAATAGAACAGGAGAGAGATGACATAGTGGTGGGTCCAATAGAACAGGAGAGAGATGACATAGTGGTGGATCCAATAGAACAGGAGAGAGATGACATAGTGGTGGATCCAATAGAACAGGAGAGAGATGACATAGTGGTGGGTCCAATAGAACAGGAGAGAGATGACATAGTGGTGGGTCCAATAGAACGGGAGAGAGATGACATAGTGGTGGGTGCAATAGAACAGGAGAGAGATGACATAGTGGTGGATCCATTCGGGAAGTAAATGGAAATTATAACTCCCGTCTATACAGACATATACCATCTCATTCCAAATACTTCACCAGCGAGCATGACTTCGCCACAGAGGAATCAAGGATCATTAGCTTCTTTAAAAAAAATGAAAAAAAATGTTTGTATTGTTCACAAGGTTATAGGCCTATGCGTATTTGAGAAGCCCACAGTTATCGGCCTCGTTGATTATTAAGTCACGCTGTCAGAGAAAACCATCTAAAATACTGTTTGTGTGAAAAATAATTTATCTGGAATACAATTTAAAAGTGTTTGAGACAAGAAAAAGGGCAGGAGGTGTGTGTGTCTCTCTCTCCACAACGGCTCCACTGTCTCCCACCAATTCTTGCATTGTTTCATTGTGTTTATTCTTTGCCTTTTAAACTTATTTTAAAACATATATTTTCCCCATTACACACAGTACCAGTCAAAAAGATTTAGACACACCTATTCATTCCAGGGTTTTTCTTTCTTTATTTTTTAAAATATATTCTACATTTATAGAATAATAGTGAAGACCTCAAAACTATGAAATAACACATATGGAATCATGTCATAACCAAAGAAGTGTTAAACAAATCAAATGAACCTCTCTGGGATATGTGGGACTGTAGCGTCCCACCTGGCCAACAGCCAGGGAAAATGCTGAGCGCCAAATTCAAATAAATACTCTACAAATTATACATACTATACAAATTATACTTTCATTAAATCACACATGCAAATTAAAGCTACACTTGTTGTGAATCCAGCCAACATGTCAGATTTCAAAAAGGCTTTTCGGCGAAAGCAAACGATGCTATTATCTGAGGATAGCACCTCCGTAAACAAAGAGAGAAAAGCATATTTCAACCCTGCAGGCGCGACACAAACGCAGAAATAAAAATATAATTCATGCCTTACCTTTGACAAGCTTCTTCTATTGGCACTCCAATATGTCTCATAAACATCACAAATGGTCCTTTTGTTCGATTAATTCCATCGATATATATCCAAAATGTACATTTATTTGGCGCGTTTGATCCAGAAAAACACCGCTTCCAACTTGAGCAACGTCACTACAAAATATCTCAAAAGTTACCTGTAAACTTTGCCAAAACATTTCAAACTACTTTTGTAATACAACTTTAGGTATTTTTAACGTAAATAATCGATTCAATTGAAGACGGGATGAATGTGGCTGGTGATACATGTATTACATAAAGATGCAGTAGATGATATAGAGTACAGTATATAAATATACATATGAGATGAGTAATGTAGGGTATGTAAACATTATTATATTAAGTGGCATTTTTTTAAAGTGGCTAGTGATACATTTTTACCTCAATTTCCATCAATTCCCAATATTAAAGTGGCTGGAGTTGAGTCAGTATGTTGGCAGCAGCCACTCAATGTTAGTGGTGGCTGTTTAACAGTCTGATGGCCTTGAGATTGAAAAACAGCTTCTGTCTCTTGGTCCCTGCTTTGATGCACGTGTACTGACCTCGCCTTCTGGATGATAGCGGGGTGAACAGGCAGTGGCTCGGGTGGTTGTTGTCCTTGATGATCTTTATGGCCTTCTTGTGACATCGGGTGGTGTAGGTGTCCTGGAGGGCAGGTAGTTTGCCCCCGGTGATGTGTTGTGCAGACCTCACTACCCTCTGGAGAGCCTTACGGTTGTGGGCGGAGCAGTTGCCGTACCAGGCGGTGATACAGCCCAACAGGATGCTCTCAATTGTGCATCTGTAGAAGTTTGAGTGCTTTTGGTGACAAGCCAAATTTCTTCAGCCTCCTGAGGTTGAAGAGGCGCTGCTTTCTTCACGATGCTGTCTGTGTGGGTGGACCAATTCAGTTTGTCCGGGATGTGTACGCCGAGGAACTTAAAACTTACTACCCTCACCACCACTGTCCCTTTGATGTGGATAGGGGGGTGCTCCCTCTGCTGTGTCCTGAAGTCCACGATCAACTCCTTTGTTTTGTTGACGTTGAGTGTGAGGTTATTTTCCTGACACCGCACTCTGAGGGCCCTCACCTCCTCCCTGTAGGCCGTCTCGTCGTTGTTGGTAATCTGGCCTACCACTGTAGTGTCTAACAGTACACTTCAAGTGACCCTCGTTCAAGATGGCCGTACTTCTTCATTACACAAAGGAAAAACAACCAATTTCTAAAGACTGTTGACATCCAGTGGAAAAGATAGGAACTGCAAGAAGGTCCCTTAGAAATCTGGATTACCAATGAAACCCCATTGAAAAGAGAGTGACCTCAAAAAACAAATCAGAATGGTTTGTCCTCGGGGTTTCGCCTGCTAATAAGTTCTGTTATACACACAGACAGGATTCAAACAGTTTTAGAAACTTCAGAGTGTTTTCTATCCAAATCTACTAATAATATGCATATCTTATCTTCTGGGGATGAGTAGCAGGCAGTTGAATTTGGGCATGCTTTTCATCCGGACGTGAAAATACTGCCCCCCCGTCACCAAGAAGTTAAACAAATCAAAAATGTATTTTATATTTGAGACTCTTCAAAGTAGCCGGCCTTCGCTTGTTGACAGCTTTTGACTGTAATTCTACAGCATATTGACACTGTCACATGTGAAAAACATTCCTGTACTAAGACTAGCTTAGAGACAGTAGCTAGATTGTAGTTAGTTATCTGTCCATGCCTTTTGAGGGCCCCAGACTCCCCACAGACGCTGGTCTGTGATTGATTGTGAAACATGCCAAATGTTTGAAATGCATGACCCCAGCACTTATTCCCATGATAACAATCTGTCTTCCAGTCTTCGGGTGTAGTCCTATATTCACAGGATCTTTTCTGCCCTGTCAGATACATGTTAAAAAGTCCCTGGTACAATCCACCAAACCATGAGTACTTTTGCATATTGGGAATATGGACCCTGACAGCTGGGCTAAAGAATCCTATCGCCAAGCCCTATCGCCAAGCCCTATCGCCAAGCCCTATCGCCATGTTCTAAAGAGTAGAGCCTGCTTTTTTTTACACACATGTACACAATAAAGGACAAGCACACACACATATACACACACACTAAATCTGATGGGCACACACCCATATACACACACACACACTCGTGCACACACACGTATACACACACACTAAATCGGATGGGCACACATCCATATACACACACACACACACACTCGTGCACGCACACATACATACACACACACTAAATCTGATGGGCACACACTCATATACACACACACACACACTCACGCACGCACACACACATACACACACACTAAATCTGATGGGCACACACCCATATACACCACACACACACACACACACTCACGCACGCACACACACACACACATACACACATACACAGACACTACATCTGATGGGCACACACCCATATACACAGGTAGCCAAAGCTCAAGGCTGTAGAGCAAAGCGATCGTCAATGTTAGACTAAACTTGAGACCAATAATAACATCTAAGGTTTTATGGTGTAAAATCAGAGATGCATGAGAGAGAGTTGTATTATGCATGTGGTCTTCATATGTATAATGGATAACAATTCACACAGTTGCTGTAATGGCCTTGGACACAAGGGATAAGCTCACAGCCATCCAGTGGGGTCTAGTTATTCACAATTATTGGTGTAATTACTTTGGCTTCACACTCCCACTCGCCTCTCTTTCATTCTCTGAAAATTAACGGGGCCATACTTGCGAAACATGTTTCAAGGTTAAGTTTAAGCATCAGCCAATTAAAATTGTTAAGTACTGTCACACGGTAGTAAGCTACATTGTAGCTGGTCCCATCAGATAACCTGGCACATGTTAGCCCTATGCTAGCCTCACCAGGTGGCAGTGATTTATTTCCTGTAACAAATTCCTCATCAGCCTATCAAAGATCTTAAACATTTTCCTCCACAAACCAATGGCATTTCTTAAAATAGGTCAACTCGGCCACCAAAGGGATACATGTGAACCGTGAATTCTCAAGCTAGGAAACACAGGCTGGAAGAAGAAGCCTCTAGATGATTCCAAGACCATGCAGGCGAGGCTACTCGCAGGCGTGGCTACTCGCAGGCGTGGCTACTCTCAGGCGTGGCTACTCTCAGGCGTGGCTACTCGCAGGCGTGGCTACTCGCAGGAAAAACTGTGTTTCTAAAATCTCTTTTTAACTCCTTTTAATACCGAAAGATGAAAATTTTCCGAAAGGAAAATCAAATGTCCAGATACTTGTCAATATGAAATCAGCTCGTCTCTCAAAAATTGAGACATACACTACCGTTCAAAAGTTTGGGGTCACTTCAAAAATTGAGACATACACTACCGTTCAAAAGTTTGGGGTCACTTCAAAAATTGAGACCTACACTACCGTTCAAAAGTTTGGGGTCACTTCAAAAATTGAGACATACACTACCGTTCAAAAGTTTGGGGTCACTTCAAAAATTGAGACATACACTACCGTTCAAAAGTTTGGGGTCACTTCAAAAATTGAGACATACACTACCGTTCAAAAGTTTGGGGTCACTTCAAAAATTGTTACTTAGATATTTTTTCAAGAAAAGCAAAAAAAAAAAAAAAAAAAAAAAAAAAGGGTCCATAAAAATAACATCAAATTGATTAGAAATACAGTGTAGACATTGTTCATGTTGTATATGACTGTTGTAGCTAGAAACAGATGATTTTTAATGGAATATCCACATAGGCGTACAGGGGCCCATTATCAGCAACTATCACTCCTGTGTTCCAGTGGCATGTTGTGATAGCTAATCCAAGTTTATCATTTGAAAAGGCTAATTGATCATTAGAAAACCCTTTTGCTATTATGTTAGCACATCTGAAAACTGTTGTTCTGATTAAAGAAGCAATAAAACTGTCTTTCTTTAGACTAGTAGAGTATCTGGAGCGGCATTATTTGTGGGTTCGATTAAAGGCTCAAAATGGCCAGAAACAAAGACCTTTCTTCTGAAACTCATCAGTCTATTCTTGTTCTGAGAAATGAAGGCTATTCCATGCGAGAAATTGCCAAGAAAATGAAGTTCTCGTACACTGCTGTGTACTACTCCATGAGGGCAGCTTCATTAAAAACACCAGTCTCAACGTCAACAGTGAAGAGGCGACTCCGGGATGCTGTCCTTCTAGGCAGAGATGCAAAGAAAAAGCCATATCTCAATAAAAAAAGGCCAATAAACAGAAAAGATAAAGATGGGCAAAAGAACACAGTCAATGGAACTCTGGACAGAGGAACTCCGTCTAGAAGGCCAGCATCCTGGAGTCACCTCTTCACTGTTGACGTTGAGACTGGTGTTTTGGTACATTTTAATGAAGCTGCCAGTTGAGGACTTATGAGGTGTCTGTTTCTCAAACTAGACACTAATGTACTTGTCCTCTTGCTCAGTTGTGCACCGGGGCCTCCTACTCCTCTTTCTATTCTGGTTAGAACCAGTTTGCGCTGTTCTGTGAAGGGAGTAGTACACAGCGTTGTACGAGATCTTCAGTTCCTTGTCAATTTCTCACATGGAATAGCCTTCATTTCTCGGAACAAGAATAGACTCACAAGTTTCAGAAGTAAGGTCTTTGTTTCTGTCCATTTTGAGCCTGTAATCGAACCCACAAATGATGATGCTTCAGATACTCAAATAGTCTAAAGGAGGCCTGTTTTGTTGCTTCTTTAATCAGTACAACCATTTTCAGCTGTGCTAACATAATTGCAAAATTGTTTTTTTAATGATCAATTAGCCTTTTAAAATGATAAACTTGGATTAGCTAACACTCTATGCCATTGGAACACAGGAGTGATGGTTGCTGATAATGGGCCTCTTTACGCCTATGTAGATATTCCATAAAGAAATCAGCCGTTTCCAGCTACAATAGTCATTTACAACATTAACCATGTCTACACTGTGTTTCTAATACATTTTATGTTCTTTTAATGGACAAAAAATGTGATTTTCTTTCAAAAACACAGACATTTCTAAATGACCCAAAACTTTTGAACGGTAGTGTATATTCCTGTCGCCTAGACTACCCTGTCGCCTGAACTTCACTGTCGCCCGGCCTTCACTGTCGCCCGGCCTTCCCTGTCGCCCGGACTTCCCTGTCGCCCGGACTTCACTGTCGCCCGGACTTCCCTGTCGCCCGGACTTCACTGTCGCCCGGCCTTCCCTGTCGCCCGGACTTCACTGTCGCCCGGACTTCACTGTCGCCCGGACTTCCCTGTCGCCCGGACTTCCCTGTCGCCCGGACTTCCCTGTCGCCCGGACTTCCCTGTCGCCTAGACTTCCCTGTCGCCTAGACTTCCCTGGGGAAACTGCTTTGTGAGACTGCTTTTCTTTCCAGTGTATATTCTCTCTCCTCTCCACCCGTCACCAGACAGGACTCTCTTTTTCTCCTCTTTCCCTTTCTGACACACAGAGGCGCTGAACACAGTTAGGCTTGGCGGCGATACAGGAAAACTTGTATTAGTAGGATGGATGACCAGATCAAAATGGGTGAAATATGTGACTCTTTATGTGTTTCTGGTCAGATATATCCAGTTCATTCAATCCAGATGTGTATCCCTCCCTGCCTGCCTGCCTCCCTCCCTCCCTCTCTGCCTCCCTCCTTGCCTCCCTCTGTATTTGTTATGTTATAATTGCGTAGCAACCAACCAGGGTTTGGAGGCCCTTCTATCTACTGCTCGTGTTATGTAGCTCATGTCCAGGTCTGGCTCCAAGCATAAACAACATAAGCAGAGAGGGGGGAGTCAGTCGGGGAGTCAGTCGGGTCTCGGTCTCGGTCGGGGTCTCGGTCGGGGTCTCGGTCGGGGTCTCGGTCGTTGTCTCGGTCGTTGTCTCGGTCGTTGTCTCGGTCGGGGTCTCGGTCGGGGTCTCAGTCGTTGTCTCAGTCGTTGTCTCAGTCAGGGTCTCAGTCGTTGTCTCAGTCGGGGTCTCAGTCGTTGTCTCAGTCGTTGTCTCAGTCGTTGTCTCAGTCGGGGTCTCAGTCATTGTCTCAGTTGGGGTCTCAGTTGGGGTCTCAGTCGGGGTCTCAGTCGTTGTCTCAGTCGGGGTCTCAGTCGTTGTCTCAGTCGGGGTCTCAGTCGGGGTCTCAGTCATTGTCTCAGTCAGGGTCTCAGTCGTTGTCTCAGTCGGGGTCTCAGTCGTTGTCTCAGTCGTTGTCTCAGTCGTTGTCTCAGTCGTTGTCTCAGTCGGGGTCTCAGTCGTTGTCTCAGTCGTTGTCTCTGTCGGGGTCTCAGTCGGGGTCTCAGTCGGGGTCTCAGTCGTTGTCTCAGTCGTTGTCTCAGTCGTTGTCTCAGTCGGGGTCTCAGTCGGGGTCTCAGTCGTTGTCTCAGTCGGGGTCTCAGTCGTTGTCTCAGTCGGGGTCTCAGTCGGGGTCTCAGTCGGGGTCTCAGTCGTTGTCTCAGTCGTTGTCTCAGTCGGGGTCTCAGTCGGGGTCTCAGTCGGGGTCTCAGTCATTGTCTCAGTCAGGGTCTCAGTCGTTGTCTCAGTCGGGGTCTCAGTCAGGGTCTCAGTCGTTGTCTCAGTCGGGGTCTCAGTCGGGTTCTCAGTCGTTGTCTCAGTCGTTGTCTCAGTCGTTGTCTCAGTCGTTGTCTCAGTCGTTGTCTCAGTCGTTGTCTCAGTCGGGGTCTCAGTCGGGGTCTCAGTCGTTGTCTCAGTCGTTGTCTCAGTCGTTGTCTCAGTCGGGGTCTCAGTCGGGGTCTCAGTCGGGGTCTCAGTCGTTGTCTCAGTCGTTGTCTCAGTCGTTGTCTCAGTCGTTGTCTCTGTCGGGGTCTCAGTCGGGGTCTCAGTCGGGGTCTCAGTCGGGGTCTCAGTCATTGTCTCAGTCGTTGTCTCAGTCGTTGTCTCAGTCGGGGTCTCAGTCGGGGTCTCAGTCGTTGTCTCAGTCATTGTCTCAGTCGGGGTCTCAGTCGGGGTCTCAGTCGGGGTCTCAGTCGGGGTCTCAGTCGTTGTCTCAGTCATTGTCTCAGTCGGGGTCTCAGTCGTTGTCTCAGTCGTTGTCTCAGTCGGGGTCTCAGTCGTTGTCTCAGTCGTTGTCTCAGTCGGGGTCTCAGTCGGGGTCTCAGTCGTTGTCTCAGTCGTTGTCTCAGTCGGGGTCTCAGTCGGGGTCTCAGTCGTTGTCTCAGTCGTTGTCTCAGTCGTTGTCTCAGTCGTTGTCTCAGTCGGGGTCTCAGTCGTTGTCTCAGTCGGGGTCTCAGTCGTTGTCTCAGTCGGGGTCTCAGTCGTTGTCTCAGTCGTTGTCTCAGTCGGGGTCTCAGTCGTTGTCTCAGTCGGGGTCTCAGTCGTTGTCTCAGTCGGGGTCTCAGTCGGGGTCTCAGTCGGGGTCTCAGTCGTTGTCTCAGTCGGGGTCTCAGTCGTTGTCTCAGTCGTTGTCTCAGTCGGGGTCTCAGTCGTTGTCTCAGTCGGGGTCTCAGTCGTTGTCTCAGTCGGGGTCTCAGTCGGGGTCTCAGTCGTTGTCTCAGTCGTTGTCTCAGTCGTTGGTCTCAGTCGTTGTCTCAGTCGTTGTCTCAGTCGGGGTCTCAGTCGGGGTCTCAGTCGGGGTCTCAGTCGTTGTCTCAGTCGGGGTCTCAGTCGTTGTCTCAGTCGGGGTCTCAGTCGTTGTCTCAGTCGTTGTCTCAGTCGTTGTCTCAGTCGGGGTCTCAGTCGTTGTCTCAGTCGTTGTCTCAGTCGGGGTCTCAGTCGTTGTCTCAGTCGTTGTCTCAGTCGTTGTCTCAGTCGGGGTCTCAGTCGTTGTCTCAGTCGTTGTCTCAGTCGTTGTCTCAGTCGGGGTCTCAGTCGTTGTCTCAGTCGTTGTCTCTGTCGGGGTCTCAGTCGGGGTCTCAGTCGTTGTCTCAGTCGTTGTCTCAGTCGTTGTCTCTGTCGTTGTCTCAGTCGTTGTCTCTGTCGGGGTCTCAGTCGGGGTCTCAGTCGGGGTCTCAGTCGTTGTCTCAGTCGGGGTCTCAGTCGGGGTCTCAGTCGTTGTCTCAGTCGTTGTCTCAGTCGTTGTCTCAGTCGTTGTCTCAGTCGGGGTCTCAGTTGTTGTCTCAGTCGTTGTCTCAGTCGGGGTCTCAGTCGTTGTCTCAGTCGTTGTCTCTGTCGGGGTCTCAGTCGGGGTCTCAGTCGGGGTCTCAGTCGGGGTCTCAGTCGTTGTCTCAGTCGTTGTCTCAGTCGTTGTCTCAGTCGTTGTCTCAGTCGGGGTCTCAGTCGGGGTCTCAGTCATTGTCTCAGTCGTTGTCTCAGTCGTTGTCTCAGTCGTTGTCTCAGTCGGGGTCTCAGTCGGGGTCTCAGTCATTGTCTCAGTCGGGGTCTCAGTCGGGGTCTCAGTCGTTGTCTCAGTCGTTGTCTCAGTCGTTGTCTCAGTCGGGGTCTCAGTCGTTGTCTCAGTCGTTGTCTCAGTCGTTGTCTCAGTCGTTGTCTCAGTCGTGGTCTCAGTCGGGGTCTCAGTCGTTGTCTCAGTCGTTGTCTCAGTCGTTGTCTCAGTCGTTGTCTCAGTCGGGGTCTCAGTCGTTGTCTCAGTCGTTGTCTCTGTCGGGGTCTCAGTCGGGGTCTCAGTCGGGGTCTCAGTCGTTGTCTCAGTCGTTGTCGGGGTCTCAGTCGTTGTCTCAGTCGTTGTCTCAGTCGGGGTCTCAGTCGGGGTCTCAGTCATTGTCTCAGTCGGGGTCTCAGTCGTTGTCTCAGTCGGGGTCTCAGTCGTTGTCTCAGTCGTTGTCTCAGTCGGGGTCTCAGTCGTTGTCTCAGTCGTTGTCTCAGTCGGGGTCTCAGTCGTTGTCTCAGTCGTTGTCTCAGTCGTTGTCTCAGTCGGGGTCTCAGTCGTTGTCTCAGTCGTTGTCTCAGTCGTTGTCTCAGTCGGGGTCTCAGTCGTTGTCTCAGTCGTTGTCTCTGTCGGGGTCTCAGTCGTTGTCTCAGTCGTTGTCTCAGTCGTTGTCTCAGTCGGGGTCTCAGTCGGGGTCTCAGTCGTTGTCTCAGTCGTTGTCTCAGTCGTTGTCTCAGTCGTTGTCTCAGTCGGGGTCTCAGTCGTTGTCTCAGTCGGGGTCTCAGTCGTTGTCTCAGTCGGGGTCTCAGTCGTTGTCTCAGTCGTTGTCTCAGTCGGGGTCTCAGTCGTTGTCTCAGTCGGGGTCTCAGTCGTTGTCTCAGTCGGGGTCTCAGTCGGGGTCTCAGTCGGGGTCTCAGTCGTTGTCTCAGTCGGGGTCTCAGTCGTTGTCTCAGTCGTTGTCTCAGTCGGGGTCTCAGTCGTTGTCTCAGTCGTTGTCTCAGTCGTTGTCTCAGTCGTTGTCTCAGTCGGGGTCTCAGTCGGGGTCTCAGTCGGGGTCTCAGTCGGGGTCTCAGTCGGGGTCTCAGTCGTTGTCTCAGTCGGGGTCTCAGTCGGGGTCTCAGTCGGGGTCTCAGTCGTTGTCTCAGTCGTTGTCTCAGTCGTTGGTCTCAGTCGTTGTCTCAGTCGTTGTCTCAGTCGTTGTCTCAGTCGGGGTCTCAGTCGGGGTCTCAGTCGGGGTCTCAGTCGTTGTCTCAGTCGGGGTCTCAGTCGTTGTCTCAGTCGGGGTCTCAGTCGTTGTCTCAGTCGTTGTCTCAGTCGTTGTCTCAGTCGGGGTCTCAGTCGTTGTCTCAGTCGTTGTCTCAGTCGGGGTCTCAGTCGTTGTCTCAGTCGTTGTCTCAGTCGTTGTCTCAGTCGTTGTCTCAGTCGGGGTCTCAGTCGTTGTCTCAGTCGTTGTCTCAGTCGTTGTCTCAGTCGGGGTCTCAGTCGTTGTCTCAGTCGTTGTCTCTGTCGGGGTCTCAGTCGGGGTCTCAGTCGTTGTCTCTGTCGTTGTCTCTGTCGGGGTCTCAGTCGGGGTCTCAGTCGGGGTCTCAGTCGTTGTCTCAGTCGGGGTCTCAGTCGTTGTCTCAGTCGTTGTCTCAGTCGTTGTCTCAGTCGGGGTCTCAGTCGGGGTCTCAGTCGGGGTCTCAGTCGTTGTCTCAGTCGTTGTCTCAGTCGTTGTCTCAGTCGGGGTCTCAGTCGTTGTCTCAGTCGTTGTCTCAGTCGGGGTCTCAGTCGTTGTCTCAGTCGTTGTCTCTGTCGGGGTCTCAGTCGGGGTCTCAGTCGGGGTCTCAGTCGGGGTCTCAGTCGTTGTCTCAGTCGTTGTCTCAGTCGTTGTCTCAGTCGTTGTCTCAGTCGGGGTCTCAGTCGGGGTCTCAGTCATTGTCTCAGTTGGGGTCTCAGTCGGGGTCTCAGTCGGGGTCTCAGTCGTTGTCTCAGTCGTTGTCTCAGTCGTTGTCTCAGTCGGGGTCTCAGTCGTTGTCTCAGTCGTTGTCTCAGTCGTTGTCTCAGTCGTTGTCTCAGTCGTGGTCTCAGTCGGGGTCTCAGTCGTTGTCTCAGTCGTTGTCTCAGTCGTTGTCTCAGTCGTTGTCTCAGTCGGGGTCTCAGTCGTTGTCTCAGTCGTTGTCTCTGTCGGGGTCTCAGTCGGGGTCTCAGTCGGGGTCTCAGTCGGGGTCTCAGTCGTTGTCTCAGTCGTTGTCGGGGTCTCAGTCGTTGTCTCAGTCGTTGTCTCAGTCGGGGTCTCAGTCGGGGTCTCAGTCGTTGTCTCAGTCGGGGTCTCAGTCGTTGTCTCAGTCGGGGTCTCAGTCGTTGTCTCAGTCGTTGTCTCAGTCGTTGTCTCAGTCGGGGTCTCAGTCGTTGTCTCAGTCGTTGTCTCAGTCGGGGTCTCAGTCGTTGTCTCAGTCGTTGTCTCAGTCGTTGTCTCAGTCGGGGTCTCAGTCGTTGTCTCAGTCGTTGTCTCAGTCGTTGTCTCAGTCGGGGTCTCAGTCGTTGTCTCAGTCGTTGTCTCTGTCGGGGTCTCAGTCGGGGTCTCAGTCGTTGTCTCAGTCGTTGTCTCAGTCGTTGTCTCTGTCGTTGTCTCAGTCGTTGTCTCTGTCGGGGTCTCAGTCGGGGTCTCAGTCGGGGTCTCAGTCGTTGTCTCAGTCGGGGTCTCAGTCGTTGTCTCAGTCGTTGTCTCAGTCGTTGTCTCAGTCGGGGTCTCAGTCGGGGTCTCAGTCGGGGTCTCAGTCGTTGTCTCAGTCGTTGTCTCAGTCGTTGTCTCAGTCGTTGTCTCAGTCGGGGTCTCAGTCGTTGTCTCAGTCGTTGTCTCAGTCGGGGTCTCAGTCGTTGTCTCAGTCGTTGTCTCTGTCGGGGTCTCAGTCGGGGTCTCAGTCGGGGTCTCAGTCGGGGTCTCAGTCGTTGTCTCAGTCGTTGTCTCAGTCGTTGTCTCAGTCGTTGTCTCAGTCGGGGTCTCAGTCGGGGTCTCAGTCATTGTCTCAGTTGGGGTCTCAGTCGGGGTCTCAGTCGGGGTCTCAGTCGTTGTCTCAGTCGTTGTCTCAGTCGTTGTCTCAGTCGTTGTCTCAGTCGTGGTCTCAGTCGGGGTCTCAGTCGTTGTCTCAGTCGTTGTCTCAGTCGTTGTCTCAGTCGTTGTCTCAGTCGGGGTCTCAGTCGTTGTCTCAGTCGTTGTCTCTGTCGGGGTCTCAGTCGGGGTCTCAGTCGGGGTCTCAGTCGTTGTCTCAGTCGTTGTCTCAGTCGGGGTCTCAGTCGGGGTCTCAGTCGTTGTCTCAGTCGGGGTCTCAGTCATTGTCTCAGTCGGGGTCTCAGTCGGGGTCTCAGTCATTGTCTCAGTCGGGGTCTCAGTCGTTGTCTCAGTCGTTGTCTCAGTCGGGGTCTCAGTCGGGGTCTCAGTCGGGGTCTCAGTCGGGGTCTCAGTCGGGGTCTCAGTCGGGGTCTCAGTCGTTGTCCCAGTCGTTGTCTCAGTCGTTGTCTCAGTCGTTGTCTCAGTCGGGGTCTCAGTCGTTGTCTCAGTCGTTGTCTCAGTCGGGGTCTCAGTCGGGGTCTCAGTCGTTGTCTCAGTCGGGGTCTCAGTCGGGGTCTCAGTCGGGGTCTCAGTCGGGGTCTCAGTCGGGGTCTCAGTCGGGGTCTCAGTCGGGGTCTCAGTCGTTGTCCCAGTCGTTGTCTCAGTCGTTGTCTCAGTCGTTGTCTCAGTCGGGGTCTCAGTCGTTGTCTCAGTCGTTGTCTCAGTCGTTGTCTCAGTCGTTGTCTCAGTCGTTGTCTCAGTCGTTGTCTCAGTCGGGGTCTCAGTCGTTGTCTCAGTCGTTGTCTCAGTCGTTGTCTCAGTCGTTGTCTCAGTCGTTGTCTCAGTCGGGGTCTCAGTCGTTGTCTCAGTCGTTGTCTCTGTCGGGGTCTCAGTCGGGGTCTCAGTCGGGGTCTCAGTCGTTGTCTCAGTCGTTGTCGGGGTCTCAGTCGTTGTCTCAGTCGTTGTCTCTGTCGGGGTCTCAGTCGGGGTCTCAGTCGGGGTCTCAGTCGGGGTCTCAGTCGTTGTCTCAGTCGTTGTCGGGGTCTCAGTCGTTGTCTCAGTCGTTGTCTCAGTCGTTGTCTCAGTCGTTGTCTCAGTCGGGGTCTCAGTCGGGGTCTCAGTCGTTGTCTCAGTCGTTGTCTCAGTCGGGGTCTCAGTCGGGGTCTCAGTCGTTGTCTCAGTCGTTGTCTCAGTCGGGGTCTCAGTCGGGGTCTCAGTCGGGGTCTCAGTCGGGGTCTCAGTCGTTGTCTCAGTCGTTGTCTCAGTCGGGGTCTCAGTCGGGGTCTCAGTCGGGGTCTCAGTCGTTGTCTCAGTCGTTGTCTCAGTCGTTGTCTCAGTCGTTGTCTCAGTCGTTGTCTCAGTCGGGGTCTCAGTCGTTGTCTCAGTCGTTGTCTCAGTCGGGGTCTCAGTCATTGTCTCAGTCGGGGTCTCAGTCGGGGTCTCAGTCGTTGTCTCAGTCGTTGTCTCAGTCGGGGTCTCTGTCGGGGTCTCAGTCATTGTCTCAGTCAGGGTCTCAGTCGTTGTCTCAGTCGGGGTCTCAGTCGGGGTCTCAGTCGTTGTCTCAGTCGTTGTCTCAGTCGGGGTCTCAGTCGTTGTCTCAGTCGTTGTCTCAGTCGTTGTCTCAGTCGGGGTCTCAGTCGGGGTCTCAGTCGGGGTCTCAGTCGTTGTCTCAGTCGTTGTCTCAGTCGTTGTCTCAGTCGTTGTCTCAGTCGTTGTCTCAGTCGGGGTCTCAGTCGTTGTCTCAGTCGTTGTCTCAGTCGGGGTCTCAGTCATTGTCTCAGTCGGGGTCTCAGTCGGGGTCTCAGTCGTTGTCTCAGTCGTTGTCTCAGTCGGGGTCTCTGTCGGGGTCTCAGTCATTGTCTCAGTCAGGGTCTCAGTCGTTGTCTCAGTCGGGGTCTCAGTCGGGGTCTCAGTCGTTGTCTCAGTCGTTGTCTCAGTCGGGGTCTCAGTCGTTGTCTCAGTCGTTGTCTCAGTCGTTGTCTCAGTCGGGGTCTCAGTCGGGGTCTCAGTCGTTGTCACAGTCGTTGTCTCAGTCGGGGTCTCAGTCGTTGTCTCAGTCGTTGTCTCAGTCGTTGTCTCAGTCGGGGTCTCAGTCGGGGTCTCAGTCGGGGTCTCAGTCGTTGTCTCAGTCGTTGTCTCAGTCGTTGTCTCAGTCGGGGTCTCAGTCGGGGTCTCAGTCGGGGTCTCAGTCGGGGTCTCAGTCGTTGTCTCAGTCGTTGTCACAGTCGTTGTCTCAGTCGGGGTCTCAGTCGTTGTCTCAGTCGTTGTCTCAGTCGTTGTCACAGTCGTTGTCTCAGTCGTTGTCACAGTCGTTGTCTCAGTCGGGGTCTCAGTCGTTGTCTCAGTCGTTGTCTCAGTCGTTGTCTCAGTCGGGGTCTCAGTCGGGGTCTCAGTCGTTGTCTCAGTCGTTGTCTCAGTCGGGGTCTCAGTCGTTGTCTCAGTCGTTGTCTCAGTCGTTGTCTCAGTCGGGGTCTCAGTCGGGGTCTCAGTCGTTGTCACAGTCGTTGTCTCAGTCGGGGTCTCAGTCGTTGTCTCAGTCGTTGTCTCAGTCGTTGTCTCAGTCGTTGTCTCAGTCGGGGTCTCAGTCGGGGTCTCAGTCGGGGTCTCAGTCGTTGTCTCAGTCGTTGTCTCAGTCGGGGTCTCAGTCGTTGTCTCAGTCGGGGTCTCAGTCGTTGTCTCAGTCGTTGTCTCAGTCGTTGTCTCAGTCGGGGTCTCAGTCGGGGTCTCAGTCGGGGTCTCAGTCGGGGTCTCAGTCGGGGTCTCAGTCGTTGTCTCAGTCGTTGTCTCAGTCGGGGTCTCAGTCGTTGTCTCAGTCGGGGTCTCAGTCGTTGTCTCAGTCGTTGTCTCAGTCGTTGTCTCAGTCGGGGTCTCAGTCGGGGTCTCAGTCGGGGTCTCAGTCGGGGTCTCAGTCGGGGTCTCAGTCGGGGTCTCAGTCGTTGTCTCAGTCGTTGTCTCAGTCGGGGTCTCAGTCATTGTCTCAGTTGGGGTCTCAGTTGGGGTCTCAGTCGGGGTCTCAGTCGGGGTCTCAGTCGGGGTCTCAGTCGTTGTCTCAGTCGGGGTCTCAGTCCGGGTCTCAGTCGGGGTCTCAGTCGTTGTCTCAGTCCGGGTCTCAGTCGGGGTCTCAGTCGGGGTCTCAGTCGTTGTCTCAGTCGTTGTCTCAGTCGTTGTCTCAGTCGTTGTCTCAGTCGTTGTCTCAGTCGGGGTCTCAGTCGGGGTCTCAGTCGGGGTCTCAGTCGTTGTCTCAGTCCGGGTCTCAGTCCGGGTCTCAGTCGGGGTCTCAGTCGTTGTCTCAGTCGTTGTCTCAGTCGTTGTCTCAGTCGGGGTCTCAGTCGTTGTCTCAGTCGGGGTCTCAGTCGTTGTCTCAGTCCGGGTCTCAGTCGGGGTCTCAGTCGTTGTCTCAGTCGGGGTCTCAGTCGTTGTCTCAGTCGTTGTCTCAGTCGTTGTCTCAGTCGGGGTCTCAGTCGTTGTCTCAGTCGTTGTCTCAGTCGGGGTCTCAGTCGTTGTCTCAGTCGTTGTCTCAGTCGGGGTCTCAGTCGGGGTCTCAGTCGTTGTCTCAGTCGGGGTCTCAGTCGGGGTCTCAGTCGTTGTCTCAGTCGTTGTCTCAGTCGTTGTCTCAGTCGGGGTCTCAGTCGGGGTCTCAGTCGTTGTCTCTGTCGGGGTCTCAGTCGGGGTCTCAGTCGGGGTCTCAGTCGTTGTCTCAGTCGGGGTCTCAGTCGTTGTCTCAGTCGTTGTCTCAGTCGTTGTCTCAGTCGTTGTCTCAGTCGTTGTCTCAGTCGTTGTCTCTGTCGGGGTCTCTGTCGGGGTCTCAGTCGGGGTCTCAGTCGTTGTCTCAGTCGTTGTCTCAGTCGTTGTCTCAGTCGGGGTTTCAGTCGGGGTCTCAGTCGGGGTCTCAGTCGGGGTCTCAGTCGTTGTCTCAGTCGGGGTCTCAATCGTTGTCTCAGTCGGGGTCTCAGTCGTTGTCTCAGTCGTTGTCTCAGTCGTTGTCTCAGTCGTTGTCTCAGTCGGGGTCTCAGTCGGGGTCTCAGTCGGGGTCTCAGTCGTTGTCTCAGTCGTTGTCTCAGTCGTTGTCTCAGTCATTGTCTCAGTCGGGGTCTCAGTCGTTGTCTCAGTCGTTGTCTCAGTCGTTGTCTCAGTCGTTGTCTCAGTCGGGGTCTCAGTCGGGGTCTCAGTCGTTGTCTCAGTCGTTGTCTCAGTCGTTGTCTCAGTCGGGGTCTCAGTCGTTGTCTCAGTCGGGGTCTCAGTCGTTGTCTCAGTCGTTGTCTCAGTCGTTGTCTCAGACGGGGTCTCAGTCGGGGTCTCAGTCGTTGTCTCAGTCGGGGTCTCAGTCGGGGTCTCAGTCGGGGTCTCAGTCGTTGTCTCAGTCGTTGTCTCAGTCGGGGTCTCAGTCGTTGTCTCAGTCGTTGTCTCAGTCGGGGTCTCAGTCGTTGTCTCTGTCGTTGTCTCAGTCGGGGTCTCTGTCGTTGTCTCAGTCGGTGTCTCTGTCGGGGTCTCAGTCGGGGTCTCAGTCGGGGTCTCAGTCGGGGTCTCAGTCGTTGTCTCAGTCATTGTCTCAGTCGTTGTCTCAGTCGGGGTCTCAGTCGGGGTCTCAGTCGTTGTCTCAGTCGTTGTCTCAGTCGGGGTCTCAGTTGTTGTCTCAGTCGTTGTCTCAGTCGTTGTCTCAGTCGGGGTCTCAGTCGGGGTCTCAGTCGGGGTCTCAGTCGTTGTCTCAGTCGTTGTCTCTGTCGGGGTCTCAGTCGGGGTCTCAGTCGTTGTCTCAGTCGTTGTCTCAGTCGGGGTCTCAGTCGTCGTGTCTCAGTCGTTGTCTCAGTCGGGGTCTCAGTCGTTGTCTCAGTCGTTGTCTCAGTCGTTGTCTCAGTCGTTGTCTCAGTCGGGGTCTCAGTCATTGTCTCAGTCGTTGTCTCAGTCGTTGTCTCAGTTGTTGTCTCAGTCGTTGTCTCAGTCGGTCTCAGTCGTTGTCTCAGTCGTTGTCTCAGTCGTTGTCTCAGTCGTTGTCTCAGTCGTTGTCTCAGTCGTTGTCTCAGTCGTTGTCTCAGTCGTTGTCTCAGTTGTTGTCTCAGTCGTTGTCTCAGTCGGGGTCTCAGTCGTTGTCTCAGTCGTTGTCTCAGTCGTTGTCTCAGTCGTTGTCTCAGTCGGGGTCTCAGTCGTTGTCTCAGTCGTTGGGTCTCAGTCGGGGTCTCAGTCGGGGTCTCAGTCGGGTCTCAGTCGTTGTCTCAGTCGTTGTCTCAGTCGGGGTCTCAGTCGTTGTCTCAGTCGGGGTCTCAGTCGGGGTCTCTCAGTCGTTGTCTCAGTCGTTGTCTCAGTCGGGTCTCAGTCGTTGTCTCAGTCGGGGTCTCAGTCGGGGTCTCAGTCGGGGCTCAGTCGTTGTCTCAGTCGTTGTCTCAGTTGTTGTCTCAGTCGTTGTCTCAGTCGTTGTCTCAGTCGTTGTCTCAGTCGTTGTCTCAGTCGTTGTCTCAGTCGGGGTCTCAGTCGTTGTCTCAGTCGGGGTCTCAGTCGGGGTCTCAGTCGTTGTCTCAGTCGTTGTCTCAGTCGTTGTCTCAGTCGGGTCTCAGTCGTTGTCTCAGTCGGGGTCTCAGTCGGGGTCTCAGTCGGGGTCTCAGTCGGGGTCTCAGTCGTTGTCTCAGTCGGGGTCTCAGTCGTTGTCTCAGTCGTTGTCTCAGTCGTTGTCTCAGTCGTTGTCTCAGTCGTTGGGTCTCAGTCGGGTCTCAGTCGTTGTCTCAGTCGTTGTCTCAGTCGGGGTCTCAGTCGGGGTCTCAGTCGTTGTCTCAGTCGGGGTCTCAGTCGTTGTCTCAGTCGGGGTCTCAGTCGGGGTCTCAGTCGTTGTCTCAGTCGTTGTCTCAGTCGTTGTCTCAGTCGTTGTCTCAGTCGGGTCTCAGTCGGGGTCTCAGTCGGTCTCAGTCGTTGTCTCAGTCGTTGTCTCAGTCGGGGTCTCAGTCGTTGTCTCAGTCGTTGTCTCAGTCGTTGTCTCAGTCGGGGTCTCAGTCGGGGTCTCAGTCGGGGCTCAGTCGTTGTCTCAGTCTCAGTTGTTGTCTCAGTCGTTGTCTCAGTCGTTGTCTCAGTCGTTGTCTCAGTCGTTGTCTCAGTCGTTGTCTCAGTCGGGGTCTCAGTCGTTGTCTCAGTCGTTGTCTCAGTCGGGGTCTCAGTCGTTGTCTCAGTCGTTGTCTCAGTCGGGGTCTCAGTCGGGGTCTCAGTCGTTGTCTCAGTCGGGGTCTCAGTCGGGGTCTCAGTCGTTGTCTCAGTCGTTGTCTCAGTCGTTGTCTCAGTCGGGGTCTCAGTCGGGGTCTCAGTCGTTGTCTCTGTCGGGGTCTCAGTCGGGGTCTCAGTCGGTCTCAGTCGTTGTCTCAGTCGGGGTCTCAGTCGTTGTCTCAGTCGTTGTCTCAGTCGTTGTCTCAGTCGTTGTCTCAGTCGGTCTCAGTCGTCTCTGTCGGGGTCTCAGTCGGGGTCTCAGTCGTTGTCTCAGTCGTTGTCTCAGTCGTTGTCTCAGTCGGGGTCTCAGTCGGGGTCTCAGTCGGGGTCTCAGTCGGGGTCTCAGTCGTTGTCTCAGTCGGTCTCAATCGTTGTCTCAGTCGGGGTCTCAGTCGTTGTCTCAGTCGTTGTCTCAGTCGTTGTCTCAGTCGTTGTCTCAGTCGGGGTCTCAGTCGGGGTCTCAGTCGGGGTCTCAGTCGTTGTCTCAGTCGTTGTCTCAGTCGTTGTCTCAGTCATTGTCTCAGTCGGGGTCTCAGTCGTTGTCTCAGTCGTTGTCTCAGTCGTTGTCTCAGTCGGGGTCTCAGTCGTTGTCTCAGTCGGGGTCTCAGTCGTTGTCTCAGTCGGGGTCTCAGTCGGGGTCTCAGTCGTTGTCTCAGTCGGGGTCTCAGTCGTTGTCTCAGTCGTTGTCTCAGTCGTTGTCTCAGTCGTTGTCTCAGTCATTGTCGGGGTCTCAGTCGTTGTCTCAGTCGTTGTCTCAGTCGTTGTCTCAGTCGGGGTCTCAGTCGGGGTCTCAGTCGTTGTCTCAGTCGTTGTCTCAGTCGTTGTCTCAGTCGGGGTCTCAGTCGTTGTCTCAGTCGGGGTCTCAGTCGTTGTCTCAGTCGTTGTCTCAGTCGTTGTCTCAGACGGGGTCTCAGTCGGGGTCTCAGTCGTTGTCTCAGTCGGGGTCTCAGTCGGGGTCTCAGTCGGGGTCTCAGTCGTTGTCTCAGTCGTTGTCTCAGTCGGGGTCTCAGTCGTTGTCTCAGTCGGGGTCTCAGTCGTTGTCTCAGTCGTTGTCTCAGTCGTTGTCTCAGTCGGGGTCTCAGTCGTTGTCGGGGTCTCAGTCGGGGTCTCTGTCGTTGTCTCAGTCGGTGTCTCTGTCGGGGTCTCAGTCGGGGTCTCAGTCGGGGTCTCAGTCGGGGTCTCAGTCGTTGTCTCAGTCATTGTCTCAGTCGTTGTCTCAGTCGGGGTCTCAGTCGGGGTCTCAGTCGTTGTCTCAGTCGTTGTCTCAGTCGGGGTCTCAGTTGTTGTCTCAGTCGTTGTCTCAGTCGTTGTCTCAGTCGGGGTCTCAGTCGGGGTCTCAGTCGGGGTCTCAGTCGTTGTCTCAGTCGTTGTCTCTGTCGGGGTCTCAGTCGGGGTCTCAGTCGTTGTCTCAGTCGGGGTCTCAGTCGTTGTCTCAGTCGTTGTCTCAGTCGGGGTCTCAGTCGTTGTCTCAGTCGTTGTCTCAGTCGTTGTCTCAGTCGTTGTCTCAGTCGGGGTCTCAGTCATTGTCTCAGTCGTTGTCTCAGTCGTTGTCTCAGTTGTTGTCTCAGTCGTTGTCTCAGTCGGGGTCTCAGTCGTTGTCTCAGTCGTTGTCTCAGTCGGGGTCTCAGTCGTTGTCTCAGTCGTTGTCTCAGTCGTTGTCTCAGTCGTTGTCTCAGTCGTTGTCTCAGTTGTTGTCTCAGTCGTTGTCTCAGTCGGGGTCTCAGTCGTTGTCTCAGTCGTTGTCTCAGTCGTTGTCTCAGTCGTTGTCTCAGTCGGGGTCTCAGTCGTTGTCTCAGTCGGGGTCTCAGTCGGGGTCTCAGTCGGGGTCTCAGTCGTTGTCTCAGTCGGGGTCTCAGTCGTTGTCTCAGTCGTTGTCTCAGTCGGGGTCTCAGTCGGGGTCTCAGTCGGGGTCTCAGTCGTTGTCTCAGTCGGGGTCTCAGTCGTTGTCTCAGTCGTTGTCTCAGTCGGGGTCTCAGTCGGGGTCTCAGTCGGGGGCTCAGTCGTTGTCTCAGTCGTTGTCTCAGTTGTTGTCTCAGTCGTTGTCTCAGTCGTTGTCTCAGTCGTTGTCTCAGTCGTTGTCTCAGTCGTTGTCTCAGTCGGGGTCTCAGTCGTTGTCTCAGTCGGGGTCTCAGTCGGGGTCTCAGTCGTTGTCTCAGTCGTTGTCTCAGTCGTTGTCTCAGTCGGGGTCTCAGTCGTTGTCTCAGTCGGGGTCTCAGTCGGGGTCTCAGTCGGGGTCTCAGTCGGGGTCTCAGTCGTTGTCTCAGTCGGGGTCTCAGTCGTTGTCTCAGTCGTTGTCTCAGTCGTTGTCTCAGTCGGGGTCTCAGTCGGGGTCTCAGTCGTTGTCGGGGTCTCAGTCGTTGTCTCAGTCGTTGTCTCAGTCGGGGTCTCAGTCGGGGTCTCAGTCGTTGTCTCAGTCGGGGTCTCAGTCGGGGTCTCAGTCGTTGTCTCAGTCGTTGTCTCAGTCGGGGTCTCAGTCGGGGTCTCAGTCGGGGTCTCAGTCGTTGTCTCAGTCGGGGTCTCAGTCGGGGTCTCAGTCGTTGTCTCAGTCGGGGTCTCAGTCGTTGTCTCAGTCGTTGTCTCAGTCGTTGTCTCAGTCGTTGTCTCAGTCGGGGTCTCAGTCGGGGTCTCAGTCGTTGTCTCAGTCGTTGTCTCAGTCGTTGTCTCAGTCGGGGTCTCAGTCGTTGTCTCAGTCGTTGTCTCAGTCGTTGTCTCAGTCGGGGTCTCAGTCGGGGTCTCAGTCGTTGTCTCAGTCGTTGTCTCAGTCGGGGTCTCACTCAGTCAGAATACTGACCGGGCATGCAGTGCACGTGCCCAAGGGCCCTGACCTCCATAGACTAACAAAATCAATCATATTAGCATAAATCATGGCACATCATGGCACATGCTTTAAAACTGCAAAAATTTCTCTCCACCTCATGGCAAAATAAATAGATTTGCAGTTAATAAGCTGTATAACTGCAAAAAAAAAAGATTTTGTAGAATTGCATTAAATTCGTTATAAAATTGCAAAATTCTCTAGAATATCATAAAAGCTTTAAAACTGCAAAATGTTCTCAACACCACATGGTAAAATCAATTTTTCTCTCCCCCGTCAAAAAGGAGGCGACTAAAACACACGCTGAGGGAAGATAAGTATTTCATTTAGTGAACAGAACACAACAGCCCCCAACTGAAGTATGTATCTGTTGACTAAGTCATTCCTAAAACTGCGTTAGTCTGTGGACCCTGGCAGAAGTGGAGTTGAGTTTACAAATTTGATTTTACACTGATCTCAAATGACACTTAATTCCCTATACATATAGGACACTACTTTAGACCAGAGCCCTATGAGCCATGAGCAAAAGTAGTGCACTAAACATGGGATAGAGTGCATTTGGGACATACCCTGTGATATGGCCAAAAACAGAGACCACTAAAAACCCACTAATACTCTGTGTGTGTGTGTGTGTGTGTGTGTGTGTGTGTGTGTGTGTGTGTGTGTGTGTGTGTGTGTGTGTGTGTGTGTGTGTGTGTGTGTGTGTGTGTGTGTGTTATTCTACAACATTCAAGCCTCCACTCTGTAGCTTTTCTCCCTTGTCCATCTCCTCCTTTCTCTCTCCTCTTCCTCCTCCTCCCCCTCCTCTTCCTTCTCCTCATCCTCCTCCCTCTCCTCCTCCTCTCTCTCTCATCTTCGTTCGCCTTCTCAATAACTATTCATTATGGTAACTGCAAGCAAATGTTGTTGTGGCTTGTTCCTTTTAGAAAAGGCTTCATGACTACTCTGTTCAGAACAGCTTGGTGCCTCCTGGGTTGAGGGTCACCTCAGGTCTTCTCCATCCCAAATGCCACCCTATCCCCTACATAATGTGCTACATTTGACCAGGGCCCTATAGGGAAAAGCGTGCCATGTGCCTATAGGAAGTTTGTGACTCATCCTTAGAGGTTACCTGAGTGAGAGGAAGGACTGTTGTCTGTGGTGAGAGTTGATTGGGGAGGCATAGGCTGAGGAACTGCCTTGTTGGCCGCAGATCCAGAGGCTACTCCTGGAACTCCACGTCTCTGGGACTCTGTCTCTCTCGCTCTGTCTCTCTCTGTGCTCTGTCTGTGTGAGGCTCTGCAAAGGAGATTGGAATGACTGGACTACACTTATCTCTCTCTCTCTTATTGACTAAAATGATTGAAATGATACTCTGCTGGAGTAGGCTCTCTCTTCTCTCACTAATCTCTTCTCGTCTCTCTCTGTCGGGGGCTCTCTCTATGGTCTCTGGCTAGCTAACCTAGAAAATCGCTCCAGACTACTGTCTTAGATACTCTCTCTCTAATCAAACAAATCAAACCGTTGTACTGTAATGAAGTGAAATGAAAATGTGATACTACCTGTGGAGCTCAATGTTGATTCAATTCAAGACGTTTTATGTTGGCTAGCTAGCTAGCGGGACTCCTACATTATTGACGGGGTATGTTAACAAATTAAGATAATCAAAAACACTCTAAGAACAGTAAATATTACACTAACACTAGAGTCATTGTTCTACAAAAGAATAAGACATTTCTAAATTCTAACTTGTTGACCTTTTCTGTCATAGCACCCTGTGGTATTTCACCCAGTAGATACAGGATTTTATCAAAATTGAATTTGTTTTCAAATTCTTTGTGGATCTGTGTAATCTGAAGGAAATATGTGTCTCTGACTTGGTCATAAATTTGGCAGGAGGTTAAGAAGTGCAGCTCAGTTTTGTTAATTCTTTCCAATGTGTCAAGTAATTATCTTTTTGTTTTCTCATGATTTGGTTGGGGCTAATTGTGTTGCTGTCCTGGGGCTCTGTGGGGTGTGTTTGTGTTTGTGAACAGAGCCCCAGGACCAGCTTGCTTAGGGGACTCTTCTCCATGTTCATCGCTCTGTAGGTGATGGCTTTGTTATGGAGGGTTTGGGAATCGCTTCCTTTTAGGTGGTTGTGGAATTTAACGTCTCCTTTCTAGATTTTGATAATTAGCGAATATCGGCCTCATTCTGCTCTGCATGCATTATTTCTGCATGCAGAGTCTCAATTTGTTGTTTGTCCCATTTTGTGAATTATTGTTGGTGAGCGGACCCCAGAGCTCATGACCGTAAATGGCAATGAGATTTATAACTTTTTAATGTATTTTTTAGACAGATCCTACCTGGTTTGTCGAATTTCATGTTCCTTTGATGGTGTAGAAGGTCCTTCTTGCCTTGTCTCTCAGATCGTTCTCAGCTTTGTGGAAGTTACCTGTGGCGCTGATGTTTAGGCCAAGGTATGTATAGTTTTGTGTGCTCTAGGGCAACAGTGTCTAGATGGAATTTGTATTTGTGGTCCTGGCGACTGGACCTGTTTTGGAACACCATTACTTTTGTCTTACTGAGATTTACTGTCAGGGTCCAGGTCTGGCAGAATCTGTGCAGAAGATCTAGGTGCTGCTGTAAGGCCGTCATTGGTTGGTGAAAGAAATACCAGATCGTCAGCAAACGGTTGACATTTGACTTCAAATTCTAGTAGAACGAGGCCGGCTACTGCAGACTGTTCTAGAATGTTCCAATTCGTTGATATACCTTTTTTACATACAATAAAAAAAGTAAAAGTAGAGACTCAGAGCTACAAAATGATATATCACTGCAGTTGAGGAAACAATGGTAAACTAATTATGCTTTGAAAGTTGATCAACTTTTAAAATCACTTTTGAGGAAACTGTGTTTCAATGTTTTGGTACCTACTATTGGAGATGTCCTTTTTGTCTTCACCCATTCAGCATTGTTCACACCCTCTTAAGCCTTAGCCCCACCCATCTCTTTAAGGGTTGATATATCCGTTCCGTACTAACTAGCCAGCAACTTTCAAACATCTGAGAGAGAGAGAGAGAACAGCTCACTGATCATTACTCACCCTACCTTTGGTTTCACGTTCAGAGCGCACAGTGGACACTCTGGCCAATAAATAGATTTGTTCTGAAAGCTCTGAACTCACAACTACAGTCAAGCACCCAAGCTAACTGGCTATCAATGGCTAGCTACTTCCAGACACATAATGAGCGAACACCCTATTCTGACCGTGTTACTTTCCCTAGCAGAGCTTGTTAGGCTGTTTTCATGTTATCCAGAGCGTTGGTGACTGTAACTGTGCTGCTGGCAACAACTGAATTATGCTGACTAAGACAGACTAAGACAGGCTTTTTGTTAAGAAATGTAGCTAGCTAGCTAGGTAAACAATGAATCCCAACCATGACGTAAAGTTAGTTAGCGGGCCAGCCAGCTAACATTAGCTAGCTAGCTAACAGTACACTTTAACTTGAAATGAAAATACTTTGTCAAAATTTGAGTGCAGTCTTTTGTTAAGACATGTAGCTAGCTAGCTAGCTAAACAATGGACAATAATCACAACTCATGATGTTACTACCCTGCACCGGGTTCTATGGCTATAACTAGTCAAGCAAAATGTGTCGGAGATACAAAGAATAAGATCATACATAACAGTACACTTTAGAAGAAAAAGAAACGCGCACCTATTTAGGTGAGGTGCTGGCTAGCGGAGTAGAAAACTTGAAAATAAAAGAGAGCCACACACTCTAGGAGTGTTACCATTAATTACCATTAATTACATTTTTGCATCTGAGCTCCTAGAGTGTACGGCTCTCTTTTATTTTCAACCTAACAGTACACTTGAAATGAATCCGCTTTCTGTCAAAATTTGAAACATGTAATATCTGATAATCTTACCGGTTTACATCATGGTTGGATGCGTCTCCTGTCATGGTTGCCTTAGTTTGACCATATAATACAGACATGTGTTTTCTCCATCTTCTTAGCTATCATACTCGAATTCCACTGATTTCAAAACTAGGTCCTCCAGAAAGTGGAGAGAATAAGCTAACACTTTAACGTCAATTTATGCAATTTTACTGCGAGGTACTTTTTTTTTTAAATCCGCATTTGACACGATTACCTAAACATACTGACCAGCTCCAATTGATAGACGTGTGCTGTATGGTAGACCAATCCAAACTCTCATTATCTCAACCAATTGTGGCTAGCGAGAAGGTAGTTCACGTTTTCTGTGGCTAAACCAACTAGGCTCATAATTTAACAATTTCATTCATATTTACAGATACAAGTTTGCTATTAAGGCACATTGAAAGTCCACATGTTCGAGAAGGCATTTCTGCCCAAAAATGGATTTTGATTAAAAAATATAAATATTTTTTAATTTTGAAACAGCTCTCCTGTTAAGTTTCCTGAATGAGGTCACATATATGTTGAAGAGGGTGGGGCTCAAGCTTCATCTCTGTCTCACCCCACGGCCCTGTGGAAAGAAATGTTTCTGTTTTTTGCCAATTTTAACGGCACATGGATTTGTGTACATCTATTTTATAATGTTTTTCCCCCCAACACCACTTTCCATCGATTTGAATATCAGACCCTCATACCAAATTGAGTTGAAGGCTTTTTTGAAATCAAAAGCTAGCTAGCTAGCTTTGTTTGTTTGTCAATTAGGGGGTGCAGTGTGAATACGTGGTCTGTCATTCGGTAGTTTTGGTGCATACCAGTTTCATTTAAGGACCAAAACGTTTACAGCTTTGCCATATAGATTGTAAAAATAGTTGGGAAGAGATTTCCGTTGTACAGATTGCATGACACATGGTTTATGAGCTGATGCACAAAACAACGCTGGATTCAAAACGTTTTCAATTTAAATTATTATGCAACATTTTGCAACAAATAGAATGTTATATATACAGTTGAAGTTGGAAGTGTACATACACCTTAGCCAAATACATTTACACTCAGTTTTTCACAATGCCTGACATTTAATCCTAGTAAAAATTCCCTGTTTTAGGTCAGTTAGGATCACCACATTAAGAATGTGAATTGTCAGAATAATAGTAGAGAGAGTGATTTATTTCAGATTTCTTTCTTTCATCACATTGGGTCAGTTTACATACACTCAATTAGTATTTGGTAGCATTGCCTTTAAATTGTTTAACTTGGGTCAAACATTTCGGGTAGCCTTCTACCCACCTCCCACAATAAGTTGAGTGAATTCTCTGTAGGATTGAAGTCAGGGCTTTGTGATGGCCACTCCAATACCTTGACTCTGTTGTCCTTAGGCCATTTTGCCACAACTTCGGACGTATGCTTGGGGTCATTGTCCATTTGGAAGACCCATTTGTGACCAAGCTTTAACTTCCTGACTGATGTCTTGAGATGTTGCTTCAATATATCCATGTACGTTTCCTCCCTCATGACGCCATCTATTTTGTGAAGTGCACCAGACCCTCCTGCAGCAAAGCACCCCCACAACATGACGCTGCCACCCCCGTGCTTCATAGTTGGGATGGTGTTCTTCGGCTTGCAAGCCTTCCCCTTTTCCCTCCAAACATAATGATGGTCATTATGGCCAAACAGAGTTCTTTTATTTCTTTCAATGGACCAGAGAACACTTCTCCAGCAAGTACAATCTTTGGCCCCATGTGCAGTTGCAAACCGTAGTCTGGCTTTTTTATGGCGGTTTTAGGGCCGTGGCTTCTTCCTTGCTGAGCTGAGCGGCCTTTCAGGTTATGTCGATATAGGACTCGTTTTACTGTGGATATAGATGGGTTTGTACCTGTTTCCCTCAGCATCTTCACAAGATCCTTTGCTGTTGTTCTGGGATTGATTTGCACTTTTCGCACCAAAGTACATTCATCTCTAGGAGACAGAACACATCTCCTTCCTGAGCGGTATGACGGCTGCGTGGTCCCATGGTGTTCATACTTGCTATTGTCTGTACAGATGAACATGGTACCTTCAGGCGTTTGGAAATTGCTCGCAAGGATGAACCAGACTTGGAAGAGTTCTGCAATTTTTTTTCTGAGGTCTTGGCTGATTTCTTTTGATTTCCCCATGATGTCAAGCAAAGAGGCACTGAGTTTGAAGGTAGGCCTTGAAATACACCCACAGGGACACCTCCAATTGACTCAAATGATGTCAATTAGCCTAAAGCCATGACATCATTTTCTGGAATCTGTTTAAAGGCATAGTAAACTTATTGTATGTAAACTTCTGACCTACTGGAATCGTGATACAGTGAATTATAAGTGAAGTAATCTGTCTGTAAACAATGTTTGGAAAAATTAATTGTGTCATGCACAAAGTAGATGTCCTAACCGACTTGCCAAAACTATAGTTTGTTAACAAGAAATTTGTGGAGTGGTTGAAAAACGAGTTTTAATGACTCCAACCTAAGTGTATGTAAACTTCCAACTTCAACTGAATGTGGAATTCAACCATCCCAGCTCTGCAGATTTTGCTGCAAAGAGACAGAAACGTGTTTTTTGTTTTGCAAGTTCAGGAATGGCTGAAGTTTTGCAACATTTGTCTTGAACTCAGACAGACAGTTAGCGTTGGTAGGCAAATTGCAGTGCGGTGTGATTATAAAAGTCCTATTCAATTGATCAATAATATAATCTTAGAAAAAACGCATATCTTTAATTTACATTGTGTAGATTCTATGAGAATAGAAATGTTCAGAACTTTTGTGAAACATCACAGCACAGTTGAAAAACATATGGCAAATAGAAATTCAAAAGTGGATTGTGTTCAGAGATAGAAGTGATGTGTTTCGTTGGAGCTGAAAGGTGGAATAACAACGAGCAAAAGACAACTAATGTAATATATACTGTGTCTGCAAAATGTATATAGTTTGTATAATCTGGAAGTAGAAGCCTGTGTGTTGTTGTCCATTAGTTTACTCCAATTAGGGGAGGGGTGGTAGGGTTAGGGGAACATAATAAAGACAATTATATATATTTAAAAAAGAAAATAAATATATATATATATTTTTTTGTTTGTTTTATATTGGGGATTGGAAATTAATCATTGATGGAAGCCACAATCTATCTGCAATATTAAAGCTGATCTTCCCCCTAAAAAAAATAGTAAGAAATAGCTGATTTGACATTTGCCTTAAATATTGTTTTCACTGAGGAAATGTACGAGTCTGCTGTTAATCTCTCTTTCTCTCTCTCCCTCCCTCTCATGTTCTGCCAGAAAATTACATTCTATCAGTCTTTTCCCAGACACATAGCATAGATATCATCATTTTCCGTTATCCACAGTGTTTTTGACAGTGGAAACTAAAACAAGGAAGGGTGTATTCTAGGACTGTGCTCTGGGGTATATTACTATTGCTCTAGTGCTGAACAGCAATAGAATAGAGTGATATATATATAAATGTTTTAACAGTTTGAAAATGGGCTGGATTTGGAGACCAGTCTCTCATAACCATCCGACGGTCTGTCTAGCTACCAACCCTAACGTTTTTCCTAGCTACCCACTCTAACGGTCTGCCTAGCTACCAACCCTAATGGTTTTCCTAGCTACCCACTCTAACGGTCTGCCTAGCTACCAACCCTAATGGTTTTCCTAGCTACCCACCCTAATGGTCTGCCTAGCTACCAACCCTAATGGTTTTCCTAGCTACCCACTCTAACGGTCTGCCTAGCTACCAACCCTAATGGTTTTCCTAGCTACCCACTCTAACGGTCTGCCTAGCTACCAACCCTAATGGTTTTCCTAGCTACCCACCCTAACGTTTTTCCTAGCTACCCACTCTAACGGTCTGCCTAGCTACCAACCCTAATGGTTTTCCTAGCTACCCACCCTAATGGTCTGCCTAGCTACGAACCCTAATGTTTTCCTAGCTACCCACCCTAATGGTCTGCCTAGCTACCAACCCTAATGGTTTTCCTAGCTACCCACCCTAATGGTCTGCCTAGCTACCAACCCTAACGGTCTGCCGAGCTACCCACCCTAACAGTCTCTCCTCCCCCTCCTCTCCTCCACCTCTCCTCATCCTCCTCTTCCTCCTCATCCTCTCCTCCACCTCTCATCCACCTCTCCTCCTCTTCCTCCTCCTCATCCATGTCTCCTCCCCCTTTCCCTCCTTATCTCCTCCTCCTTTCCCTCCTCCACCTCCTCTCCTCCAACTCTAGGCTGATACTGTATGTGAAAGTGAGGACATGGTTAGTTTAACGGTGGTGTACATAGGCCTAGATCTAGGGCAGATCATGTCATTAATGTAAACAGGACAGAATGTCTTCAATACTTTAGTTGTTGATTCTACCCCACTCACTCATCTTGTAATTTCTCATCCTTTCGTTCCTCCCTCAACTTCTCCATCACATCATAGATCTCTTTTCTCCTCATGCAGTGTATAGACGCTGATTGTGAGAGATGCTGATAGTCAGAGACGCTGGTAGTCAGAGACGCTGGTAGTCAGAGACGCTGATAGTCAGAGACGCTGATAGTCAGAGACGCTGATAGTCAGAGACGCTGATAGTCAGGGACGCTGATAGTCAGAGACGCTGATAGCCAGAGACGCTGATAGTGCTGATAGTCAGAGACGCTGATAGTCAGAGACGCTGATAGCCAGAGACGCTGATAGCCAGAGACACTGATAGTCAGAGACGCTGATAGTCAGAGACGCTGATAGTCAGAGACGCTGATAGTCAGAGACGCTGATAGCCAGGCACCCTGATAGTCAGGGACGCTGATAGTCAGGGACGCTGATAGTCAGAGACGCTGATAGTCAGGGACGCTGATAGTCAGGCATGCTGATAGTCAGGCACGCTGATAGTTAGGCACGCTGATAGTCAGGCACGCTGATAGTCAGGGACCCTGATAGTCAGGGACGCTGATAGTCAGGGACGCTGATAGTCAGGGACGCTGATAGTCAGAGACACTGATAGTCAGGCACGCTGATAGTCAGGCACGCTGATAGTCAGGGACGCTGATAGTCAGAGACGCTGATAGTCAGGGACGCTGATAGTCAGGGACGCTGATAGTCAGAGACGCTGATAGTCAGAGACGCTGATAGTCAGGGACGCTGATAGTCAGGCACGCTGATAGTCAGGCACGCTGATAGTCAGGCACGCTGATAGTCAGGGACGCTGATAGTCATGCACGCTTATAGTCAGAGACGCTGATAGTCAGGGACCCTGATAGTCAGGGACGCTGATAGTCAGGCACGCTGATAGTCAGGCACGCTGATAGTCAGGCACGCTGATAGTCAGGCACGCTGATAGTCAGGGACGCTGATAGTCAGGGACGATGATAGTCAGGGACGCTGAGGAGCCAGGGACGCTGATGGCCAGAGACGCTGATGGCCAGGTACGCTGATGGCCAGGTACGCTGATGGCCAGAGACGCTG
>NC_088216.1:87641143-87723643 GCF_036934945.1 Oncorhynchus masou masou
TATGATTTAATGTCTGGGTACTGTATGATTTAATGTCTGGGTACTGTATGATTTAATGTCTGAGTACTGTATGATTTACTGTATGATTTAATGTCTGGGTACTGTATGATTTAATGTCTGGGTACTGTATGATTTAATGTCTGGGTCTGTATGATTTAATGTCTGGGTACTGTATGATTTACTGTATGATTTAATGTCTGGGTACAATGTTTGCCAAAGAACATTGTTGTGGTTCTGATTTAAGGAAACCTAATATAGGAGTGTAGAGGGAAAGCAAGCATGTAGGAGGTATGGGCACTTAGTTGATTGGAGACATAACGAAAACAAAAGAAAACCGTAAAAAACACCTACAGATGTATGTTTTGACAAGGATATTTGAATATGAAGAATTTAGCATTATTTTGTTTGAAAACGGCTAATTATAGGTTTCTCATCTGTCTCTGTTTAGTCTGAACATCCTAGTTTTTACTAGACATCCTATGTAAAGGGAATGGTCACCCGCTAGCAACAGCCTTAGCAACCAGAACCACAGGAGATTACCCAAACAGAACAGAGAAATTACTGATGTTTTTTATAGATTTACCTAGGTCAGAAGGTCAATATCCGATAATACACAGCGCCTTCAGGAAACTAATTCAGACCTTTTCCACATTTTGTTACGTTACAGCCTTTTTCTAAAATGGATAAAAAAAATAAAAAATGCTCAGCATTATACACACAATACCCCATAAGGACAATGTGAAAACAGGTTTTAATAAAATTTAGCAAATGTATTAAATATATAAAACAGAAATACTTTACTTACATAAGTATTCTGAGGTTCATCCTGTTTCCATTGATCATCCTTGAGATTTCTACACCTTGATTGGAGTCCACCTGTGGTAAATTCAACTGATTGGACATGACTTGGAAAGACACACACCTGTCTATATAAGGTCTCACTGTTGACAGTGCATGTCAGAGAAAAAACCAAGCCATGGAATTGTCCGTAAAGCTCCGATACAGGATTGTGCCGAGGCACAGATCTGGGAAAGGGTATGGAAAAATGTCTGCAACATTGAAGGTCCCCAAGAACACAGTGGCCTCCAACATTCATAAATGGAAGAAGTTTGGAACCACCAAGACTCTTCATGGAGCTGGCCATCAAGCCAAATTGAGCAATCAGGGGAGAAGGGCCTTGGTCAGGGAGGTGACCAAGAAGCCAATTGTCACTCTAACAGAGCTCCAGAATTCCTCTGTGGAGATGGGAGAACCTTCCAGAAGGACAACCACCTTTGCAGAAATCCACTAATCAGGCCTTTAGGGTAGAGTGGCCACACAGAAGTCACTCTTCAGTAAACGGCACATCACTCAATCAATCAAATGTTTTTTTTAAAGCCCTTTTCACATCAGCTGACGTCACAAAGTGCTATACAGAAACCCAACCTAAGAACCCAAACAGCAAGCAATGCAGATGTAGAAGCACGGTGGCTAGGAAAAAACTGCCTTGAAAGGCAGGAACCTAAGAAGAAACCTATAGAGAAACCAGGCTCTGAGGAGTGGCCAGTCCAATATGTTCAAACGTTCATAGATAACCAGCAGGGTCAAATAGTAAGACTTACAGTAGTTGTAGGGTGCCACAGAGGCTGCAACAGGTCAGCACCTCAGGAGTAAATGTCGTTTAGATTTTCATAGCATTCAGAGTTCGAGACCGCAGGAGCGGTAGAGAGAGAAAGGGTTAGAAACAGCAGGTCCGGGACAGGGTAGCATGTCCGATGAACAGGTCAGGGTTCCCATCAGGCCTACCACCGTTGTGTCATCAGCAAACTTAATGATGGTGTTGGAGTTGTGTCTGGCCATGCAGTCGTGGGTGAACAGGGAGTACAGGAGGGGACTGAGCACGCACCCCTGGGGAGCTCCAGTGTTGAGGATCAGCGTGGCAGATGTGTTGCAAACTACCCTCACCACCTGGGGGCGACCTGTCAGGAAGTCCAGGATCCAGTTGCAGAGGGAGGTGTTTAAGTCCCAGGATCCTTAGCTTAGTGATGAGCTTTGAGGGTACTATGGTGTTGAATACTGCGCTGTAGTCAATGAACAGCATTGCTGTTTCTTTTGTCCAGCAAAAAATGGTTTGTCACATGCATTCCCTGCCACAAACCAAGGAGTTAGGAGGAAAGTATTTTCATCCTTTATTTAACTAGGCTAGTCAGTTAAAAACTAATTCTTATTTACAATAATGGCCTAGGAACAGTGGGTTAACTTCCTTATTTGAGAGATTTTATCTTGTCAGATCGGGGATTCGATCTAGCAACCATTCGGCCACTGGCCCAATGCTCAAACCACTAGGCTACCTGCCACCCCGTATGGACCAGCTCTGTGTTAAAATACTATTTGAAATAACTGAAAATACATTATCTGGACTTGATTGAGCATAAATGGTGGGATGCAAGCAATAGAATGGTCGCAAAAGTGCAAACCCCGCCCATCTGGCACTCCAGGCAGTCTAAAACAAATATTACAATTATTATTATTTTTTTAAACATATTACGTATTTCGGCACCTATTGGTGACGCTGTGCTTTTTCTTTGAGATTTAAGACACGGAAGGAACGCACACATTAAAGAATGATCACTTTTTCACAGCTTTCCTTTGTTAACGTATTTAATTGTGGACCAACACTGTATTTGCTATTTGACTAAACACTTACCTTACTGTACCTTGCAAGTCATTAAATGATCACTGATGACTATATGAACACTGTGAATACATTTTCCATTAACCTCTTACTTCTATGGGGGCGCTATATTTCATTATTGGATAAAAAAATGTGCCCGTTTTAAGCGCAATATTTTGTCACAAAAAGATGCTCGACTATGCATATAATTGACAGCTTTGGAAAGAAAACACTCTGACGTTTCCAAAACTGCAAAGATATTGTCTGTGAGTGCCCCAGAACTGATGCTACAGGCGAAACCAAGTTGAAACTTCAAACAGGAAATGAGCAGCATCTTTGAGGCTCTGTGTTTCATTGTCTCCTTATATGGCTGTGAATGCGCAAGGAATGAGCCTGCCGGATCTATCGTTTCCCCAAGGTGTCTGCAGCATTGTGACGTATTTGTAGGCATATCATTGGAAGATTGACCATAAGAGACTACATTTGCCAGGTGTCCGCCCGGTGTCCTCCGTCGAAATTGGTGCGTCATCTTCAGCTACACGTCTTTTTCCAATAGATTCAGAGGAGAAAGTAGACATCCACGAACGATATATCAATAAAGAGATATGTGAAAAACAACTTGAGGATTGATTCTAAACAGCGTTTGCCGTGTTTCAGTCGATATTATGGAGTTAATTTGGAAAACAGTTCACCGTTTTGATGACTGAATTTTCGTTTTTTTTTGGTACCCAAACATGATGTACAAAACGGAGCGATTTCTCCTACACAAAGAATCTTTCAGGAAAAACTGAACATTTGCTATGTAACTGAGAGTCTCCTCATTGAAATCATCCGAAGTTCTTCAAAGGTAAATGATTTTATTTGAATCCTGTTCTGGTTTTTGTGCAAATGCCCGCTAAATGCTACAGTAGCTATCAATACTCTTACACAAATGCTTGTTTTGCTATGGTTCAAAAGCATATTTTGAAAATCTGAGATGACAGTGTTGTTAAGAAAAGGCTAAGCTTGAGAGCTAGCACATTCATTTCATTTCATTTGCGATTTTCATAAATAGTAAACGTTACGTTATGCTAATGAGCTTGAGGCTATAACTGGATACAGGTTTTTTTCATAGCCAAATGTGAACAAAATGGAGCGATTTGTCCTACACAAATAATATTTTTTGAAAAACTGAACATTTGCTATCTAACTGAGAGTCTCCTCATTGAAAACATCTGAAGTTCTTCAAAGGTAAATGATTTTAGTTGAATGGTTTTCTTGTTTTTGTGAAAATGTTGCTGGCTGAATTCTAGGCTTATAGCTATGCTAGCTATCAATACTCTTACACAAATGCTTGTTTAGCTATGGTTGAAAAGCATATTTTGAAAATCTGAGATGACAGTGTTGTTAAGAAAAGGCTAAGCTTGAGAGCAAACGCATTATTTTAATTTTATTTGCGATTTTCAGAAATCGTTAATGTTGCGTTATGCTAATGAGCCTGAGGCTTAGTCACAATCCCGGATCCGGGATGGGGAGTTTCAAGAGGTTAACAAAAGTCTACGCTTGAGAGCAAATATATTTATTTAATTTCATTTGCGATTTTCATGAATAGTTAACGTTGCGTTATGCTAATGAGCTTGAGGCTATAAATAGGATCCCGGATTAGAGATTGCTCGATGCAAGAAGTTAATGTTCTGCTGAGACACACACCAACTCGCACGTCATCAGAATACGACGCTGAACGAGGAGCGAGCGAGAGAGCTCGGTTTGTTGTTTTGAATGTTTCTGAAAAAGTTTTTTCCTGTTTACTAGCCTACCTGTTTAATTTGGATCCCGCAACGCTGTTAGCCTTAGTTGCTTGGCGTAGCTGCCAGCCTAGGTGGTAACTATCAAGCAAGGCGTATGTCACTACTTCACAGGAGGGACATTTGAAAGTAAACTTAAAAAAAAAATCTAATGTGTTTTTTTGTTGTTGCAGAAATGCCTTCTGGAGTTTGTGAACTTTCATGTGCCTTAATAATAACAAACTTGTATGCCATCTGTAAATACAAATACAATTGTTAAATTACGAGCCTTGGTTTAGCCACTGAAAAGTCAGCAATCTTCCCGCTAGCCATGATTTGCTGAGATAATGAGTGGGCTGGACATGCAGAGAGATGAGGTTTTAAATTCAGTGGAATTATAATATAATAGCTAAGGAGAAAACACTTATCTCCGGATTACATCTTCAAACTAAGGGCAACCATGGCATTCGTGACAGAGAGGGAGAAGCATTTATTCATGTATACGTGCAAGATAGTCTAGGTAGCTACATTTTCAGATATTACACATTTCAAATTTTTATTTATTTATTTTAGACAGAGAAAAAGGGAAATGGTTTGTATTTTTTTTTACTGAAACCGCCAACCACAGGAGCTCTGCTAATCATCAGATAAGTGAGATGTGGATGCCCCCCCCACCTCGCTAGCAAAACACTTTAGTCTCCCCCTGCAATTTTAAAGGTGATAACCTGTAATTGTACAATTTCCATGATTTACAGTATGCTAATGTTAATGATAGCTGTGTCTATTTTCCACCACAAACCGATGCTGGCACTAAGATTGTACTCAACGCGCTATAAAGGGCCATAAGCAAACAAGAAAATGCTCACCCAGATGCGGTAAAAACTCAAACAGGAAGTACTAGTGATACGTTCAAAACGGAAGTGGTCTGACGAAGAGGATGCTAAGCTACAGGACTGTTTCACTGGCGCAGATTGGAATCTGTTCCGGGACTCATCTGATGCCATTGAAGAGTTTAAAACATCAGTCACAGGCTTCAATAATAAGTGCATCGACCACATAGTGCCCAAAGTGACCGTAGGTGTATATATCCTAACCTAAAGCCATGGATTGCAGGAAACATCCGCTCTGAGCTAAAAGATAGAGGTGCCGCTTTCAAATCCGAACAATCAAACGGACAATGTGTCAGCACAGGACTAAGATAGAATCCTACTACACCGGCTCTGATGCTTGTTAGATGTGGCAGGGCTTGCAAACTATCATGAATTACAAAGGGAAACCCAGCTACAAGCTGCCCAGTGACACAAGCCTAACGGACAAGCTAAATGCCTTCTGTGCTCTCTTTGAAGCAAGCAACACTGAACCATGCATGAGAGCACCAGCTTTTCCTGACGTCTGTGATCACACTCTCCGTAGCGAATGTGAGTAAGACCTTTAAAAAGGATAATATTCACAAGGCCGCAGGGATCAGACAGATAACCACGACGTGTACTCAGAGCATGCGCTGACCAGCTGGAAAGTGTCTTCACTGACATTTTCAACCTCTCCCTGGCCGAGTCTGCAATACCCATACGTTTCAAGCAGACCCCCATAGTCCCCATGCCCAATAACGCCAAGGTAACCTGTCTAAATGACTATCGCCCAGTAGCACTTGCATCTGTAGCCATGAAATGCCTTGAAAAGCTGGTCATGGCCCACATCAACACCATCATCCCAGAAACCCTGGACGCACTCCAAATCACATACCATCCCAATAGATCCACACAATCTATATTGCACTCCACACTGCCCTTTCCCACTTGGAAAAAAAGGAACACCTCCGTGAGAATGTTTGTTCATTGACTACAGCTCAGTTTTCAGAACTATTGTGCCCTTCAAACTTGCCACTAAGCTGACGACCCAGCGATTTAAACACCTTCCTCTGCAATTTGATACTGGACTTCTCTCTTTTGCATGGGCCCTCAGATCCTGAAAAAGTTCTACAGCTGCACCGTTGAGAGCATCTTGACTGGCTGCGTCACGGCTTGATATGGCAACTGCACGGCATCCAACTTCAAGGTGCTTCAGAGGGGAATGAGTACGGCCCAGTACTTCACTGGGCCCGAGCTCCCTGTCATCCAGGACCTCTATACCAGGTGCTATAGATGCTATAGAGGGTAGTGTGTACGGCCCAGTACATCACTGGGCCCGAGCTCCCTGTCATCCAGGACCTCTATACCAGGTGCTATAGATGCTATAGAGGGTAGTGTGTACGGCCCAGTACATCACTGGGCCCGAGCTCCCTGTCATCCAGGACCTCTATACCAGGTGCTATAGATGCTATAGAGGGTAGTGTGTACGGCCCAGTACATCACTGGGCCCGAGCTCCCTGTCATCCAGGACCTCTATACCAGGTGCTATAGATGCTATAGAGGGTAGTGTGTACGGCCCAGTACATCACTGGGCCCGAGCTCCCTGTCATCCAGGACCTCTATACCAGGTGCTATAGATGCTATAGAGGGTAGTGTGTACGGCCCAGTACATCACTGGGCCCGAGCTCCCTGTCATCCAGGACCTCTATACCAGGTGCTATAGATGCTATAGAGGGTAGTGTGTATCTGTTCTCTTTGCTACCGCACGGCAAGCGGTACCGGAGAGCCAACTCTGGCACCAAAAGGCTAATGAACAGCTTCTACCCCAAAGCCCTAAGACTGCTGAACAGTTAATCAAATGGATACCCAGACGTTCTGCTTTTCAGTCAATCATCTAAACAAATCTACATACAACGACTCAATGAATCACCTCAACTCCCTCATACCTCAGTACACTGACTCAATGAATCACCTCAACTACCTCATACCTCAGTACACTGACTCAATGAATCACCTCAACTACCTCGTACCTCAGTACACTGACTCAATGAATCTCCTCAACTACCTCATACCTCAGTACACTGACTCAATGAATCTCCTCAACTACCTCATAGACATTTACATTACATTTACATTTAAGTCATTTAGCAGACGCTCTTATCCAGAGCGACTTACAAATTGGTGAATTCACCTTCTGACATCAGTGGAACAGCCACTTTACAATAGTGCATCTAAATCATTTAAGGGGGGGGTGAGAAGGATTGCTTTATCTTATCCTAGGTATTCCTTGAAGAGGTGGGGTTTCAGGTGTCTCCGGAAGGTGGTGATTGACTCCGCTGTCCTGGCGTCGTGAGGGAGTTTGTTCCACCATTGGGTGGCCAGAGCAGCAAACAGTTTTGACTGTGCTGAGCGGGAACTGTACTTCCTCAGTGGTAGGGAGGCGAGCAGGCCAGAGGTGGATGAACGCAGTGCCCTTGTTTGGGTGTAGGGCCTGATCAGAGCCTGGAGGTACTGCACCGTTCCCCTCACAGCTCCGTAGGCAAGCACCATGGTCTTGTAGCGGATGCGAGCTTCAACTGGAAGCCAGTGGAGAGAGCGGAGGAGCGGGGTGACGTGAGAGAACTTGGGAAGGTTGAACACCAGACGGGCTGCGGCGTTCTGGATGAGTTGTAGGGGTTTAATGGCACAGGCAGGGAGCCCAGCCAACAGCGAGTTGCAGTAATCCAGACAGGAGATGACAAGTGCCTGGATTAGGACCTGCGCCGCTTCCTGTGTGAGGCAGGGTCGTACTCATAGCTCAGTACACTGACTCAATGAATCTCCTCAACTACCTCGTAGCTCAGTACAATGACTCAATGAATCACCTCAACTCCCTCATACCTCAGTACAATGACTCAAAGAATCTCCTCAACTACCTCTTAGCTCAGTACACTGACTCAATGAATCACCTCAACTCCCTCATACCTCAGTACACTGACTCAATGAATCACCTAATCTACCTCATACCTCAGTACACTGACTCAATGAATCACCTCAACTACCTCATACCTTAGTACACTGACTCAATGAATCACCTCAACTACCTCGTAGCTCAGTACAATGACTCAATGAATCACCTCAACTACCTCGTAGCTCAGTACAATGAGTCAATGAATCACCTCAACTACCTCATACCTCAGTACACTGACTCAATGAATCTCCTCAACTACCTCGTACCTCAGTACACTGACTCAATGAATCACCTCAACTACCTCGTAGCTCAGTACACTGACTCAATGAATCACCTCAACTACCTCATACCTCAGTACACTGACTCAGTACACTGACTCAATGAATCACCTCAACTACCTCGTAGCTCAGTACACTGACTCAATGAATCACCTCAACTACCTCATACCTCAGTACACTGACTCAGTACACTGACTCAGTACACTGACTCAATGAATCACCTCAACTACCTCATACCTCAGTACACTGACTCAGTACACTGACTCAGTACACTGACTCAATGAATCACCTCAACTACCTCGTAGCTCAGTACACTGACTCAATGAATCACCTCAACTACCTCGTACCTCAGTACACTGACTCAATGAATCACCTCAACTACCTCATACCTCAGTACACTGACTCAGTACACTGACTCAGTACACTGACTCAGTACACTGACTCAATGAATCACCTCAACTACCTCATACCTCAGTACACTGACTCAATGAATCACCTCAACTACCTCATACCTCAGTACACTGACTCAATGAATCACCTCAACTACCTCGTAGCTCAGTACACTGACTCAATGAATCACCTCAACTACCTCAACCTCAGTACACTGACTCAGTACACTGACTCAGTACACTGACTCAATGAATCACCTCAACTACCTCATACCTCAGTACACTGACTCAATGAATCACCTCAACTACCTCGTAGCTCAGTACACTGACTCAATGAATCACCTCAACTACCTCATACCTCAGTACACTGACTCAGTACACTGACTCAGTACACTGACTCAATGAATCACCTCAACTACCTCATACCTCAGTACACTGACTCAATGAATCACCTCAACTACCTCGTAGCTCAGTACACTGACTCAATGAATCACCTCAACTACCTCATACCTCAGTTCACTGACTCAGTACCGGTACTCCTTGTATATAATCTGTATATAGCCTTGTTATTGTTATTTAATTTGTATCTATTTGTAAATATTCTTACTTTTTAACTCCATTGCCGGGTAAACGGCTCGTGAGTAAGCATTTCACAGTAAAGTATATTCTTTTTGTATTTGGCACGTGATAAATACATGTTTAAAATATATATATATTATTAAAGTGGAAAATTCAGAATTTAATTGCAACATTGAAGAGTGAACAATTTAAAAACAAGTCTAATAATGAAAGAGAGTGGTTGTTGTTTTGAAAATGGTCAAGAGGAAAAGGTGGAAAAATGACTGATTTTTTTACCCCCTTATTCCCCCACTGTTGTCACATCCAATTGTTTTTTACGATCTCGTCTCATCTTTGCAATTCCTCAACTGGCTCAGGAGAGGCGAAGGTCGAGTCATGCTTCCTTCAAAACATGACCCGCAAAGCCGGTCTGCTGCTTAACACACTGCTCGCTTAACCCGGAAGCCAGTCACACCAATGTGTGGGATGAAACTTGCAGGCGCCCGGCCCGCCACAAGGAGTCACTAGAGCACAATGAGCCAAGGAACTCCTCCCAGCCAAACCCTCCCCTAACCCAGACGACGCTGGGCCAATTGTGAGTCACCCTTTGGGGCTCCGGGTCAAGGCCGGCCTTGGTTCAAACCCGAGGCTGTAGTGTCACCTCAGCACTGTGATGCAGGTGCCTTAGACTGCTGCACCACTCGGAAGGCCCTGGATTAACTATTGTTATCCATCAATAATGATAAGCCACGGGGAAAAGAACACCTTGGTGGGAAACTATTGAGAATGATAGCAGACTGTATTGCCACCCCTATTTGCAATAGCTTTAAAAGCCTTAAAGCAGTGTGTGTGTCCACAGGCGTGGAAGGAAGCTAAAGTCTTTCCACTGCCTAAAAATAGTAAAGCACCATTTGCTGGCTCTAACAGCCGACCAATCAGTATGCTTCCTGTTCTTAGTAAAATGATGAAGATGCTATTTTTCAGAGAACTTGTTACCTACTGCCTTTAGCAGGCATATTGAGAAGTGCACTCAACTTGTACTGCACTGATTCAGATGACTGATGATTGGTTAAAAGAAATGGATTGTAATATGATAGTTGGAGCTGTTATTGAGTGCAGCCTTTGATGTTATTGATCATAAATTGTTATTGAAAAAAACTCACTTGCTATCGCTTTACATCACCTGCCATCACAGAGTTATGGAGAGATATTTCTCCGATAGAACCCAGAGTTCTTCAATGGAAGCTTCTCTAACATCAGATATGTACATTGTGGTTGTCCTAAGTTCAGTTGCCTTGGGCCGTTACTCTTCTCTGTTTTTACAAACCATATGCTAGAATGACTATGATGATTCCCCACTCTACATGTTAGCAGCCAAAGCCATAAAAAGTCTAGATAAAGAGCTACACTCACGATCAGTAAAACAAATACATCTAAATCTAAAAGCTTTGTATTTGGTTAAAAACATTAAAAACATTATATTAACATCTAAACCTCAACTGGAGTTGTGTATAAATGGTGTGACCATTGAGCTAGTTGAGGAAGCTGAACTCCTAGATATAACACTGGTTGGTCAATTATCATGCTCAAGTCATATTGACAAAGTTGTTGTGAAGATGGGTATGTCTGTTATAAAATAAACTACCTGATCAAAAGTCGAACACTGAACATCGAACCTTGTTGAACATCTCATTCCAAAGTCATGGGCATAAATATGGAGTTGGTCCCCCCTTTGATGCTGTAACAGCCTCCACTCTTCTGGGAAGACTTTCCACTAGATGTTGGAACATTGCAGCGGGGACTTGCTTCCATTCAGTCACAAGAGCATTAGTGAGGTCGGGCACTGATGTTGGGCGATTAGGCCTGACTCACAGTCAGCGTTACAATTCATCCCAAATGTGTTCAATGGGGTTGAGGTCAGGAATCTGTTCTCCCACACCGATCTCGACAAACCATTTCTGTATGGACCTTGCTTTATGCACGGGGGCATTGTCATACTGAAACAGGAAAGGGCCTTCCCTAAACTGTTGGCACAAAGTTGGAAGCACAGAATCATCTAGAATGGGGGCGGAGCTAGCATGTGGGAGTGAACGGCTATGTGTGAGAGGCTCCTGCAACTTTTTTGCGAAATAATCTAATTTAACCTACTTTATGGCACTTTTTACAACAAACGTTTCTTTCTAATACAAGATTGTAACTTTTTATATGAAAATGCCGGTAATAAGCGACCAAAGGACAATAAATCCCCACCAAATAACGAGACAGACATGGCGGGAGGCACATGCAACAATGTGACACTTACAGAACTTACCCGGGCTTTGGGGGAGCTACGTGTTGCTATAGCTGAGGATCTTAAGGCCACTATTGCTGAACTGGACACCAGTTCGAACGGTCACTTCGCAAGGCCAGAGTATTGTGGACCTTGAGAAAGCTTCTGAATTCAACGCTGGTAGGATCGACGAGATAGAGAAGCTATGCACGTCATTGCAGGATAGTGTGCAGAGGCTTTCTGTGAAAGTGGCACTCCTCACGCTCCATACTAAGCCAGCTGGAAGACGGAAGTGCGTCATCCAGCAGAAACGTAACAGCGCGGAGGTTAGAGGCCCAGTAGTAAAATATAACATTTGGGAGAGACAGTCCTCCTTCCATCTTGGATTTACAGAGGTGTGTTTTACCTCTCCTGTGTGTTTTATAATCCCAGATGAAAGGATTGATAATTGAGTCCAGTTGTTTATGAAAGGATTTAGGTATGAATACTTGGATGCTCTGATATAGGTAGAGCAGTTGTGGGAGGAAGACCATTTTAATGTCATTAATTCTTCCGAGGAGAGAAATTGGGAGAGTTCTCCAAAATAGTATGTTTGCCTTGAATTTTTGTATCAGAGAGGGGAAATTCTCTTTAAATAGTAAGGAGTATTGTTTGGTAACTACAATTCCTAGGTAGGTACATTTTTCTGAAGATTTCTGAAACTTAAATGGGAGATGTTGTAGCCAGGAGGTGTTTTGTGACCGTATGGGCATTAATTCACTCTTGTTCCAATTTATTCTGTATCCCGAGAAGGTACCAAACAAATTGATCACATCAAGAATAGCTGGGATACTAGCCTGGGGTTCTGTTACATAGAGGAGGATGTCATCTGCGTAAAGGGAAATCTTATTTAGAGTATCTTTAGTATTATAGCCGTGTATTGCTGCATGAGATCTAATCGTCTGAGCGAGAGTTTCGATAATTAGGGCGAAGAGCATAGGCGACCTCGCACAACCCTGCCTTGTCCCTCTGTAAAGGTTAAATCGGGGCGACAATGATTGGTTAGTGAGTATTCTGGCACAGGGGTTCCTATATAAAAGCTGGATCCAATTTATCAACCCATCTCCAATATTACATTTCTGTAGGACCTTGAATAGATAGGGCCACTCAACTTGGTCAAAGGCCTTTTCGGCATCAAGAGATATGACGGCAAGGTCCAAGTTGGGTAACCTCTGAAGCTACGGGCGCGACCCGGGCTGGCAATCATTGGATCATTGCTACTCTAACATTCACGACGCATACAAAGCCTTCCCTCGCCACCCTTTCAGCAAATCTAACCACAACTCCATTTCGTTGCTCCTACAGAGAGAAACAAGAAGCTCCCGCGCTCAGGTCTGTTCAACGCTGGTCCGACCAATCTGATTCCACGCTTCAAGACTGCCTCGATCACGTTGGATTGGGATATGTTCTGTATTGCGTCCAACATTGACGAATACACTGATTCGGTGAGCGAATTCATTAGAAAGTGCATTGACAGACAGACAGAAAATTAAACAGGAAACGGGTCTGTTCAACGCTGGTCCGACCAATATGAATCCACGGGTCAAGATTACTTCGATCACGTGGACTGGGATATGTTCCGGATAGCCTCAGACCACAACATTGATGTATACGCTGATTCGATGCAAGTGTATCGGTGATGTTGTACACACGGTGACTATTAAAACCTTCCCAATCCAGAAACCATGGATTGATGGCAAAATCACCCAAAACTGAAAGCGTGAACCGCTGCTTTTAATCATGGCAAGGCAACCGGAAACATGACCGAATACAAACAGTGTAGCTTTTCCCTCCGCAAGGCAATCAAACAAGCTAATCTTCAGTATAGAGACAAAGTAGAGTCGCAATTCAACGGCTCAGACATGAGACATATGTGGCAGGAAGATAACCTCACACTCAACGTCAACAAAACAAAGGAAATGATCATGGACTTCAGGAAACAGCAGAGGGAGCACCCCCCTATCCACATCGATGGGACCGCAGTGGAGAAGGTGGAAAGTTGTAAGTTCCTCGGTGTACACATCACGGATGAACTGAAATGGTCACACGCAACAATGCCTCTTCTACCTCAAGAGGCTGATGTAATTTGAATTATCACCAAAAAGACTCACAAACTTTTAAAGATTCACAATCGAGAGCATCCTGTCGGGCTGTATCACCACCTGGTACGGCAACTGCTCCACCCACAACCCGTAATGCTCTCCAGAGGGTAGTGGGGTCTGCACAACGCATCACCGGGGACAAACTACCTGCCCTCCAGGACACCTACACCCCCCCATGTCACAGGAAGGCCAAAAAGAGCAATAAGGACAACAACCACCCGAGCCACTGCCTGTTCCCCCCGCTATCACCCAGAAGCGAGGTGCAGGTGCATCAAAGCTGGGACTGAGAGACTGAGAAACAGCTTTTATCTCAAGGCCATCAGACTGTTAATTTAAACAGCCATCACTAACATTGAGTGGCTGCTGCCAACACACTGACATACTGACTCAAAGCTCTAGTCACTTTAAACAATGCATCTTTATATAATGTTTACATACCCTACATTACTCATGTCATATGTATATACTGTACTCTATACCATCTACTGCATCTAGCCTATGCCGTTTGGCCATCACTCATTCATACATTTATATGTACATATTCTTATTCATTCCTTTACACTGGTGTGTATAAGGTAGTTGCTGTGAAATTGTTAGATTACTTGTTAGATATTACTGCATGGTCGGAACAAGAAGCACAGGCATTTCGCTACACTAGCATTAGCATCTGCTAACCATGTGTATGTGACCAATAACATTTGATTTGATTTGTGCTGATGTTGTTTCCAGTGGTAGTTTGGAACTCGGTCGATTGTTGCATCCAAGGACAGACTATTTTTATGCGCTTCAGCACTTGACTGTCCCATTCTGTGAGTTTGTGAGTTTGTGTGGCCTACCACTTCACGACTTCACAGCTCTAGCAGTGTAGAAATTTGACAAACTGACTTATTGGAAAGGTGGCATCCTCTGACGATGCCATGTTGAAAGTCACTGAGCTATTTAGTATTCTACTGCCATTGTTTGTCTATGGAGATTGCATGGCTATCTGTTCGATGTTATACACCTGTCAATAACGGGTGTGGCTGAAATAGCCAAATCCACACATTTTAATATACATTTGTATATATAGTATATGTTCTGTGTTTAAAAAAAATCAACCGTACTAGTTGCTCTCTCTAGTCTCTGGTCTTGTTTCATATTGATTACTGTCCGATAGTTTGTTCAAGGGCAGCAAAGAAAGATCTAGCAAAGCTGCAGCTGGCTCAAAACAGAGCAGTACAGTTGCCCTTAAATGCCCATACAGAACCTACATCAACAACATGAATGCCAGTCTCTGTGAGATTAACTGTGAGATTAACTACTTCTCTTCTACTTTTTATGAGAGACATAACTGTGCTGAATTTTCCAGATTTTCTGCATTATCAAATAACATACAGCTCAGACAACCACAAGACATGCCACCAAGAGTCTCTTGTCAGTCTAGAACAAATTCCTTTGTAATCGGTCTGGCCCGTAGCTTTGTAAATGTTGACCCGTTTAAAGGTTTTGCTCGCATCGGCTACCGAGATCACACAGTCGTCCGGAACGGCTGGTGCTCTCATGCGTGCTTCAGTGTTGCTTGCCTCGAAGCGAGCATAAAAGGCATTTTGCTCATCTGGTAGGCTCACAACACTGGGCAGCTCACGGCTGGGTTTCTCTTTGAGCCCTGCCACATCCGACAAGCATCAGAGCCGGTGTAGTAGGATTCAATCTTAATCCTGTATTGACGCTTTGCCTGTTTGATGGTTCATGTTACGGATATAGTTATCCTGTGTGTGTGTGTGTATCCTGTGTGTGTGTTTCTTTTCTCTCCTTCTCCCCTCACAGGTGAAAATCATCACTCCCCAATCAGTCAACAATCAATCATCAATCAGAAGACACACCTCCTCCTATTTCCTAACCTATCACAGTTCCTTCCCCATGGTTTAAAAACCCCATCATTTCTTTGTTCTAGAGCTCAATCTCTCTGTAAATGCCATGTCTGTAGGTCTCTGTGTTTCACTCTCGCTTTGTGTCTTAACCTCTTTTGTTTAAGCACCTCATAGCACTTTGTCATCACCTGTGAGTATTGTTTTTGGTTATGGTGTTTGTTTGTTGCTGGTGGGAAAAGGGGGAAACCAAGACAAGTCGCCCATGGGCATACACTACCCGTAGGTGAACTTTGTTAAATACACTAGTTAGAACTGGGCGGACCACCCACTGTATTTTTGGTTAGTTAGTTAGCTGTTGTTAAAGTAGGCTAGTCTAGCTTAGGGGTGTTTTTTAATACTTATTGTTTCTTTCCTTGGGTCCAGCTCAGCCCCTTTTCCTGCTCCCCCCATTACCGTGTGTTTATAAATAAACCTGGAGTTTGACGGTAGATTTCTGTTGTCGTGGTTATTTCGTTCACACTTTTACTTTGTCACAATAATAATTTGCATGAGTTATGTTACAGGTCTCATTACCATCCCCCCTAGACTGTCAGGCCAAAAGGGATTCGTAACAGTTCATCTGAGGGTACATACCCCACAAGCACAATAGGGACTGTGAAATGACACACACACACACACACACACACTATTCTTTAGATGTATTTTTTGCATATTGTAAAATGTCTGTGACTGTCCATGTCTATCAGTGTTTTGTTACTTTTCATGCTTTATGTTTTGTGTGGAATAACAGCTGCTGCTTTGGCAGAAACTACTGAAGCAGCATTTAATGTAGATCTGAATAAACAAATTAAAAATAGTGCTTATTATCAATATCTCTGCCATTACAGTATGTAGACACACTTTTCAACGACACTCAGAGAAATTATGGGATGTCTGATATGTTTTTTGGGGGTAGTATTTTATCAGGATCTCCTCTTCCTGGAGTCCACATGAAATAACATGATATAATACATTAATAGACAAGAACAGCTCAAGGACATTTAAAAACGCCAAACATAGCCTATATATCAATACATACAGTTGAAGACAGAAGTTTATGTACACCTCAGCCAAATACATTTGAACTCAGTTTTTCACAATTGCTGACATTAAAGCCTAGTAAAAATTACAAGTTTTAGGTCAGTTAGTATCACCACTTTATTTTAAGAATGTGAAATGAGAGAATTATTTATTTCAGCTTTTATTTCTTTCATCACATTCCCAGTGGGTCAGAAGTTTACATACAGTCAATTAGTATTTTTAAATTATTTAACTTGGGTGAATTTTGTCCCATTCCTCCTGACGGAGCTGGTGTAACTGAGTCAGGTTTGTAGGCCTTTGCTGTTGTTCTGGGATTGTTTTGCACTTTTCGCACCAAAGCACGTTCATCTCTAGGAGAAAAAACGCGTCTCCTTCCTGAGCGGTATGACGGCTGCGTGGTCCCATGGTGTTTATACTTGAGTACTATTGTTTGTTTTTCTGAGGTCTTTGCTGATTTCTTTTGATTTTCCGATGATGTCAAGCAAGGAGGCACTGAGTTTGAAGGTAGGCCTTGAAATACATCCACAGGTACACTTCCAATTGACTCAACATTGTCAATTAGCCTATCAGAAGCTTCTAAAGCCATGACATAATTTTCTGGAATTTTCCAAGCTGTTTAAAGGCACAGTCAACTTAGTGTATGTAAACTTCTGACACACTGGAATTGTGATACAGTGAATTATATGCGAAATAATCTGTCTGTAAACAATTGTTCGAAAAATAACTTGTGCCATGCACAAAGTAGATGTCCTAACCGACTTGCCGAAACTGTAGTTTATTAACAAGAAATTTGTGGAGTGGTTGAAAAACGAGTTTTTAATGACTCCAACCTAAGTGTATGTAAACTTTCGACTTCCACCGTACACACAATATCAAGATCAAATAGGGGTCAAGGTCAAAGGTTTTGTGCCATGAGGTGTTGCATTATCTGTTTTTTAGAAATGGAAAGGAGCTCTTGAGAGGAACAGAAAAAGTTCTCTCCTGTTTTGATGGTCTAAATGTGAGGTACTGATCTGAAACATCTTAAATATTTGATGATGACAGACAGATGGTCGGTCCCTCCATGTGGAAGCTATTCTCATGCTAATGTGCCTTCTACACTGTGTCCCGAAGACCAGAGAGGAACGGAAACACAACATTGTACACAGTACAGTACACCCAATACTTTCGCTTGGTTTATCCCCAGATTACTGCCATTACAGTTGTAACTTGGGTTCAAGCAACGTAGACTGTTATTTTGGAAGAAGGTCTCACTTATTGGAGTTGCTGTTGTGAACAGTGTTCAGGTTGCGTTTTGTACCTCGGTTAGTTGAATGCACTGAAAGCTCTGTAGAAGAACGTCTGTTTAACAGACCGAAATGTAAACGTTGAAGCTGCATAGAATCCTTCAATAAAACATCTAAGAGAAGGATGGACGTATGTAACCGTTCTCAAAGTCACAGACGGAGCGATGGACGCAAGGACTGACTGTCTGTGACATCGACTGTATAGTTCTAACAATTCTTTGAAACTAGACTTTGTTTACATTTACGTTGTTTACAAAACCTTAGCGCTGATGGGCTGTGTTCCATCCGTAATCACTGAAGTTCAGCGTTATTAATGCACGATTGGAATTTAAAGGCAAAGTTCACGCCCCCTGCCCTTTGCCCTCAGAACAGCCTCAGTTCATCAGGGCATGGGAAAGGTGTTGAAAGCATTCCACGGGGATGCTGGCCCATGTTGACTCCAATGGTTCCCACCGTTGTGTCAAGTTGGTTGGATGTCCTATGTGTGGTGGACCATTCTTGATACACACGGGAAACTGTTGAGCGTGAAAACTCCAGCAGTGGTGCAGTTCTTGACACAGTCAAGACAGTGCACCTACTTCCATACCCCGTTTGAAGGCACTTAAATCTCTTGTCTTGCCCTTTCACCCTCTGAATGGAACACAAACACAATCCATGTCTCAATTGTCTGAAGGCTTTAAAAATCATTATTGAACCTGTCTCCTCCCCTTCATCTACACTGATTGAAGTGGATTTAACAAGTGACATCAATAAGGGATCATAGTTGATGAGCTGGATTCACCTGTTCATGGAAAAAGCAGGTGTTCCTAATGTTTTGTGGTCCCATGTGGCTCAGTTGGTAAAGGATGGCGCTTGCAATTCCAGGGTTGTGGGTTTGATTCCCACATGGGACCCAGTATGGAAAAAAGTATAAAAATGTAGAAACTCAGTTGGTAAAGGATGTCGCTCTGGATCAGAGTGTCTACAAAAACATATATTTATTTATGTTTTGTACACTCAGTGTATATTTTGCGTTCTGATGGGGTACGACAGTTGAGCTATGCTCATGAGGCATTTATAAGTAATATTCTTTAAGAATCAATGAGTATAATTTATGTATTTAATGAACGTAGCAACTAAGTACTTCTAGATTTAATGTAAAGGATCCTCTTGTTCTTCAGTCAAACCTATAGTCTCTGTAAAAAAAAAATAATCAGTTCTGTTTTCTTTTCACTAATAACATCTCATACATCTCATTCAAGCATTTCACATGAAGGCAGCACTTGACAATGTCTACTGAATCACTGAAACAGAAAGAGACCTCTGAAACAGAGAGAGAGATCTGAATCACTGAAACAGAGAGAGACTCTGAAACAGAGAGAGACCTCTGAAACAGAGAGAGATCTGAATCACTGAAACAGAGAGAGACCTCTGAAACAGAGAGAGAGATCTGAAACAGAGAGAGACCTCTGAAACAGAGAGAGATCTGAATCACAGAAAGAGAGAGACATCTGAAACAGAGAGAGATCTGAATCACTGAAACAGAGAGAGACCTCTGACACAGAGAGAGACATCTGAATCACTGAAACAGAGAGAGACATCTGAAACAGAGAGAGACCTCTGAAACAGAGAGAGAGATCTGAATCACTGAAACAGAGAGAGACTCTGAAACAGAGAGAGACATCTGAAACAGAGAGAGATCTGAATCACTGAAACAGAGAGAGACCTCTGAAACAGAGAGAGAGTTCTGAAACAGAGAGAGACCTCTGAAACAGAGAGAGATCTGAATCACAGAAACAGAAAGACATCTGAAACAGAGAGAGATCTGAATCACTGAAACAGAGAGAGACCTCTGACACAGAGAGAGACATCTGAATCACTGAAACAGAGAGAGACATCTGAAACAGAGAGAGACCTCTGAAACAGAGAGAGAGATCTGAATCACTGAAACAGAGAGAGAGATCTGAAACAGAGAGAGAGAGATCTGAATCATTGAAACAGAGAGAGATCTGAATCACTGAAACAGAGAAAGATATCTGAAACAGAGAGAGATCTGAATCACTGAAACAGAGAGAGACATCTGAAACAGAGAGAGACCTCTGAAACAGAGAGAGAGATCTGAATCACTGAAACAGAGAGAGAGAGAGATCTGAATCACTGAAACAGAGAGAGAGAGAGATCTGAATCACTGAAACACAGAGAGACATCTGAAACAGAGAGAGAGAGAGATCTGAATGACTGAAACAGAGAGAGAGAGATATCTGAATCACTGAAACACATAGAGACATCTGAAAGGAATCTGCTCTTTGTAAACAAATGTAATTATTACGTTGCTTGAACATGTACATTTAAAAGAAAGGACATTGCTGTGTACAGGCTTTTGGGGTTTATTGTGTTTCTTTGGTCCACTGTTTCCAGAGAACTAATTGGGGGAAAAGTAAGTTGTACTGTATAGCTTTTTATTAGTAGATATTTCTACTACTGTCCCTATTTTCAGAGAAATCATTAGGAGACATGTTATTTACTGTTATATACAAACAAACCTTTCTCTAAATATTTTCAAGGGTAAGTCAGTTTATTTGTCTCCTTTTTGAAAACATATGGTTGACCAACTGTCCAACTGTCATTCCATTCCTTTGTCCGGTGTTAATTAATTTTCTCTCCCCCTCTCTCTCTCTCACTCTCTTTATTTCTATATATATATATATCTCTCTCTCTTTCTCTCTCTCTCTCTCTCTCTCTCTCTCTCTCTTCTCTCTCCCTCTCTCTCTCTCTCTCTCTCTCAGCAGTCAGACTTCATTTCCGGCACTTCTTCAGGGTCACTACCTTCTTTCTTCCGTCAGGTCACATGGTCTATTAAACAATAGCCCACTTCATTTCCGATGCTCACTCCGGTGGTGTCTTAATCAATAGCCCACTGATGCTCAGTCAACAAAAGCCTCATACACAAAAAAACATGCTTTGTCTTCTCAAAAACATGTTTTCTTTGTCTTCTCATAGTGCTCCTTTGTGTTGTCGTGCAACCCTCTACAATTCTTTTCATTTAAAAAATAATAGTAACTTTGTCAGTAAATTGTTTGTAAAGGTGTCAGTTTCCCCTCAACTGGTTATTATGAGCCAGTTTCCTGGACAGAGACTAAGGCCATTCCTGAACTAAAAAGCCTGTCGTATGTGGGAGATTCTCCATTGACAGTGATTTTTAGTTCAGGACCTAGACTTGGCCCTATCTGTGTCTGGGAAACTGGCACCTAAACTGTGTCTGGGAAACTGGCCCTATGTGTCTGGGAAACAAACCCTGTGTCTCTGGGAAGCAAACCCTATGTGTTTGGGAAACAAACCCTATGTGCCTGGGAAACAAACCCTTTGTCTCCGGGAAGAAAACCCTATGTGCTGGGAAACTGTCTCTATGTGTCTGGGAAACAAACCCTATGTGTCTGGGAAACTGGCCCTATGTGTCTGATGAAACTGGCCCTCTGTGTCTGGGAAACTGGCCCTATATGTCTAGGAAACTGGCCCTATGTGTCTGGGAAACTGGCCCTATGTGTCTGGGAAACTGGCCCTATGTGTCTGGGAAACTGGCCCTCTGTGTCTGGGAAACTGGCCATATGTGTCTGGGAAACTGGCCCTATATGTCTAGGAAACTGGCCCTATGTGTCTGGGAAACTGGCACTATGTGTCTGGCCCTAACAAACCCTATGTGTCTGGGAAACTGGCCCTATGTGTCTGGGAAACTGGCCCTATGTGTCTGGGAAACTGGCCCTATGTGTCTGGGAAACTGGCCATATGTGTCTGGGAAACAAACCCTATGTCTCTGGGAAGCAAACCCTATGTGTCTGGGAAACTGGCCATATGTGTGTCTGGGAAACTGGCCCTATGTGTCTGGGAAACAAACCCTATGTCTCTGGGGAAACTGGCCCTATGTGTCTGGGAAACTGGCCCTATGTGTCTGGGAAACTGGCCCTATGTGTCTGGGAAACTGGCCCTATGTGTTTTTTAGGTAGGCTAGTTGAGAACAAGTTCTCATTTACAACTGCGACCTGGCCAAGATAAAGCATAGCAGTGTGAACAGACAACACAGAGTTACACATGGAGTAAACAATTAACAAGTCGATAACACAGTAGAAAAAAGGGGAGTCTATATACAATGTGTGCAAAAGGCATAAGGAGGTAACAATGGCGTGTCTAATAATTACAATATTGCAGATTAACACTGGATTGATAAATTATCATGTACAGGTAGAGATATTGGTGTGCAAAAGAGCAGAAAAGTAAATAAATAAAAACTGTGGGGATGAGGTAGGTGAAAATGGGTGGGCTGTTTACCAATAGATTATGTACAGCTGCAGCGATCGGTTAGCTGGTCAGATAGCTGATGTTTGAAGTTGGTGAGGGAGATAAAGGTCTCCAACTTCAGCGATTTTTGTCTGTTCCAGTCACAGGCAGCAGAGTACTGGAACGGGAAACAAACGTCCGAACGAGGTGTTGGCTTTAGGGATGATCAGTGAGATACACCTGCTGGAGCGCGTGCCCTATGTGTCTGGGAAACGGATGGGTGTTGCCATCGTGACCAGTGAACTGAGATAAGGCGGAGCTTTACCTAGCATGGCCTTGTAGACGACCTGGAGCCAGTGGGTCTTGCGACGAATATGTAGCTGAGGGCCAGCCGACTAGAGCATACAAGTCGCAGTGGTGGGTAGTATAAGGTGCTTTAGTGACAAAACGGATGGCACTGTGATAAACTGCATCCTGGGAGTTTGCTGAGAAGAGTGTTGGAAGCAATTTTGTAGATGACATCGGGAAAGAAGTCGAGGATCGGTAGGATAGTCAGTTTTACTAGGGTAAGCTTGGCAGCATGAGTGAAGGAGGCTTTGTTAAACGGAATGAAAGCCGACTCTTGATTTGATTTTCGATTGGAGATGTTTGATATGGGTCTGGAAGGAGAGTTTGCAGTCTAGCCAGACACCCCTAGGTACTTATAGGTGTCCACATATTCAAGGTCGGAACCATCCAGTGTGGTGATGCTAGTCGGGCAAGCGGGTGCAGGCAGCGATCGGTTGAAAAGCATGCATTTGGTTTTATTAGCGTTTAAGAGCAGTTGGAGGCCACGGAAGGAGTGTTGTATGGCATTGAAGCTCGTTTGGAGGTTAGATAGCACAGTGTCCAATGTGTCGGGAAACAAACCCTATATAGAATGGTGTCGTCTGCGTAGAGGTGGATCAGGGAATCGCCCTATGCAGCAAGAGCAACATCATTGATATATACAGAGAAAAGAGTCGGCCCGAGTTGAACCCCTGTGGCACCCCCATAGAGACTGCCAGAGGACCGGACAGCATGCCCTCCGATTTGACACACTGGACTCTGTCTGCAAAGTAATTGGTGAACCAGGCAAGGCAGTCATCCGAAAAAACCGAGGCTACTGAGTCTGCCGATAAGAATATGGTGATCGACAGAGTCAAAAGCCTTGGCAAGGTCGATGAAGACGGCTGCACAGTACTGTCTTTTATCGATGGCTGGTTATGATGTCGTTTAGTACCTTGAGTGTGGCTGAGGTGCACCCATGACCGGCCCTATGTGTCTGAAACCAGATTGCATAGCGGAGAAGGTACGGTGGGATTCGAGATGGTCAGTGACCTGTTTGTTGACTTGGCTTTCGAAGACCTTAGATAGGCAAGGCAGAATGGATATGTGTCTGTAACAGTTTGGGTCCAGGGTGTCTCCCTTTGAAGAGGGGGATGACTGCGGCAGCTTTCCAATCCTTGGGGATCTCAGACAAACCCTATATGAAAGAGATGTTGAACAGGCTGGTAATAGGGGTTGTGACAATGGCGGCGGATAGTTTCAGAAATAGAGGGTCCATGTTGTCAAGCCCAGCTGATTTATACGGGTCCAGGTTTTGCAGCTCTTTCAGAACATCTGCTATCTGGATTTGGGTAAAGGAGAACCTGGAGAGGCCCTTGGGCTGAGGAGCTGCGGGGGGCCGGAGCTGTTGGTCGAGGTTGGAAGCCAGGCGGAAGGCATGGCCAGCCGTTGAGAAATGCTTGTTGAAGTTTTCAATAATCATGGATTTGTCGGTGGTGACCGTGTTCCCTAGCCTCAGTGCAGTGGGCAGCTGGGAGGCCCTATGTGTCTGGGAAACAAACCCTATGGACTTCACAGTGTCCCAGAACTTTTTGGAGTTGGAGCTACAGGATGCAAACCTCTGCCTGAAGAAGCTGGCGTTAGCTTTCCTGAAGACTGCGTGTATTGGTTCCGGACTTCCCTGAACAGTTGCATATCGCGGGGACTGTTCGATGCTATTGTCAGTCCGCCACAGGATGTTTTTGTGCTGGTCGAGGCAGTCAGGTCTGGAGTGAACCAAGGGCTGTATCTGTTCTTAGTTCTGCATTTTTGAACAGAGCATGCTTATCTAAAATGGTGAGGAAGTTACTCTTAAAGAATGACCAGGCATCCTCAACTGACGGGATGAGGTCAATGTCCTTCCAGGGTACCCGGGCCAGGTCGATTAGAAAGGCCTGCTCACAGAAGTGTTTTAGGGAGCGTTTGACAGTGATGAGGGGTGGTCGTTTGACTGCGGCTCCGTAGCGGATACAGGCAATGAGGCAGTGGTCGCTGAGATCCTGATTGAAGACAGCGGAGGTGTATTTGGAGGGCCAGTTGGTCAGGATGACGTCTATGAGGGTGCCCTTGCTTACAGAGTTAGGGTTGTACCTGGTGGGTTCCTTGATGATTTGTGTGAGATTGAGGGCATCTAGCTTAGATTGTAGGACTGCCCTATGGGGTGTTAAGCATATCCCAGTTTAGGTCACCTAACAGAACAAACTCTGAAGCTAGATGGGGGCAATCAATTCACAAATGGTGTCCAGGGCACAGCTGGGAGCTGAGGGGGTCGGTAGCAGGCGGCAAAAGTGAGAGACTTATTTCTGGGAGAGAGTAATTTTCAAAATTAGTAGTTCGAACAAACCCTATGTTTGGGTATGGACCTGGAAAGTATGACATTACTTTGCAGGCTATCTCTGGGAAACAGTAGACTGCAACTCCTCCCCCTTTGGCAGTTCTATCTTGACGGAAGATGTGTTATAGTTGGGTATGGAAATCTCAGAATTTTTGGTGGCCTTCCTGAGCCAGGACTCAGACACGGCAAGGACATCAGGGTTAGCAGAGTGTGCCAAACCGGTGAGTAAAACAAACTTAGGAGGAGGCTTCTGATGTTGACATGCATGAAACCAAGGCTTTTTCTGATCACAGAAGTCAACAAATGAGGGTGCCTGGGGACATGCAGGGCCTATGGTTTACCTCCCACATCACCCGTGTCGGAACAGAGAAGGAGTAGTATGAGGGTGCGGCTAAAGGCTATCAAAACTGGTCGCCTAGAGCATTGGGGACAGAGAATAAGAGGAGCAGGTTTCTGGGCATGGAAGAATATATTCAGGGCATAATGCGCAGACAGGGGTATGTTGGGGTGCGGGTACAGCAGAGGTAAGCCCAGGCACTGGGTGATCATGAGAGAGGTTGTATCTCTGGACATGCTAGTTGTAATGGGTGAGGTCACCGCATGTGTGGGAGGTGGGACAAAGGAGGCCCTATGTATCAGGGGTATGAAGAGTGGAACTAGGCGCTCCATTGTGAACTAAAACAATGATAACTAACCTGAACAACAGTATACAAGGCATATTGACATTTGAGAGAGACATACAGCGAGGCATACAGTAATCACAGGTGTTGAATTGGGAAAGCTAGCTTAAACAGTAGGTCAGACAACAACAGCTAATCAGCTAGCACAACAACAGCCCTAGGTAAAATGGCGTTGACTAGGCAACGGGGCCGACAGATAAACAAGCAGAATGAGGTACCGTGATTAATGGACAGTCCAGCGTGCATCAGCTATGTAGCCAGGTGATCAGTGTCCAGGGGGGCAGGGAAGCTGGATTAGTGAGTGTTATCCAGGTAAAAAACTAACAATGACTAAATAGCTTGTAGCTAGTTAGCTAGTTAGCTTCTGGAGGTTCTTGAGTGTGTTCTGAAAATTAACAATAATAGCTGATTCCGTATCACATTGGGTGAGGCAGGTTACCGGAAAACCTGGTATAAACAAATTAAAAATCGGAAAGAGATAAGAGTCTGGGAATATGGGTCCAGTGAGTGTTTGGGACGAGGCGATTCAGACGGTTAGCAGGCCTGTGCTAACAAGCTAACAGTTAGTAGGCCGGGGTCTAAACAAGGTAGCAGTTGTCAGGGAAACTGGCCCTATGTGTCTGGGAAACTGGCTCTGTGTGTCTGTGAAACTGACCCTATGTGTCTGGGAAACTAGCCATATGTGTCTGGGAAACTGGCCCTATGTGTCTGGGAAACTAGCCATATGTGTCTGGGAAACTGGCCCTATGTGTCTGGGAAACAAACCCTATGTGTCTGGGAAACTGGCCCTATGTGTCTGGGAAACTGGCCCTATGTGTCTGGGAAACTGGCCAAACTATGTGTCTGGGAAACTGGCCCTATGTGTCTGGGAAACTGGCCCTATGTGTCTGGGAAACTGGCCCTATGTGTCTGGGAAACAAACCCTATGTCTCTGGGAAGCAAACCCTATGTGTCTGGGAAACTGGCCCTATGTGTCTGGGAAACTGGCCCTATGTGTCTGGGAAACAAACCCTATGTGTCTGGGAAACTGGCCCCTATGTGTCTGGGAAACTGAACCCTATGTGTCTGGGAAACTGGGAAACAAACCCTATGTGTCTGGGAAACTGGCCCTATGTGTCTGGGAAACTGGCCCTATGTGTCTGGGAAACAAACCCTATGTGTCTGGGAAACTGGCCCTATGTGTCTGGGAAACAAACCCTGTGTATCTGGGAAACTGGCCCCTATGTGTCTGGGTAACTGGCCCCCTATGTGTCTGGGAAACAAACCCTATGTGTCTGGGAAACAAACCCTATGTGTCTGGGAAACTGGCCCTATGTGTCTGGGAAACTGGCCCTATGTGTCTGGGGGAAACTGGCCCTATGTGTCTGGGAAACTGGCCCTGTGTCTAGGTTACTGTGTCTGGGAAACTGGCCCTATGTGTCTGGGAAACTGGCCCTATGGAAACTGGCCCTATGTGTCTGGGAAACTGGCCCTATGTGTCTGGGAAACAAACACTATGTGTCTGGGAAACTGGCCCTATGTGTCTGGGAAACTGGCCCTATGTGTCTGGGAAACTGGCCCTATGTGTCTGGGAAACAAACCCTATGTGTCTGGGAAACTGGCCCTATGTGTCTGGGAAACTGGCCCTATGTGTCTGGGAAACTGGCCCTGTGTCTGGGAAACTGGCCCTATGTGTCTGGGAAACTGGCCCTATGTGTCTGGGAAACTGGCCCTATGTGTCTGGGAAACTGGCCCTATGTGTCTGGGAAACAAACACTATGTGTCTGGGAAACTGGCCCTATGTGTCTGGGAAACTGGCCCTATGTGTCTGGGAAACTGGCCCTATGTGTCTGGGAAACTGGCCCTATGTGTCTGGGAAACTGGCCCTATGTGTCTGGGAAACTGGCCCTATGTGTCTGGGAAACTGGCCCTATGTGTCTGGGAAACAAACCCTATGTGTCTGGGAAACTGGCCCTATGTGTCTGGGAAACTGGCCCTATGTGTCTGGGAAACTGGCCCTATGTGTCTGGGAAACTGGCACCTATGTGTCTGGGAAACTGGCCCTATGTGTCTGGGAAACTGGCCCTATGTGTCTGGGAAACTGGCCCTATGTCTCTGGGAAGCAAAACCTATGTGTCTGGGAAACTGGCCCTATGTGTCTGGGAAACTGGCCCTATGTGTCGATGAAACTGGCCCAATGTGTCTGGGAAACAAACCCTACGAGTCTGGGAAACTGGCCCTATGTGTCTGGGAAACTGGCCCTATGTGTCTGGGAAACTGGCCCTAAACTGTGTGTCTGGGAAACAAACCCTATGTCTCTGGGAAGCAAACCCTATGTGTCTGGGAAACTGGCACTATGTGTCTGGGAAACTGGCCCAATGTGTCTGGGAAACAAACCCTTTGTCTCCGGGAAGAAAACCCTATGTGTCTGGGAAACTGTCTCTATGTGTCTGGGAAACAAACCCTATGTCTCTGGGAAGCAAACCCTATGTGTCTGGGAAACAAACCCTTTGTGTCTGGGAAACAAACCCTATGAGTCTGGGAAACTGGCCCTATGTGTGGGAAACAAACCCTATGTGTCTGGTAACTGGCCCTATGTGTCTGGGAAACAAACCCTATGAGTCTGGGAAACTGGCCCTATGTGTCTGGGAAACAAACCCTATGTGTCTGGGAAACAAACCCTATGTGTCTGGGAAACAAACCCTTTGTGTCTGGGAAACAAACCCTATGAGTCTGGGAAACTGGCCCTATGTGTCTGGGAAACAAACCCTATGTGTCTGGGAAACAAACCATATGAGTCTGGGAAACTGGCCCTATGTGTCTAGGTTACTGGCCCTATGTGTGTGGGAAACAAACCCTATGAGTCTGGGAAACTGGCCCTATGTGTCTGGGAAACAAACACTATGTGTCTGGGAAACAAACCCTATGTGTCTGGGAAACTGGCCCTACGTGTCTGGGAAACAAACCCTATGTGTCTGGGAAACTGGCCCTATGTGTCTGGGAAACAAACCCTATGAGTCTGGGAAACTGGCCCTATGTGTCTGGGAAACAAACCCTATGTGTCTGGGAAACAAACCCTATGTGTCTGGGAAACTGGCCCTATGTGTCTGGGAAAGAAACCATATGAGTCTGGGAAACTGGCCCTATGTGTCTAGGTTACTGGCCCTATGTGTCTGGGAAACAAACCCTATGAGTCTGGGAAACTGGCCCTATGTGTCTGGGAAACAAACCCTATGTGTCTGGGAAACAAACCCTATGTGTCTGGGAAACAAACCCTATGAGTCTGGGAAACAAACCCTATGTGTCTTGGAAACAAACCCTATGTGTCTGGGAAACAAACCCTATGTGTCTGGGAAACAAACCCTATGAGTCTGGGAAACAAACCCTATGTGTCTGGGAAACAAACCCTATGTGTCTGGGAAACAAACCCTATGAGTCTGGGAAACAAACCCTATGAGTCTGGGAAACTGGCCCTATGTGTCTGGGAAACAAACCCTATGTGTCTGGGAAACTGGCCCTATGTGTCTGGGAAACAAATCCTATGAGTCTGGGAAACTGGCCCTATGTGTCTGGGAAACAAACCCTATGAGTCTGGGAAACTGGCCCTATGTGTCTGGGAAACTGGCCCTATGTGTCTGGGAAACAAACCCTATGAGTCTGGGAAACAAACCCTATGTGTCTGGGAAACAAACCCTATGTGTCTGGGAAACAAACCCTATGAGTCTGGGAAACAAACCCTATGAGTCTGGGAAACTGGCCCTATGTGTCTGGGAAACAAACCTCTGTGTCTGGGAAACTGGCCCTATGTGTCTAGGTTACTGGCCCTATGTGTCTGGGAAACAAACGCTATGAGTCTGGGAAACTGGCCCTATGTGTCTGGGAAACAAACCCTATGAGTCTGGGAAACAAACCCTATGTGTCTGGGAAACTGGCCCTATGTGTCTGGGAAACAAACCCTATGTGTCTGGGAAACTGGCCCTATGTGTCTAGGTTACTGGCCCTATGTGTCTGGGAACCAAACGCTATGAGTCTGGGAAACTGGCCCTATGTGTCTGGGAAACAAACCCTATGAGTCTGGGAAACAAACCCTATGTGTCTGGGAAATAAACCTCTGTGTCTGGGAAACTGGCCCTATGTGTCTAGGTTACTGGCCCTATGTGTCTGGGAAACAAACCTCTGTGTCTGGGAAACAAACCCTATGTGTCTGGGAAACTGGCCCTATGTGTCTGGGAAACAAACCCTATGTGTCTGGGAAACTGGCCCTATGTGTCTAGGTTACTGGCCCTATGTGTCTGTTAAACAAACCCTATGTGTCTGGGAAACTGGCCCTATGTGTCTAGGTTACTGGCCCTATGTGTCTGGGAAACAAACCCTATGTGTCTGGGAAACAAACCCTATGTGTCTGGGAAACAAACCCTATGAGTCTGGGAAACTGGCCCTATGTGTCTGGGAAACTGGCCCTATGTGTCTGGGAAACAAACCCTATGTGTCTGGGAAACAAACCCTATGAGTCTGGGAAACTGGCCCTATGTGTCTGGGAAACAAACCCTATGTGTCTGGCAAACAAACCCTATGTGTCTGGGAAACAAACCCTATGTGTCTGGGAAACAAACCCTATGTGTCTGGGAAACAAACCATATGAGTCTGGGAAACTGGCCCTATGTGTCTGGGAAACTGGCCCTATGTGTCTGGGAAACAAACGCTATGAGTCTGGGAAACTGGCCCTATGTGTCTGGGAAACAAACCCTATGTGTCTGGGAAACTGGCCCTATGTGTCTGGGAAACAAACCCTATGAGTCTGGGAAACTGGCCCTATGTGTCTGGGAAACAAACGCTATGAGTCTGGGAAACTGGCCCTATGTGTCTGGGAAACAAACCCTATGTGTCTGGGAAACTGGCCCTATGTGTCTGGGAAACAAACCCTATGTGTCTGGGAAACTGGCCCTATGTGTCTGGGAAACTGGCCCTATGTGTCTTTGAAACTGGCCATATGTGTCTGGGAAACAAACCCTATGTGTCTAGGTTACTGGCCCTATGTGTCTGGGAAACAAACGCTATGAGTCTGGGAAACTGGCCCTATGTGTCTAGGTTACTGGCCCTATGTGTCTGGGAAACTGGCCCTATGTGTCTGGGAAACAAACCTCTGTGTCTGGGAAACTGGCCCTATGTGTCTAGGTTACTGGCCCTATGTCTCTGGGAAACAAACCCTATGTGTCTGGGAAACTGGCCCTATGTGTCTAGGTTACTGGCCCTATGTGTCTGGGAAACAAACCTCTGTGTCTGGGAAACTGGCCCTATGTGTCTAGGTTACTGGCCCTATGTGTCTGGGAAACAAACCTCTGTGTCTGGGAAACAAACCTCTGTGTCTGGGAAACTGGCCCTATGTGTCTAGGTTACTGGCCCTATGTGTCTGGGAAACAAACCTCTATGTCTGGGAAACTGGCCCTATGTGTCTGGGAAACTGGCACTATGTGTCTGGGAAACAAACCATATGAGTCTGGGAAACTGGCCCTATGTGTCTGGGGAACAAACCCTATGAGTCTGGGAAACAAACCATATGAGTCTGGGAAACTGGCCCTATGTGTCTGGGAAACTGGCACTATGTGTCTGGGAAACAAACCATATGAGTCTGGGAAACTGGCCCTATGTGTCTGGGGAACAAACCCTATGAGTCTGGGAAACAAACCATATGAGTCTGGGAAACTGGCCCTATGTGTCTGGGAAACTGGCCCTATGTGTCTTGGATACTGACCCTATGTGTCTGGGAAACAAACCCTATGAGTCTGGGAAACTGGCCCTATGTGTCTGGGATACTGGCCCTATGTGTCTGGGATACTGGCCCTATGTGTCTGGGAAACAAACCCTATGTGTCTGGGAAACTGGCCCTATGTGTCTGGGAAACAAATCCTATGAGTCTGGGAAACTGGCCCTATGTGTCTGGGAAACAAACCCTATGAGTCTGGGAAACTGGCCCTATGTGTCTGGGAAACTGGCCCTATGTGTCTGGGAAACAAACCCTATGAGTCTGGGAAACAAACCCTATGTGTCTGGGAAACAAACCCTATGTGTCTGGGAAACAAACCCTATGAGTCTGGGAAACAAACCCTATGAGTCTGGGAAACTGGCCCTATGTGTCTGGGAAACAAACCTCTGTGTCTGGGAAACTGGCCCTATGTGTCTAGGTTACTGGCCCTATGTGTCTGGGAAACAAACGCTATGAGTCTGGGAAACTGGCCCTATGTGTCTGGGAAACAAACCCTATGAGTCTGGGAAACAAACCCTATGTGTCTGGGAAACTGGCCCTATGTGTCTGGGAAACAAACCCTATGTGTCTGGGAAACTGGCCCTATGTGTCTAGGTTACTGGCCCTATGTGTCTGGGAAACAAACCCTATGAGTCTGGGAAACTGGCCCTATGTGTCTGGGAAACAAACCCTATGAGTCTGGGAAACAAACCCTATGTGTCTGGGAAATAAACCTCTGTGTCTGGGAAACTGGCCCTATGTGTCTAGGTTACTGGCCCTATGTGTCTGGGAAACAAACCTCTGTGTCTGGGAAACAAACCCTATGTGTCTGGGAAACTGGCCCTATGTGTCTGGGAAACAAACCCTATGTGTCTGGGAAACTGGCCCTATGTGTCTAGGTTACTGGCCCTATGTGTCTGTTAAACAAACCCTATGTGTCTGGGAAACTGGCCCTATGTGTCTAGGTTACTGGCCCTATGTGTCTGGGAAACAAACCCTATGTGTCTGGGAAACAAACCCTATGTGTCTGGGAAACAAACCCTATGAGTCTGGGAAACTGGCCCTATGTGTCTGGGAAACTGGCCCTATGTGTCTGGGAAACAAACCCTATGTGTCTGGGAAACAAACCCTATGAGTCTGGGAAACTGGCCCTATGTGTCTGGGAAACAAACCCTATGTGTCTGGCAAACAAACCCTATGTGTCTGGGAAACAAACCCTATGTGTCTGGGAAACAAACCCTATGTGTCTGGGAAACAAACCATATGAGTCTGGGAAACTGGCCCTATGTGTCTGGGAAACTGGCCCTATGTGTCTGGGAAACAAACCCTATGAGTCTGGGAAACTGGCCCTATGTGTCTGGGAAACAAACGCTATGAGTCTGGGAAACTGGCCCTATGTGTCTGGGAAACAAACCCTATGTGTCTGGGAAACTGGCCCTATGTGTCTGGGAAACAAACCCTATGAGTCTGGGAAACTGGCCCTATGTGTCTGGGAAAACAAACGCTATGAGTCTGGGAAACTGGCCCTATGTGTCTGGGAAACAAACCCTATGTGTCTGGGAAACTGGCCCTATGTGTCTGGGAAACAAACCCTATGTGTCTGGGAAACTGGCCCTATGTGTCTGGGAAACTGGCCCTATGTGTCTTTGAAACTGGCCATATGTGTCTGGGAAACAAACCCTATGTGTCTAGGTTACTGGCCCTATGTGTCTGGGAAACAAACGCTATGAGTCTGGGAAACTGGCCCTATGTGTCTAGGTTACTGGCCCTATGTGTCTGGGAAACTGGCCCTATGTGTCTGGGAAACAAACCTCTGTGTCTGGGAAACTGGCCCTATGTGTCTAGGTTACTGGCCCTATGTGTCTGGGAAACAAACCCTATGTGTCTGGGAAACTGGCCCTATGTGTCTAGGTTACTGGCCCTATGTGTCTGGGAAACAAACCTCTGTGTCTGGGAAACTGGCCCTATGTGTCTAGGTTACTGGCCCTATGTGTCTGGGAAACAAACCTCTGTGTCTGGGAAACAAACCTCTGTGTCTGGGAAACTGGCCCTATGTGTCTAGGTTACTGGCCCTATGTGTCTGGGAAACAAACCTCTATGTCTGGGAAACTGGCCCTATGTGTCTGGGAAACTGGCACTATGTGTCTGGGAAACAAACCATATGAGTCTGGGAAACTGGCCCTATGTGTCTGGGGAACAAACCCTATGAGTCTGGGAAACAAACCATATGAGTCTGGGAAACTGGCCCTATGTGTCTGGGAAACTGGCACTATGTGTCTGGGAAACAAACCATATGAGTCTGGGAAACTGGCCCTATGTGTCTGGGGAACAAACCCTATGAGTCTGGGAAACAAACCATATGAGTCTGGGAAACTGGCCCTATGTGTCTGGGAAACTGGCCCTATGTGTCTTGGATACTGACCTATGTGTCTGGGAAACAAACCCTATGAGTCTGGGAAACTGGCCCTATGTGTCTGGGATACTGGCCCTATGTGTCTGGGATACTGGCCCTATGTGTCTGGGATACTGGCCCTATGTGTCTGGGAAACAAACCTCTGTGTCTGGGAAACAAACCCTATGTGTCTGGGATACTGGCCCTATGTGTCTGGGAAACAAACCCTATGTGTCTGGGAAACTGGCCCTATGTGTCTGGGAAACAAACCCTATGTGTCTGGGATACTGGCCCTATGTGTCTGGGATACTGGCCCTATGTGTCTGGGATACTGGCCCTATGTGTCTGGGATACTGGCCCTATGTGTCTTGGATACTGGCCCTATGTGTCTGGGAAACAAACCCTATGAGTCTGGGAAACTGGCACTTTGTGTCTGGGATACTGGCCCTATGTGTCTGGGAAACAAACCATGAGTCTGGGAAACTGGCCCTATGTGTCTGGGAAACAAACCCTATGTGTCTGGGATACTGGCCCTATGTGTCTGGGAAACAAACCCTATGTGTCTGGGAAACAAACCCTATGTGTCTGGGAAACAAACGCTATGAGTCTGGGAAACTGGCCCTATGTGTCTGGGATACTGGCCCTATGTGTCTGGGAAACAAACCCTATGAGTCTGGGAAACTGGCACTTTGTGTCTGGGATACTGGCCCTATGTGTCTGGGAAACAAACCATATGAGTCTGGGAAACTGGCCCTATGTGTCTGGGAAACAAACCCTATGTGTCTGGGATACTGGCCCTATGTGTCTGGGAAACAAACCCTATGTGTCTGGGAAACAAACCCTATGTGTCTGGGAAACAAACGCTATGAGTCTGGGAAACTGGCCCTATGTGTCTGGGATACTGGCCCTATGTGTCTGGGAAACAAACCATATGAGTCTGGGAAACTGGCCCTATGTGTCTGGGGAACAAACCCTATGAGTCTGGGAAACAAACCATATGAGTCTGGGAAACTGGCCCTATGTGTCTGGGAAACTGGCCCTATGTGTCTTGGATACTGACCCTATGTGTCTGGGAAACAAACCCTATGAGTCTGGGAAACTGGCCCTATGTGTCTGGGATACTGGCCCTATGTGTCTGGGATACTGGCCCTATGTGTCTGGGATACTGGCCCTATGTGTCTGGGATACTGGCCCTATGTGTCTGGGAAACAAACCTCTGTGTCTGGGAAACAAACCCTATGTGTCTGGGATACTGGCCCTATGTGTCTGGGAAACAAACCCTATGTGTCTGGGAAACTGGCCCTATGTGTCTGGGAAACAAACCCTATGTGTCTGTGATACTGGCCCTATGTGTCTGGGATACTGGCCCTATGTGTCTGGGATACTGGCCCTATGTGTCTGGGATACTGGCCCTATGTGTCTTGGATACTGGCCCTATGTGTCTGGGAAACAAACCCTATGAGTCTGGGAAACTGGCACTTTGTGTCTGGGATACTGGCCCTATGTGTCTGGGAAACAAACCATATGAGTCTGGGAAACTGGCCCTATGTGTCTGGGAAACAAACCCTATGTGTCTGGGATACTGGCCCTATGTGTCTGGGAAACAAACCCTATGTGTCTGGGAAACAAACCCTATGTGTCTGGGAAACAAACGCTATGAGTCTGGGAAACTGGCCCTATGTGTCTGGGATACTGGCCCTATGTGTCTGGGAAACAAACCCTATGAGTCTGGGAAACTAGCCCTATGTGTCTGGGAAACAAACCCTATGTGTCTGGGAAACAAACGCTATGAGTCTGGGAAACTGGCCCTATGTGTCTGGGATACTGGCCCTATGTGTCTGGGATACTGGCCCTATGTGTCTGGGATACTGGCCCTATGTGTCTGGGATACTGGCCCTATGTGTCTGGGAAACTGGCCCTATGTGTCTGGGATACTGGCCCTATGTGTCTGGGAAACAAACCCTATGTGTCTGGGAAACAAACGCTATGAGTCTGGGAAACTGGCCCTATTTGTCTGGGAAACTGGCCCTATGTGTCTGGGATACTGGCCCTATGTGTCTGGGAAACAAACCCTATGTGTCTGGGAAACAAACGCTATGAGTCTGGGAAACTGGCCCTATGTGTCTGGGAAACTGGCCCTATGTGTCTGGGAAACTGGCCCTATGTGTCTGGGAAACAAACCCTATTTTATTTAGACTGGACCTGAGAAAACGTGTTGCTGATACTTCCTGCCATGGCGACCACATGTCATAATGTTGCTAAAAATACTGTTAAGCCAGTTTGTTATCGAGAGCACTGTCAGTGGCTAATTAGACCAGCTCCACGTGTCCACGTGTCTGTCACTGTGGCTGTGTGTGTGTGTGTGTGTGTGTGTGTGTGTGTGTGTGTGTGTGTGTGTGTGTGTGTGTGTGTGTGTGTGTGTGTGTGTGTGTGTGTGTGTGTGTGTGTGTGTGTGTGTGTTGTGTGTATGTTTGTGTTGGTGTTTGTATGTTTGTGTGTGTTGTGTGTATGTTTGTGTTGGTGTGTGTATGTGTGTGTGTGTGTGTGTGTGTGTGTGTGAGTGTTGGTGTTGGTGTTTGTTCCAGGGAACAGTGAAGGTAGAGTACTGTGTAGTAGGTTAGCCCTCTCCGACAGCAGCCCTGTCCTGTTGAGCTGTGTCCTGTCCTGTTGAGCTGTGTCCTGTCCTGTCCTATTGGGCTGTGTCCTGTCCTGTTGGGCTGTGTCCTGTCCTGTTGGGCTGTGTCCTGTCCTGTCCTGTTGGGCTGTGTCCTGTCCTGTCCTATTGGGCTGTGTCCTGTCCTGTCCTGTTGAACTGTGTCCTGGCCTGTTGGGCTGTGTCCTGTCCTGTCCTGTTGGGCTGTGTCCTGTCCTGTTGAGCTGTGTCCTGTCCTGTCCTATTGGGCTGTGTCCTGTCCTGTTGGGCTGTGTCCTGTCCTGTCCTGTTGGGCTGTGTCCTGTCCTGTCCTATTGGGCTGTGTCCTGTCCTGTCCTGTTGAACTGTGTCCTGTCCTGTTGGGCTGTGTCCTGTCCTGTCCTGTTGGGCTGTGTCCTGTCCTGTCCTGTTGGGCTGTGTCCTGTCCTGTCCTGTTGAACTGTGTCCTGTCCTGTCCTGTTGGGCTGTGTCCTGTCCTGTTGGGCTGTGTCCTGTCCTGTTGAACTGTGTCCTGTCCTGTCCTGTTGGGCTGTGTCCTGTCCTGTTGGGCTGTGTCCTGTCCTGTCCTGTTGGGCTGTGTCCTGTCCCGTCCTGTTGAACTGTGTCCTGTCCTGTCCTGTTGACCTGTGTCCTGTCCTGTCCTATTGGGCTGTGTCCTGTCCTGTTGGGCTGTGTCCTGTCCTGTCCTGTTGGGCTGTGTCCTGTCCTGTCCTGTCCTGTTGGGCTGTGTCCTGACCTGTCCTGTTGGGCTGTGTCCTGACCTGTCCTGTTGACCTGTGTCCTGTCCTGTCCTATTGGGCTGTGTCCTGTCCTGTTGGGCTGTGTCCTGTCCTGTCCTGTTGGGCTGTGTCCTGTCCTGTCCTGTTGGGCTGTGTCCTGTCCTGTTGGGCTGTGTCCTGTCCTGTCCTATTGGGCTGTGTCCTGTCCTGTTGGGCTGTGTCCTGTCCTGTCCTGTCCTATTGGGCTGTGTCCTGTCCTGTTGGGCTGTGTCCTGTCCTGTCCTTTTGGGCTGTGTCCTGTCCTGTCCTGTTGGGCTGTGTCCTGTCCTGTCCTGTTGGGCTGTGTCCTGTCCTGTCCTGTTGGGCTGTGTCCTGTCCTGTTGGGCTGTGTCCTGTCCTGTTGGGCTGTGTCCTGTCCTGTCCTGTTGGGTTGTGTCCTGTCCTGTCTTATTGGGCTGTGTCCTGTCCTGTCCTGTTGGGCTGTGTCCTGTCCTGTCCTGTTGAGCTGTGTCCTGTCCTGTCTTATTGTGCTGTGTCCTGTCCTGTCTTATTGGGCTGTGTCCTGTCCTGTCCTGTTGGGCTGTGTCCTGTCCTGTCCTGTTGAGCTGTGTCCTGTCCTGTTGAGCTGTGTCCTGTCCTGTCCTGTTGAGCAGTGTCCTGTCCTGTCCTGTTGGGCTGTGTCCTGTCCTGTTGGGCTGTGTCCTGTCCTGTCCTGTTGAACTGTGTCCTGTCCTGTTGAGCTGTGTCCTGTCCTGTCCTATTGGGCTGTGTCCTGTCCTGTTGGGCTGTGTCCTGTCCTGTCCTGTTGAACTGTGTCCTGTCCTGTCCTGTTGGGCTGTGTCCTGTCCTGTTGGGTTGTGTCCTGTCCTGTCCTATTGGGCTGTGTCCTGTCCTGTCCTATTGGGCTGTGTCCTGTCCTATTGGGCTGTGTCCTGTCCTGTCCTATTGGGTTGTGTCCTGTCCTGTTGTGCTGTGTCCTGTCCTGTCCTGTTGACCTGTGTCCTGTCCTGTCCTGTTGGGCTGTGTCCTGTCCTGTCCTGTTGAACTGTGTCCTGTCCTGTTGGGCTGTGTCCTGTCCTGTCCTATTGGGCTGTGTCCTGTCCTGTCCTATTGGGCTGTGTCCTGTCCTATTGGGCTGTGTCCTGTCCTGTCCTATTGGGTTGTGTCCTGTCCTGTTGTGCTGTGTCCTGTCCTGTCCTGTTGACCTGTGTCCTGTCCTGTCCTATTGGGCTGTGTCCTGTCCTATTGGGCTGTGTCCTGTCCTGTTGGGCTGTGTCCTGTCCTGTTGAACTGTGTCCTGTCCTGTCCTGTTGAACTGTGTCCTGTCCTGTTGAACTGTGTCCTGTCCTGTCCTGTTGAACTGTGTCCTGTCCTGTTGAACTGTGTCCTGTCCTGTCCTGTTGGGCTGTGTCCCGTCCTGTTGGGCTGTGTCCTGTCCTGTCCTGTTGAACTGTGTCCTGTCCTGTTGAACTGTGTCCTGTCCTGTCCTATTGGGCTGTGTCCTGTCCTGTTGGGCTGTGTCCTGTCCTGTCCTGTTGTGCTGTGTCCTGTCCTGTCCTGTTGAACTGTGTCCTGTCCTGTTGGGCTGTGTCCTGTCCTGTCCTGTTGAACTGTGTCCTGTCCTGTCCTGTTGGGCTGTGTCCCGTCCTGTTGGGCTGTGTCCTGTCCTGTCCTGTTCAGCTGTGTCCTGTCCTGTCCTGTTGAACTGTGTCCTGTCCTGTTGAACTGTGTCCTGTCCTGTCCTGTCCTGTCCTGTTCAGCTGTGTCCTGTCCTGTCCTGTTGAACTGTGTCCTGTCCTGTTGAACTGTGTCCTGTCCTGTCCTGTTGGGCTGTGTCCCGTCCTGTTGGGCTGTGTCCTGTCCTGTCCTGTCCTGTCCTGTTGAACAGTGTCCTGTCTTGTCCTGTTGGGCTGTGTCCTGTCCTGTTGGGCTGTGTCCTGTCCTGTCCTGTTGGGCTGTGTCCTGTCCTGTCCTGTTGACCTGTGTCCTGTCCTGTCCTGTTGGGCTGTGTCCTGTCCTGTCCTGTTGAGCTGTGTCCTGTCCTGTCCTGTTGGGCTGTGTCCTGTCCTGTCCTATTGGGCTGTGTCCTGTCCTGTTGGGCTGTGTCCTGTCCTGTCCTGTTGACCTGTGTCCTGTCCTGTCCTGTTGGGCTGTGTCCTGTCCTGTCCTGTTGAGCTGTGTCCTGTCCTGTCCTGTTGGGCTGTGTCCTGTCCTGTCCTGTTGAACTGTGTCCTGTCCTGTCCTTTTGGGCTGTGTCCTGTCCTGTCCTGTTGAACTGTGTCCTGTCCTGTCCTGTCCTGTTGAACAGTGTCCTGTCTTGTCCTGTTGGGCTGTGTCCTGTCCTGTCCTATTGGGTTGTGTCCTGTCCTGTTGAACAGTGTCCTGTCCTGTCCTGTTGAACTGTGTCCTGTCCTGTTGGGCTGTGTCCTGTCCTGTCCTGTTGGGCTGTGTCCTGTCCTGTCCTGTTGGGCTGTGTCCTGTCCTGTTGGGCTGTGTCCTGTCCCGTCCTGTTGGGCTGTGTCCTGTCCTGTCCTGTTGGGCTGTGTCCTGTCCTGTTGGGCTGTGTCCTGTCCTGTCCTATTGGGCTGTGTCCTGTCCTGTCCTGTTGGGCTGTGTCCTGTCCTGTCCTATTGGGTTGTGTCCTGTCCTGTTGTGCTGTGTCCTGTCCTGTCCTGTTGACCTGTGTCCTGTCCTGTCCTGTTGGGCTGTGTCCTGTCCTGTCCTGTTGAGCTGTGTCCTGTCCTGTCCTGTTGGGCTGTGTCCTGTCCTGTCCTGTTGAACTGTGTCCTGTCCTGTCCTTTTGGGCTGTGTCCTGTCCTGTCCTGTTGAACTGTGTCCTGTCCTGTCCTGTCCTGTTGGGCTGTGTCCTGTCCTGTTGGGCTGTGTCCTGTCCTGTCCTGTTGAACTGTGTCCTGTCCTGTTGGGCTGTGTCCTGTCCTGTTGAGCAGTGTCCAGTCCTGTCCTGTTGAACTGTGTCCTGTCCTGTTGAGCAGTGTCCAGTCCTGTCCTGTTGAACTGTGTCCTGTCCTGTTGGGCTGTGTCCTGTCCTGTTGAACTGTGTCCTGTCCTGTTGGGCTGTGTCCTGTCCCGTCCTGTTGGGCTGTGTCCTGTCCTGTTGGGCTGTGTCCTGTCCTGTTGGGCTGTGTCCTGTCCTGTTGGGCTGTGTCCTGGCCTGTTGGGCTGTGTCCTGTCCTGTCCTGTTGGGCTGTGTCCTGTCCCGTCCTGTTGGGCTGTGTCCTGTCCTGTCCTGTTGGGCTGTGTCCTGTCCTGTCCTGTTGGGCTGTGTCCTGTCCCGTCCTGTTGGGCTGTGTCCTGTCCTGTCCTGTTGGGCTGTGTCCTGTCCTGTCCTGTTGGGCTGTGTCCTGTCCTGTCCTGTCCTGTCCTGTTGGGCTGTGTCCTGTCCTGTTGAACTGTGTCCTGTCCTGTCCTGTTGGGCTGTGTCCTGTCCTGTCCTGTTGGGCTGTGTCCTGTCCTGTCCTGTTGAACTGTGTCCTGTCCTGTTGGGCTGTGTCCTGTCCTGTCCTGTTGAACTGTGTCCTGTCCTGTCCTGTCCTGTTGAACTGTGTCCTGTCCTGTTGAGCTGTGTCCTGTCCTGTCCTGTTGAGCTGTGTCCAGTCCTGTCCTGTTGAACTGTGTCCTGTCCTGTTGAACTGTGTCCTGTCCTGTTGGGCTGTGTCCTGTCCTGTCCTGTTGAACTGTGTCCTGTCCTGTCCTGTCCTGTTGAACTGTGTCCTGTCCTGTTGAGCTGTGTCCTGTCCTGTCCTGTTGAGCTGTGTCCAGTCCTGTCCTGTTGGGCTGTGTCCTGACCTGTCCTGTTGGGCTGTGTCCTGTCCTGTTGAGCTGTGTCCTGTCCTGTCCTGTTGAACTGTGTCCTGTCCTGTCTTATTGGGTTGTGTCCTGTCCTGTCCTGTTGGGCTGTGTCCTGTCCTGTCTTATTGGGCTGTGTCCTGTCCTGTCCTGTTGGGTTGTGTCCTGTCCTGTCTTATTGGGCTGTGTCCTGTCCTGTCCTGTTGGGCTGTGTCCTGTCCTGTCCTATTGGGCTGTGTCCTGTCCTGTTGAACTGTGTCCTGTCCTGTCCTATTGGGTTGTGTCCTGTCCTATTGGGCTGTGTCCTGTCCTGTCCTGTTGGGCTGTGTCCTGTCCTGTCCTATTGGGCTGTGTCCTGTCCTGTTGGGCTGTGTCCTGTCCTGTCCTGTTGGGCTGTGTCCTGTCCTATTGGGCTGTGTCCTGTCCTGTTGAACAGTGTCCTGTCCTGTCCTATTGGGCTGTGTCCTGTCCTGTTGAACTCTGTCCTGTCCTGTTGGGCTGTGTCCTGTCCTGTCCTGTTGAGCTGTGTCCTTTCCTGTTGAGCTGTGTCCTGTCCTGTCCTGTTGAGCTGTGTCCTGTCCTGTTGAACTGTGTCCTGTTCTGTCCTGTCCTATTGGGTTGTGTCCTGTCCTGTTGAACAGTGTCCTGTCCTGTCCTGTTGGGTTGTGTCCTGTCCTGTTGAACAGTGTCCTGTCCTGTCCTGTTGGGCTGTGTCCTGTTCTGTCCTGTCCTGTTGGGCTGTGTCCTGTCCTGTCCTATTGGGTTGTGTCCTGTCCTGTTGAGCTGGGTCCTGTTCTGTCCTGTCCTGTTGGGCTGTGTCCTGTCCTGTCCTGTTGAGCTGTGTCCTGTCCTGTCCTGTTGGGCTGTGTCCTGTCCTGTCCTGTCCTATCCTGTCCTGTTGGGCTGTGTCCTGTCCTGTCCTGTTGAACGGTGTCCTGTCCTGTCCTGTCCTGTCCTGTCCTGTTGAACGGTGTCCTGTCCTGTCCTGTCCTGTCCTGTCCTGTCCTGTTCAGCTGTGTCCTGTCCTGTCCTGTTGAACGGTGTCCTGTCCTGTTGGGCTGTGTCCTGTCCTGTCCTGTTGGGCTGTGTCCTGTCCTGTTGGGCTGTGTCCTGTCCTGTCCTGTTGAGCTGTGTCCTGTCCTGTTGTGCTGTGTCCTGTCCCGTCCTGTTGGGCTGTGTCCTGTCCTGTCCTGTTGGGCTGTGTCCTGTCCTGTCCTGTTGAACTGTGTCCTGTCCTGTCCTGTTGGGCTGTGTCCAGTCCTGTCCTGTTGGGCTGTGTCCTGTCCTGTCCTGTTGGGCTGTGTCCTGTCCTGTCCTATTGGGCTGTGTCCTGTCCTGTCCTATTGGGCTGTGTCCTGTCCTGTCCTATTGGGTTGTGTCCTGTCCTGTCTTATTGGGCTGTGTCCTGTCCTGTCCTGTTGGGCTGTGTCCTGTCCTGTCCTATTGGGCTGTGTCCTGTCCTGTTGAACTGTGTCCTGTCCTGTCCTATTGGGTTGTGTCCTGTCCTATTGGGCTGTGTCCTGTCCTGTCCTGTTGGGCTGTGTCCTGTCCTGTTGGGCTGTGTCCTGTCCTGTTGGGCTGTGTCCTGTCCTGTTGGGCTGTGTCCTGTCCTGTTGAGCTGTGTCCTGACCTGTCCTGTCGGGCTGTGTCCTGTCCTGTCCTGTTGAGCTGTGTCCTGTCCTGTCCTGTTGAACTGTGTCCTGTCCTGTCTTATTGGGTTGTGTCCTGTCCTGTCCTGTTGGGCTGTGTCCTGTCCTGTCTTATTGGGCTGTGTCCTGTCCTGTCCTGTTGGGCTGTGTCCTGTCCTGTCCTATTGGGCTGTGTCCTGTCCTGTTGAACTGTGTCCTGTCCTGTCCTATTGGGTTGTGTCCTGTCCTATTGGGCTGTGTCCTGTCCTGTCCTGTTGGGTTGTGTCCTGTCCTGTCTTATTGGGCTGTGTCCTGTCCTGTCCTGTTGAACTGTGTCCTGTCCTGTCCTATTGGGCTGTGTCCTGTCCTGTTGGGCTGTGTCCTGTCCTATTGGGCTGTGTCCTGTCCTGTTGAACAGTGTCCTGTCCTGTCCTTTTGGGCTGTGTCCTGTCCTGTTGAACTCTGTCCTGTCCTGTTGGGCTGTGTCCTGTCCTGTCCTGTTGAGCTGTGTCCTGTCCTGTTGAGCTGTGTCCTGTCCTGTCCTGTTGAGCTGTGTCCTGTCCTGTTGAACTGTGTCCTGTTCTGTCCTGTCCTGTTGGGCTGTGTCCTGTCCTGTCCTATTGGGATGTGTCCTGTCCTGTTGAACAGTGTCCTGTCCTGTCCTATTGGGCTGTGTCCTGTCCTGTTGAACAGTGTCCTGTCCTGTCCTGTTGGGCTGTGTCCTGTTCTGTCCTGTCCTATTGGGCTGTGTCCTGTCCTGTTGAACAGTGTCCTGTCCTGTCCTGTTGGGCTGTGTCCTGTCCTGTCCTGTTGAACGGTGTCCTGTCCTGTCCTGTCCTGTCCTGTCCTGTCCTGTTGAACGGTGTCCTGTCCTGTCCTGTTCTGTTGGGCTGTGTCCTGTCCTGTCCTGTTGAACGGTGTCCTGTCCTGTCCTGTCCTGTCCTGTCCTGTCCTGTTGAACGGTGTCCTGTCCTGTCCTGTCCTGTCCTGTCCTGTCCTGTCCTGTTCAGCTGTGTCCTGTCCTGTCCTGTTGAACGGTGTCCTGTCCTGTTGGGCTGTGTCCTGTCCTGTCCTGTTGGGCTGTGTCCTGTCCTGTCCTGTTGGGCTGTGTCCTGTCCTGTCCTGTTGTGCTGTGTCCTGTCCTGTCCTGTTGGGCTGTGTCCTGTCCTGTTGAGCTGTGTCCTGTCCTGTTGTGCTGTGTCCTGTCCTGTCCTGTTGAACTGTGTCCTGTCCTGTCCTGTTGGGCTGTGTCCTGTCCTGTCCTGTTGAACTGTGTCCTGTCCTGTCCTGTTGTGCTGTGTCCTGTCCTGTCCTATTGGGCTGTGTCCTGTCCTGTTGAACTGTGTCCTGTCCTGTCCTGTTGGGCTGTGTCCTGTCCTGTCCTGTTGAACTGTGTCCTGTCCTGTCTTATTGGGTTGTGTCCTGTCCTGTCCTGTTGAGCTGTGTCCTGTCCTGTCTTATTGGGTTGTGTCCTGTCCTGTCCTGTTGAGCTGTGTCCTGTCCTGTCTTATTGGGCTGTGTCCTGTCCTGTCCTGTTGGGCTGTGTCCTGTCCTGTCCTATTGGGCTGTGTCCTGTCCTGTTGAACTGTGTCCTGTCCTGTCCTATTGGGTTGTGTCCTGTCCTATTGGGCTGTGTCCTGTCCTGTCCTGTTGGGCTGTGTCCTGTCCTGTTGGGCTGTGTCCTGTCCTATTGGGCTGTGTCCTGTCCTGTCCTGTTGGGCTGTGTCCTGTCCTGTTGGGCTGTGTCCTGTCCTGTCCTGTTGGGCTGTGTCCTGTCCTGTTGGGCTGTGTCCTGTCCTGTCCTGTTGGGCTGTGTCCTGTCCTGTCCTGTTGGGCTGTGTCCTGTCCTGTCCTGTCCTATCCTGTCCTGTTGGGCTGTGTCCTGTCCTGTCCTGTTGAACGGTGTCCTGTCCTGTCCTGTCCTGTCCTGTCCTGTCCTGTTGAACGGTGTCCTGTCCTGTCCTGTCCTGTCCTGTCCTGTCCTGTTCAGCTGTGTCCTGTCCTGTCCTGTTGAACGGTGTCCTGTCCTGTTGGGCTGTGTCCTGTCCTGTCCTGTTGGGCTGTGTCCTGTCCTGTTGGGCTGTGTCCTGTCCTGTCCTGTTGAGCTGTGTCCTGTCCTGTTGTGCTGTGTCCTGTCCCGTCCTGTTGGGCTGTGTCCTGTCCTGTCCTGTTGGGCTGTGTCCTGTCCTGTCCTGTTGAACTGTGTCCTGTCCTGTCCTGTTGGGCTGTGTCCTGTCCTGTCCTGTTGGGCTGTGTCCTGTCCTGTCCTATTGGGCTGTGTCCTGTCCTGTCCTATTGGGCTGTGTCCTGTCCTGTCCTATTGGGTTGTGTCCTGTCCTGTCTTATTGGGCTGTGTCCTGTCCTGTCCTGTTGGGCTGTGTCCTGTCCTGTCCTATTGGGCTGTGTCCTGTCCTGTTGAACTGTGTCCTGTCCTGTCCTATTGGGTTGTGTCCTGTCCTATTGGGCTGTGTCCTGTCCTGTCCTGTTGGGCTGTGTCCTGTCCTGTTGGGCTGTGTCCTGTCCTGTTGGGCTGTGTCCTGACCTGTCCTGTCGGGCTGTGTCCTGTCCTGTTGAGCTGTGTCCTGACCTGTCCTGTCGGGCTGTGTCCTGTCCTGTCCTGTTGAGCTGTGTCCTGTCCTGTCCTGTTGAACTGTGTCCTGTCCTGTCTTATTGGGTTGTGTCCTGTCCTGTCCTGTTGGGCTGTGTCCTGTCCTGTCTTATTGGGCTGTGTCCTGTCCTGTCCTGTTGGGCTGTGTCCTGTCCTGTCCTATTGGGCTGTGTCCTGTCCTGTTGAACTGTGTCCTGTCCTGTCCTATTGGGTTGTGTCCTGTCCTATTGGGCTGTGTCCTGTCCTATTGGGCTGTGTCCTGTCCTGTCCTGTTGGGCTGTGTCCTGTCCTGTCCTATTGGGCTGTGTCCTGTCCTGTTGAACTGTGTCCTGTCCTGTCCTATTGGGATGTGTCCTGTCCTGTTGGGCTGTGTCCTGTCCTATTGGGCTGTGTCCTGTCCTGTTGAACAGTGTCCTGTCCTGTCCTATTGGGCTGTGTCCTGTCCTGTTGAACTCTGTCCTGTCCTGTTGGGCTGTGTCCTGTCCTGTCCTGTTGAGCTGTGTCCTGTCCTGTTGAACTGTGTCCTGTTCTGTCCTGTCCTGTTGGGCTGTGTCCTGTCCTGTCCTATTGGGATGTGTCCTGTCCTGTTGAACAGTGTCCTGTCCTGTCCTATTGGGCTGTGTCCTGTCCTGTTGAACAGTGTCCTGTCCTGTCCTGTTGGGCTGTGTCCTGTTCTGTCCTGTCCTATTGGGCTGTGTCCTGTCCTGTTGAACAGTGTCCTGTCCTGTCCTGTTGGGCTGTGTCCTGTCCTGTCCTGTTGAACGGTGTCCTGTCCTGTCCTGTCCTGTCCTGTCCTGTCCTGTTGAACGGTGTCCTGTCCTGTCCTGTCCTGTTGGGCTGTGTCCTGTCCTGTCCTGTTGAACGGTGTCCTGTCCTGTCCTGTCCTGTCCTGTCCTGTCCTGTCCTGTCCTGTTGAACGGTGTCCTGTCCTGTCCTGTCCTGTCCTGTCCTGTCCTGTCCTGTCCTGTTCAGCTGTGTCCTGTCCTGTCCTGTTGAACGGTGTCCTGTCCTGTTGGGCTGTGTCCTGTCCTGTCCTGTTGGGCTGTGTCCTGTCCTGTCCTGTTGGGCTGTGTCCTGTCCTGTCCTGTTGGGCTGTGTCCTGTCCTGTCCTGTTGGGCTGTGTCCTGTCCTGTCCTGTTGGGCTGTGTCCTGTCCTGTTGGGCTGTGTCCTGTCCTGTCCTGTTGAACTGTGTCCTGTCCTGTCCTGTTGGGCTGTGTCCTGTCCTGTCCTGTTGAACTGTGTCCTGTCCTGTCCTGTTGTGCTGTGTCCTGTCCTGTCCTATTGGGCTGTGTCCTGTCCTGTTGAACTGTGTCCTGTCCTGTCCTGTTGGGCTGTGTCCTGTCCTGTCCTGTTGAACTGTGTCCTGTCCTGTCTTATTGGGTTGTGTCCTGTCCTGTCCTGTTGAGCTGTGTCCTGTCCTGTCTTATTGGGTTGTGTCCTGTCCTGTCCTGTTGAGCTGTGTCCTGTCCTGTCTTATTGGGCTGTGTCCTGTCCTGTCCTGTTGGGCTGTGTCCTGTCCTGTCCTATTGGGCTGTGTCCTGTCCTGTTGAACTGTGTCCTGTCCTGTCCTATTGGGTTGTGTCCTGTCCTATTGGGCTGTGTCCTGTCCTGTCCTGTTGGGCTGTGTCCTGTCCTGTTGGGCTGTGTCCTGTCCTGTCCTGTTGGGCTGTGTCCTGTCCTGTCCTGTTCAGCAGGGATGTAGGGCTGGATAGAGAGGACGTTGTGATGAGGAGACTCAGCAGAGATGTAGGGCTGGATAGAGAGGACGTTGTGATGAGGAGACTCAGCAGAGATGTAGGGCTGGATAGAGAGGACGTTGTGATGAGGAGACTCAGCAGAGATGTAGGGCTGGATAGAGAGGACGTTGTGATGAGGAGACTCAGCAGAGATGTAGGGCTGGATAGAGAGGACGTTGTGATGAAGAGACTCAGCAGAGATGTAGTGCTGGATAGAGAGGACGTTGTGATGAAGAGACTCAGCAGAGATGTAGGGCTGGATAGAGAGGACGTTGTGATGAAGAGACTCAGCAGAGATGTAGTGCTGATAGAGAGGACGTTGTGATGAGGAGACTCAGCAGAGATGTAGTGCTGGATAGAGAGGACGTTGTGATGTGGAGACTCAGCAGAGATGTAGGGCTGGATAGAGAGGACGTTGTGATGTGGAGACTCAGCAGAGATGTAGGGCTGGATAGAGAGGGCGTTGTGATGTGGAGACTCAGCAGAGATGTAGGGCTGGATAGAGAGGACGTTGTGATGAAGAGACTCAGCAGAGATGTAGGGCTGGATAGAGAGGACGTTGTGATGAAGAGACTCAGCAGAGATGTAGGGCTGGATAGAGAGGACGTTGTGATGAAGAGACTCAGCAGAGATGTAGGGCTGGATAGAGAGGACGTTGTGATGTGGAGACTCAGCAGAGATGTAGGGCTGGATAGAGAGGACGTTGTGATGAGGAGACTCAGCAGAGATGTAGTGCTGGATAGAGAGGACGTTGTGATGAAGAGACTCAGCAGAGATGTAGGGCTGGATAGAGAGGACGTTGTGATGAGGAGACTCAGCAGAGATGTAGGGCTGGATAGAGAGGACGTTGTGATGAAGAGACTCAGCAGAGATGTAGGGCTGGATAGAGAGGACGTTGTGATGAAGAGACTCAGCAGAGATGTAGGCCTGTATACAGAGGATGTTGTCGAGGTAGTTTTAACAGGAACATCTGTTTGGACTTTAAACCCCTTTCAGTGTCTCACTGAAAAGGAAATCTGCATGTTAATCATCGTGTTTCTTCCTTCTCTGCGGGTCTGAGCTGTCTCCACTTGTGAGAGACTGTTGCAAGTCAACGGCTGTGTCAGAAACGGCGCTGGTATTCCTCACATGAATGCAATACGTTTCACCAGGGCACATACGGCTCAGGTTAAAATACTATGTGGCGAGAGAGAGAGAGAGAGAGAGAGAGAGAGAGAGAGAGAGAGATATTTTGTTGATGAAGGCCCAATGCAGCCGTTTTAATATCAATGTGAATATCATTTCTGGGTAACAATTACTGTGATTATGTTCAATTAAAATGGTCAAAAAGAAACACAAATAGCTTATTAATAAAGAGCAATTTGATTGTCTGGGATTGGTCTGAGTGGGGAGGGGAATACTGAAAACTAGCTGTTATTGGCCTATTAAATAATTTACTGCCCGGTGATGTCACTCCTCTGTACTAGACTAACAGGCTGTACATTAGGAATATGTACATCAAAACTATTGATTCCTGCTGAGTCTCACGAGGGCACACTGATTGGTGTCACCTCGTTAGTCAGTACGTTAGTCGGGAGTTGTTTCACCTGTGCTGGCCCAGGTGATACTTAAGGGTGGCTTTACCTGGTAATATGAGTTGCTGTCCCAGGTGATATGAGTTGCTGTCCCAGGTGACACTTAAGAGTGGCTGTCCCAGGCGATATGAGTTGCTGTCCCAGGTGATATGAGTTGCTGTCCCAGGTGATATTTAGGAGTGGCTGGCCCAGGTGATATTTAGGAGTGGCTGGCCCAGGTGATATTTAGGAGTGGCTGGCCCAGGTGATATTTAGGGTTGGCTGGGCCTGGTGATATTTAGGAGTGGCTGGCCCAGGTGATATTTAGGGGTGGCTGGCCCAGGTGATATTTAGGAGTGGCTGGCCCAGGTGTTGGTTAGGAGTGGCTGGTCCAGGTGATATTTAGGAGTGGCTGGTCCAGGTGATATTTAGGAGTGGCTGGCCCAGGTGATATTTAGGGGTGGCTGGCCCAGGTGATATTTAGGGGTGGCTGGCCCAGGTGATATTTAGGGGTGGCTGGCCCAGGTGATATTTAGGGGTGGCTGGCCCAGGTGATATTTAGGAGTGGCTGGCCCAGGTGATATTTAGGAGTGGCTGGCCCAGGTGATATTTAGGGGTGGCTGGCCCAGGTGATATTTAGGGGTGGCTGGCCCAGGTGATATTTAGGAGTGGCTGGCCCAGCTGATATTTAGGGGTGGCTGGCCCAGGTGATATTTAGGGGTGGCTGTCCCAGGTGATATTTAGGGGTGGCTGGCCCAGGTGATATTTAGGAGTGGCTGGCCCAGGTGATATTTAGGGGTGGCTGGCCCAGGTGATATTTAGGGTGGCTGGCCCAGGTGATATTTAGGGTGGCTGGCCCAGGTGATATTTAGGAGTGGCTGGCCCAGGTGATATTTAGGGGTGGCTGGCCCAGGTGATATTTAGGGGTGGCTGTCCCAGGTGATATTTAGGGGTGGCTGGCCCAGGTGATATTTAGGGGTGGCTGGTCCAGGTGATATTTAGGGGTGGCTGGCCCAGGTGATATTCAGGAGTGGCTGACCCAGGTGATATTTAGGGGTGGCTGTCCCAGGTGATATTTAGGGGTGGCTGGCCCAGGTGATATTTAGGGGTGGCTGTCCCAGATGATATTTAGGAGTGGCTGTCCCAGATGATATTTAGGGGTGGCTGTCCCAGGTGATATTTAGGGTGGCTGGTCCAGGTGATATTTAGGGGTGGCTGGTCCAGGTGATATTTAGGAGTGGCTGTCCCAGATGATATTTAGGGGTGGCTGTCCCAGATGATATTTAGGGGTGGCTGTCCCAGATGATATTTAGGGGTGGCTGGCCCAGATGATATTTAGGGGTGGCTTGCCCAGGTGATATTTAGGAGTGGCTGTCCCAGATGATATTTAGGAGTGGCTGTCCCAGATGATATTTAGGGGTGGCTGTCCCAGGTGATATTTAGGAGTGGCTGTCCCAGATGATATTTAGGGGTGGCTGTCCCAGGTGATATTTAGGAGTGGCTGGCACAGGTGATATTTAGGGGTGGCTGGCCCAGGTGATATTTAGGAGTGGCTGTCCCAGATGATATTTAGGGGTGGCTGTCCCAGGTGATATTTAGGAGTGGCTGTCCCAGATGATATTTAGGGTGGCTGGCCCAGGTGATATTTAGGAGTGGCTGGTCCAGGTGATATTTAGATGGTGGTTGGTCCAGGTGATATTTAGGAGTGGCTGGTCCAGGTGATATTTAGATGGTGGTTGGCCCAGGTGATATTTAGGGGTTGTCACGCCTTGGTCTTAGTATTTTGTGTTTTAGTTTATTAGTTAGTCAGACCAGGGTGTGACATGGGGTTATTATGTATTGTGTTTTCGTATTGGGGTTTGTAGTGTTTGGGATTGTAGTTGATTAGGGGTGTGTGTGTGTTAAATAGGTTGGCTGCCTGAGGCGGTTCTCAATCAGAGTCAGGTGATTCTCGTTGTCGCTGATTGGGAACCGTATTTAGGTAGCCTGTTTTCGCTTTGTATTTCGTGGGTGATTGTTCCTGTCTCTGTGTAGTTTGCACCAGTCAGGCTGTAATAGGTTTCAAGTTCTGTTTGTTGTTTTTGTTTTATTTAGTTATTCGTGTATAGTTTGTTCGTTTGTCTTTCTAAATAAACATGAGTAACCTACACGCTGCATTTCGGTCCTACTCTCCATCAACAAAAGAAGAACGCCGTTACAGGGGTGGCTGACCCAGGTGATATTTAGGAGTGGCTGGCCCAGGTGATATTTAGGGGTGGCTGACCCAGGTGATATTTAGGAGTGGCTGGCCCAGGTGATATTTAGGGGGTGGCTGGCCCAGGTGATATTTAGGAGTGGCTGGCCCAGGTGATATTTAGGGGTGGCTGGCCCAGGTGATATTTAGGAGTGGCTGGCCCAGGTGATATTTAGGAGTGGCTGGCCCAGGTGATATTCAGGAGTGGCTGACCCAGGTGATATTTAGGGGTGGTTGGCCCAGCTGATATTTAGGAGTGGCTGGCCCAGGTGATATTTAGGGGTGGTTGGCCCAGGTGATATTTAGGGGTGGCTGGCCCAGGTGATATTTAGGGGTGGCTGGCCCAGGTGATATTTAGGGGTGGTTGGCCCAGCTGATATTTAGGAGTGGCTGGCCCAGGTGATATTTAGGGGTGGCTGGCCCAGGTGATATTTAGGGTGGTTGGCCCAGGTGATATTTAGGGGTGGCTGGCCCAGGTGATATTTAGGAGTTGCTGGCCCAGGTGATATTTAGGGGTGGTTGGCCCAGGTGATATTTAGGGGTGGTTGGCCCAGGTGATATTTAGGAGTTGCTGGCCCAGGTGATATTTAGGGGTGGCTGGCCCAGGTGATATTTAGGGGTGGCTGGCCCAGGTGATATTTAGGGGTGGTTGGCCCAGCTGATATTTAGGAGTGGCTGGCCCAGGTGATATTTAGGGGTGGTTGGCCCAGGTGATATTTAGGGGTGGTTGGCCCAGTGCTCCAGTTGAGCTTGGAGAGATGTATGAGAGAACTACACTTCACATCAGCTGAGGGGAGATTTTCAGCGCAACCCATGTAAGTTTGAAGGAAGCCAGATTTTTGGTGTTTTCCCTGTTTGTTTTGATCCATATTCTTTTTTACGCCTCTCCTAAATTGTCGTGGGTTTTTATTTTAATGTGTCTTTTCGGAGGCAATCCTAGTGGGCATCCATGCCTTTCAGAGCCTCATTTTAAACCCCTTTCTTTTTTTGGGGGGGTGTTGTCAGTGATTTTCTTTTGTTAATTCCCTTTGGAGTGAGTGACATTTTTGAGCTTGTCTGGTGGGAATATAACAGGTTCCAAAAACTCCATCCCACCAAAACAGACTGGAGGTTTTTCGTCTGCCTTTTCAAACAGCTCTCACACTAACTACAAGGGCATAATCCTCATTTTTCACAAATTTCACAATTTCACAGTATTTATTACAACGTCATAGTGTGGAAATATAAATAAAAACACATGAAAAATGATTTGACTTTGCACTGGACCTTTAAGTCCATAAATGTGTTAAAGATGTTTCTAAAAACAGGAACAGAATGATCGTCTCAGCACTACCAAGATAGCCAGAGGAATTTACAAGATTTTAGGAATTCCAAGCACACATTATTTCAAAGAGAAAATGTGGCCGTGATGAATATTCTGTAAAACTGTGTTCCAAATGGCACCCTATTCCCTATATAGTGCACTACTTTTGACCAGGGCCCCATAGGACTTAGGTCAAACGTAGTGCACTATATAGGGAACACGATGCCATTTGGGAGGCAGTTAATGGCTGCAAAGTCTATTTTTCAGTGGCTTATTTAATGATGCCAAGAAGTTATCACAAGTGTGTCAGGTACACAGTAGAGAGAGGAGACAGTGTTACCTCCCAAGGCAGTGGCAGCGAGTTTCATTTCCTAGCTTTAAAATGAACGACTGACTATCTAATTGAACTCTCTGTTCTGCTCAAGCTTTGAACAATGAATACACTTCTTGGTTCTGTTTCCGTACCTCGTGAGTATCCCAAACTTAAAGCAATCCAATAGATATGGCTTTAGAGTTTATAGTTGCCCACAGGGATTTCATTATCTTTTTCTATGGTAGATGTCTGACTTTAGATATGGAATCTGGGATGTTTTACTGCACTTCCTGCCAAATTCACTATAAAAGTGACAATGTATTGGGCCTCCCGAGTGGCGCAGTGGTCTAAGGTACTGCATCGCAGTGCTAGAGGCGTGCGTCACTACGGACCTTGGTTCGATCCCAGGCTGTATCACAACCGGTTGTGATTTTGAGTCCCATAGGGGGAGCCCAGCCTAGCCGGGTTAGGGGAGGGTTTGGTCTGGGGGGATCTTTACATCACGCTCTAGCGACTCCTTGTGGTGGGCTGTGGGCCTACAGGCTGATCTCGGTTGTCAGTTGAACGGAGGACACAGGACTCGACCCAACGCCAAGCCCATTTGGGGAGTTGCAGCAATGAAACAATATCGAAATTGGGGGAAAAAATTAAAAATAAAAATAAAAGATGAAACAAAAATAAAAAAAATGGTTATGTATATTATTAAAATATGAGAAAAACGCTGACTTACTTGGAGGGAAGTTTGTGGTGCTTCAACACAATAACGTCACATAGAAAGGTCCACTCACAATAATAAATGATCAGGTTTATTCCATTAAGGACAAACGGCTTCATCAGTGTCATAGATGAATCACTCATAATGAATCACCCTGTAAATAAAGCTACCTGCTGAACAGAGTGTTTTTTCCCCACATATTTGAGACCACATGGACAGGTGAGCATAACATGGACAGGTGAGCATAACATGGACAGGTGAGCATAACATGGACAGGTGCGGCATAACATGGACAGGTGAGCATAACGTGGACAGGTGACCATAACGTGGACAGGTGAGTATAACGTGGACAGGTGAGCATAACGTGGACAGGTGAGCATAACATGGACAGGTGAGCATAACATGGCCAGGTGAGCATAACATGGACATATAGATGACAATTGGGGGATACATGTCATCCTTTGCCACTGTATGCTGGTGGGACCAGTGGTCAGATTTGGTCAAAGTACAAGACTGAGCACAGTGGAAAGCTTCCTGGTGTGGAGGTAAGTGGTCAGATTTGGTCAAAGTTCACATAGCCACATAGTTCACACAGCCTGGTTCCTCTCTAGGTTTCTTCCTAGGTTTTGGCCTTTCTAGGGAGTTTTTCCTAACCACCGTGCTTCTACACCTGCATTGCTTGCTGTTTGGGGTTTTAGGCTGGGTTTCTGTACAGCACTTTGAGATATCAGCTGATGTACGAAGGGCTATATAAATAAATTTGATTTGAAATGAATTTGATTTGATTTGATTACCAGTGGGTCAGAAGTTTACAAACACTCAATTAGTGTTTGGTCGCATTACCTTTAAATTGATTATCTTGGGTCAAACATTTTGGGTAGCCTTCCACAAGCTTCCCACAATAAGTTGGGTGGATTTTGGCCCATTCCTCCTGACAGAGCTGGTGTAACTGAATCAGGTTGGTAGGCCTCCTCCCACACACACACTTTTTCAGTTCTGCCCACAATTCTTCTATAGAATCCTATAGAAGAATTGTGGGTATGGCTTTGCGATGGCCACTCCAATATATTGACTTTGTTGTCCTTAAGCCAATTTGCCACAACTTTGGAAGTATGCTTGGGGTCTGTAACGCTTCTCCTCTTCGTCTGAAGTGGAGTAGGAAGGATCGGACCAATATGCAGCGTGGTAATTGTCCATGTTAATTTATTAGACTGAACACACAAAACAAAGTAACAAAGTGAATGAAAGAAACAAAACAGTCCTGTCAGGTGAAACAACACAATAAACAGAAAACAACTACCCACAAGTCAGTGGGAAAACAGGCTACCTAAGTATGGTTCTCAATCAGAGACAACGATCGACAGTTGCCTCTGATTGGGAACCATACCAGGCCAAACACAGAAATACAAAACCTAGAACAAAAACATAGAATGCCCACCCCAACTCACGCCCTGACCAAACTAAAACAGAGACATGAAAAGGGAACTAAGGTCAGGAAGTGACAGGGTCATTGTCCATTTGGAATACCCATTTGCAACCAAGCTTTAACTTCATGACTGATGTCTTGAGATGTTGCTTTAATATATCCACATAATATTCTTATTCATGATTCCATCTATTTTGTGAAGTGCACCAGTCCCTCCTGCAGCAAAGCACCCTCACAACATGATGCTGCCACCCCTTGCTTCACAGTTGGGATGGTGTTCTTTGGCTTGCAAACCTTCCCCTTTTTCCTCCAAATGTAATGATAGTCATTATGGCCAAACAGTTCTATTTTTTTCATCAGACCAGAGGACATTTCTCCTAAAGTACAAGTTTTGTCCCCATGTGCAGTTGCAAACCGTAGTCTGGCTTTTTTATGGCAGTTCTGGAGCAGTTGCTTCTTCCTTGCTGAGCAGGTTAGGTTGATATAGGACTTGTTTTACAGTGGATATAGATAGTTTTGTACCTGTTTCCTCCAGCATCTTCACAAGGTCCTTTGCAGTTGTTCTGGGATTGATTTGCACTTTTCGCACTAAAATACGTTCATCTCTAGGAGACAGAACGTGTCTCCTTCCTTTTCCCATGAAGTCAAGCAAAGAGGCATGACGTTAAAGGTAGGGCTTGAAATACATCCTAAGGTACACCTCCAATTGACTCAAATAATGTCAATTAGCCTATCAGAAGCTTCTAAAGCCATGACATCATTTCTGCAATTTTCCAAGCTGTTTAAAGGCACAGTAAACTAAGTAAATGTCCTAACTGAATTGACAAAACTATAGTTTGATCACAAGAAATTTGTGGAGTGGTTGAAAAACGAGTTTTATTGACTCCAACCAAAGTTTATGTAAACTTCCGACTTCAACTGTACATATGAAATGAGTAGAGCAGTATGTAAACATTATTAAAGTGACTAGTGTTCCATTATTAAAATGGGAAGTGATTCACTGCTATGTATATAGGGCAGCAGCAGCCCCAGTGTTGAGGATCAGCGAAGTGGAGGTGTTTTTCCTACCTTCCCCAGGAAGTCCAGGACGCAGTTGCACAGGGCGGGGTTCAGACCCAGGGCCCCGAGGTTACTGTGGTGTTGAAGGCTCAGCTGTAGTCAATGAAAATCATTCTTACATAGGTCTTCCTCTTGTCCAGATGGGATAGGGCAGTGTGATGGCGATTGCAGAAAGCAAATTCAAGTGGGTCTGGGTGTTAGGTAAGGTAGATGTGATAGGGCCCTTAAAACTAGACTCTCAAAGTACTTCAAGATGACAGAAGTGAGTGCTACAGGGCGGTAGTCATTTAGTTCAGTTACCTTAGCTTTCTTGGGTAGAGAAACGATGGTGGACATCTTGAAGCAAGTGTGGACAGCATACTGGGATAGGGATACATTGAATATGTCTGTGAACACTCTTGCCTGCTGGTCTGCGCATGCTCTGAGGACGCTGCTAGGAAATGCCGTCTGGGCCAACAGCGTTGCGAGGGTTAACATGCTTAAATGTCTTACTCACATCGACCACGGAGAACGAGAGCCCACAGTCCTTGGGAGCAGGCCGCCTAGGTGGTACCGTGTAATCCTCAAAGCGGGCGAAGAAGGTGTTTAGCTTGTCCTGGAGCAAGACATTGGTGGTTTTCCCTTTATAATGCGTGATTGTCTGGAGACACATTCGACCATACCTTTGTTCTATGTATATGGAACAACAGTGCAAACACAACATGCAACAATTCCAAAGATTTGACTGAGTAACACTTCATATAAGGAAATCAGTCAAAATTGAAATACATTCATTAGGCCCTAATCTATCGATTTTCACTTGACTAGGCAGGGGTGCAGCCATGGTTGGGTCTGGGAGGGCATAAGCCCACCCACTTGGGAGACAGTTCCACCCACTGGAGGCTGGTCTCAGACAATCCCATCAGGCGAAGAAGCTGGATGTGGAGATCCTGGGTTACACGTGGTCTGCGGTTGTGAGGCCAGTTTGACCTACTGCCAAATTCCCTACAATGACGTTGGAGGCGGAGTGGCCTTTTATTGTCCCTAGCACAAGTGCACCTGTGTAATGATGATGCCGTTTAATCATCTTCTTGATATGTCGCACCGGTCAGGCATAGGAAAAATTCTTGGCATAGGAAAAATTCTCACTAACAGGAACGTAAACACATTTGTGCACAACATTTGAATGTGTGACATTTCTGGGGATCTTTTATTTCAGCTCATGAAACCAACACTTTGTTGCGTTTATATTTTTGCTCTGTATATAATTATTAAACACAGGAGTAGGATACACTCCTTAGACAGGATACCTGCTGTGGAACAGAATAGAATCGCTGCTTTTTTCTTTAATTACCACTTAGCATGAAGCCATTGAAAGAGAAAAGAGAGGACGATCTTTGAAGGACTTGATATCCTCTTTGATCCAATGATTCATGTTTGTGAATGCACTTGTATATGAAGTTCTGGATTGTTCTTTGAACTCCAAATGTCTGTTCAGATTCCCAACACTATCTATCTACCTATCTATCTACCTATCTATCTATCTATCTATCTATCTATCTATCTATCTATCTATCTATCTATCTATCTATCTATCTATCTATCTATCTATCTATCTATCTATCTATCTATCTATCTATCTATCTATCTATCTATCTATCTATCTATCTATGTTTTCCAGAAATAAAAGTGCGATATTGAGATGTATGAACATTGTCTCAGCAGGTGATACATCTACAGTAGGGGAGGGGGGACTATTATTAATCAAGTCAATCAATCAAATTACTTTTTTAACGCCCTTTTTTTACATGAGCAGGTGTCACAAAGTGCTATACAGAAACCCAGCCTAAAACCCCAAACAGCAAGCAAACTAGATGTAGAAGCACGGTTGCTAGGAAAAAACTTCCTAGAAAGGCAGGAACCTAGGAATAAACCTAGAGAGGAACCAGGCTCCGAGGAGGGGCCAGTCTTCTTCTGGCTGTGCCGGGTGGAGATTATAAGAGTACATGGCCATTTAATGACCAATTGTTCTCAAGATGTTCAAACGTTCATAGACGACGAGCAGGGTCAAATAATAATCAGTGGTTGCAGTGGTTTTTCACCAGTTCTCCTGCTTCCTGGTGGTGTTATTACCCTGTTTTCACCAGTTCTCCTGCTTCCTGGTGGGGTTATTACCCTGTTTTCACCAGTTCTCCTGCTTCCTGGTGGTGTTATTACCCTGTTTTCACCAGTTCTCCTGCTTCCTGGTGGGGTTATTACCCTGTTTTCACCAGTTCTCCTGCTTCCTGGTGGGGTTATTACCCTGTTTTCACCAGTTCTCCTGCTTCCTGGTGGGGTTATTACCCTGTTTTCACCAGTTCTCCTGATTCCTGGTGGGGCTGTGATATGATATCCTCTCTCTCTTTACTCTCTCTTTCGCTCGCTTGCTCTTTCTTTCTCTCTCTCCTCCACATTCTCCGTCTGAAAATGTCTTTCTGCAGCTGCAAGCTGGAGATTGGTGAAATAACCCAGTCATTATGATGCTAATTATGATGTTAAATGAGAATGCATCAGTAACTCACTGTATGGCTCAAAAGACCAATGGCTGATCATCTTAGTACTTCCTCAACTGAATCACGGTGATGTCATGGTCTTCCACATGACATCCTGTGGTGGGTTTGGCTACACAACAATTGCAAAAGTATTTTTTTGAAATGGGAATGATTAGGATAATTTGAGGCCACACAGTCAGCAAAAACATGATTAACTGCCATTTCTGTGAAGCAGCACATTTCATATTTGTAAGTTATAAATGATTTCAGATCAGTTCATCAGTTGGCATGTATCTGTGTTACAGCATCGATCATCGTGAGTTAGTTTTGTAACAAAGCCTGCTGTATCTGTTCTGGAGAAGCCTCCAAACACCTTGTATCTGTTCTGGAGAAGCCTCCAAACACCTTGTATCTGTACTGGAGAAGCCTCCAAACACCTTGTATCTGTACTGGAGAAGCCTCCAAACACCTTGTATCTGTACTGGAGAAGCCTCCAAACACCTTGTATCTGTTCTGGAGAAGCCTCCAAACACCTTTGTATCTGTATCCTCCAAACACCTTGTATCTGGTCTGAGAAGCCTCTGTACAAACACCTTGTATCTGTATGGTCTCCAAACATTTTGTATCTGTACTGTAGAAGCTCCAAACACCTTGTATCTGTAAAGCAGGTTAGCTCCAAACACCTTGTATCTGTTCTGTAGAAGCCTCCAAACACCTTGTATCTGTTCTGGAGAAGCCTCCAAACACCTTGTATCTGTACTTGAGAAGCCTCCAACCACCTTGTATCTGTTCTGCAGAAGCCTCCAAACACCTTGTATGTGTTACTGAAAGCAGCACCTTGTATCTGTAAACCAACATCATCAGTTCTGGATTCATCAGGCTGTTCTGTATCAAGACCTTTATCTGTAGGGAGAAGCCTCCAAACACCTTGTATCTGTACTGGAGAAGCCTCCAAACACCTTGTATCTGATCTGGAGAAGCCTCCAAACACCTTGTATCTGTACTGGAGAAGCCTCCAACCACCTTGTATCTGTACTGGAGAAGCCTCCAAACACCTTGTATCTGGTCTGGAGAAGCCTCCAAACACCTTGTATCTGTACTGGAGAAGCCTCCAACCACCTTGTATCTGTACTGGAGAAGCCTCCAAACACCTTGTATCTGTACTGGAGAAGCCTCCAAACACCTTGTGTCTGGTCTGGAGAAGCCTCCAAACACCTTGTATCTGTTCTGGAGAAGCCTCCAAACACCTTGTATCTGTACTGGAGAAGCCTCCAAACACCTTGTATCTGTACTGTAGAAGCCTCCAAACACCTTGTATCTGTACTGGAGAAGCCTCCAAACACCTTGTATCTGTTCTGAAGAAGCCTCCAAACACCTTGTATCTGTTCTGGAGAAGCCTCCAAACACCTTGTATCTGTACTGGAGAAGCCTCCAACCACCTTGTATCTGTTCTGGAGAAGCCTCCAAACACCTTGTATGTGTACTGGAGAAGCCTCCAAACACCTTGTATCTGGTCTGGAGAAGCCTCCAAACACCTTGTATCTGTTCTGGAGAAGCCTCCAAACACCTTGTATCTGTTCTGTAGAAGCCTCCAAACACCTTGTATCTGTACTGGAGAAGCCTCCAAACACCTTGTATCTGTACTGGAGAAGCCTCCAAACACCTTGTATCTGGTCTGGAGAAGCCTCCAAACACCTTGTATCTGTACTGGAGAAGCCTCCAACCACCTTGTATCTGTACTGGAGAAGCCTCCAAACACCTTGTATCTGGTCTGGAGAAGCCTCCAAACACCTTGTATCTGTACTGGAGAAGCCTCCAACCACCTTGTATCTGGTCTGGAGAAGCCTCCAAACACCTTGTATCTGTACTGGAGAAGCCTCCAACCACCTTGTATCTGGTCTGGAGAAGCCTCTAAACATCTTCTTTCTATGGTCTCCAAGCATTTTGAAACTGTACTGTAACTCTCCAACCACCTTGGCCTGTATCTGCACTCTTTATGTTTACTGGAGTCTCCAACCACCTTGGCCTGTATCTGCACCGTAGTCGTAAAACAGCATGTATCTGTAAACCAACATCATCAGCATTCATCAGGCTTCATCAAGATTTACCAAGGGGGTGTTGCAATTCTCCAGCCATGTCTAACATCTGTTTGCTTTACGAAGAGTGCGTGACCTCTAACACAAGACACAGTGGGAAAGGTCAACTGAAGGTAATGAAACAGAGACGGTATAATTCACCGTATCCAGGGTTGGTGTTAATTCCATGACAATTGGGTAAATTCAGGCAGTGAAAGGATATTCCCATTTCAATTTCCTTTTTTCTCAATGCTTTTCTATGATAAACATTTGGATTTCAAATTGTAATTTCAGTTTGTGTCCTGAATTGAATTGGAATTTATCCCAACCCTGACCGTAAGGAAACCTGTCCATAGGAAAGAGGAGAGCCTGTCCGGTCAGTGCTGCGGAGGCATGAACGTATGACTCTAAGATAAATGGCTAGCTAGGTCCAGAAGCTAGGTCGCTACCTTAGTCTCCAGCATCTGGGAAGAATTGTTGTTTTGCTGTAGTTAAGGTCGTAGTTAAGGATATAGTAATGTAGTAGTTAAGGATATAGTAATGTAGTTAAGGTAGTAAAGGATATAGTAATGTAGTTAAGGTAGTAAAGGATATAGTAATGTAGTTAAGGTAGTAAAGGATATAGTAATGTAGTTAAGGTAGTAGTTAAGGATATAGTAATGTAGTTAAGGTAGTAGTTAAGGATATAGTAATGTAGTTAAGGTAGTAGTTAAGGATATAGTAATGTAGTTAAGAGTAGTAGTTAAGGATATAGAATGTAGTTAAAGTAGTAGAGAGAGAGAGATATAGTAATGAGAGAGAGAGAGTAGTTAAGAGATATAGTAATGTAGTTAAGGTTCCAGAGAGAGAGAGATTACAGGAGATCTGAGAGAGTAATGCTCCCCTCTGAGACAATGAAATACATTTATAACCAGAATGTATGATACTGAGAGACAGACAGACAGAGAGAGAGAGAGAGAGAGAGATCTCTCTCTCTCTCTCTCTCTCTCTCTGAGAGAGAGAGAGAGAGAGAGAGAGAGAGAGAGAGAGAGAGAGAGAGAGAGAGAGAGAGAGAGAGAACGCCGTTGCCTGTGACTGACCCAAACTTAAGGAAAGCTTTGGCTATGTACAGACTCAGTGAGCATAGCCTTGCTATTGAGAAAGGCCGCCATAGGCAGACCTGGCTCTTAAGAAAAGACAGGCTTTGTGCACACTGCCCACAAAATGAGGTGGAAACTGAGCTGCACTTCCTAACCTCCTGCCAAATGTATGACTATATTAGAGACACATATTTCCCTCAGATTACACAGACCCACGCAGAATTTGAAAACAAACCCAATCTTGATAAATTCCCATCTACTGGGTGAAATACCACAGTGTGCCATCACAGCAGCAAGATTTGTGACCTGTTGTCTCAACAAAAGGGCAACCAGTGAAGAACAAACACCATTGTAAATGCAACCTATATTTATGTTGATTTATTTTCCCTTTGTACTTTAACTATTTGCATATCGTTACATGACAGTATATAGACATAATATGACATGTGAAATATCTTTATTGTTTTGGAACCTCTGTGAGTGTAATGTTTACTGTTATTTTTTTTTATTGTTTATTTCACTTTTTTTATTATCTACTTCACTTGCTTTGGCAATGTTAACATATTTTTCCCATGCCAATAAAAGCCTGTAAATTGAAATTGTATTTAGAGAGAGAGAGAGAGAGAGAGAGAGAGAGAGAGAGAGAGAGAGAGAGAGAGACTCATCCAAACCAGCTGAAGCAAACTATGGAGCAATGCTGCCATCTACCTGTGACTCATCTAACTACTGTTCTATGTTTCAAGTTTCATTCGTCATACGTGCAGGATACACATGTTATATACCGTCCAACGAAACACTTACAGGTTGCAGGTTCCTTCTCGACAATGCAGTATATAAATGTATCTCATATGTCCTTCCCTCCCAGTAACACCTCAACAACCTCTAACTTCTGATCTTATCTGGGATAAGTGCTGGACAGGATCAGAATACTGCAGTTTGACACATAGAGATCATTTTAAATGTATTCTAATTTCCTAATTATCTGATACGACTCATGTTACACCTCGTATAGTCTAGTTATCACCAACCAGCTGCAGGGACATTTCTCTGTATGTCTACTGCTAGGCAAGGTTGATTAGACATCATTGGCACATCATGGATTAATTGAATGACATCAACTTTGAGAGTGATTATAACAGTGTCATCATCTCATAGGTTTTTGCTGTGTTACTGGCCCTTTAATTACCTGGAGTTTGCAGAGTTACATATTTTTTTAAATGTATATTTTTTATTTAACTAGGCAAGTCAGTTAAGAACAAATTCTTATTACCACACTTAGTACCACACTATGTGTCATAATACCCATAAAACCTAGCAGTCAAACAGGGAAATGGTTCCAATCATTTTTCCATCATTTATTTTTCACATAGGGTTTTTTAGAAACCACTGATATAAGGGATGTGTTCCGTGTAGGCTTTACCTTGGAGTGAAGTTTTGATTACTGTGTAAATCTCTCTAGGACAAGGTGACTTTTAGAAATATATTCACATTTACATTTACATTTAAGTCATTTAGAAGACGCTCTTATCCAGAGCGACTTACAAATTGGTATGTATTTACACCCCAAAAAAATGAAATGCTAATTAGCTGCTAATGTGGCTATCATACAAATAATACAAATTCCATGATGATCTGGATGATATTTCTGAATAGAGGTAAAGGTAAGAATCTCTGGATTAATTATCTAATGTTAGCTAAATGTAGTAATGATTAAATTAGCTACGTTTCTTTAAAACCTCTTGGGGCTAGGGGGCAGAATTTTCACTTTTGGATAAATAGCATGCCCAATTTCAACTTCCTGCTCCTCATGCCAAGAATATAAGATATGCATATTATTCATATATTTGGATAGAAAACACTCTGAAGTTTCTAAAACTGTTTGAATCATGTCTGTGTTTAACAGAACTTATGTAGAAGGCAAAACCCAGAGGACTAACTGTTCAGAATTATTTTGTTTTTGACTCTCTCTGTTCCCTGATTTGTTATATTTCTTAGGAACCTGCTTTGAGTTCCTACCGCTTCCACTGGATGTCACCAGTCTTTGGAATTTGGTTGAGGTTATTTCTTTGTGCTATGAAGAAGTAGGCCAACTCGGAACTGGGGACACTTTTGTGAGTTGCGCAAGACGTGAAAAGCAGCGCTGGTTTGTTTTCATTCCTGTATTGAACACAGATTGCCCTGTCTACAATTTTATCTATTATTAACATTTAAAAATAGCTGAAGTTGTATTACAAAAGTAGTCTGAAATATTTTGGCAAAGTTTATAGGCAACTTTTGAAATATTTTGTAGTGACGTTACGTTTTTTGTAAGCTGTTTTTTTTCTGGATCAAACGCGCTTTATAAATGGACATTTTGGATATATGTATGGACAGAATTAATCGAACAAAAGGACCAATTGTGATGTTTATGGGACATATAGGAGTGCCAATGTAACGGCGTTCTTCGTTTGTTGAATGAGAGTCAGACCGAAATGCAGCGTGGTGGTTACTCATGTCTTTAATGAAGAAAAACTGAACGATACATGAAATAACTAATAAATACAAAAAACAACAAACGTAACGTGAAACCTAATTACAGCCTATCTGGTGAAACTACACAGAGACAGGAACAATCACCCACGAAATACACAATGAAACCCAGGCTACCTAAATACGGTTCCCTATCAGAGACAACAAGAATCACCTGACTCTGATTGAGAACCGCTTCAGGCAGCCAAACCTAAACTAAACACACCCCTAATCAACCACAATCCCAATGCCTACACAAACCCCAATACGACAACACAATAACATAAACCCATGTCACACCCTGGCCAAACCAACTAATTAACTAAAACACAAAATACTAAGACCAAGGCGTGACAGCCAACAAAAGGAGTTCATCAAAGGTAATGCATGTATTATATTTTATTTCAGCGTTTTGTGTACCGCCTGCAGGGTTGTAATATGCTCCTTTGTTTACTGCTGGTGCAGATGGTGCAGGCTATCAGATAATAGCTTCTTATGCTTTCGCCGAAAAACATTTTTAAAATCTGACATGTTGGCTGGATTCACAACGAGTGAAGCTTTAATTGAGTATCTTACGTGTGATTTGATGAACGTTTGAATTTTATTGTATTTTATTTGAATCTGGCGCTCTACATTCCCCCTGGCAATTGGCCAGTTGAGACATTTGCGTCCCACCTATCCCTAACTATGGACAATTCTGTGAACTGTCTTGTGCACTTTTTGAAATTGACACAATACCTGTTAGCAAAGGTGACAGCTCGAGATTACTTCCAGGATGCTACTTTTCGGATGTGAGAGTAAATAGAGCTGAATATATTGCTAAAAGTCACCTTGTCTAAGAGAGATTTACGTGGTTATCAAAATGTCACGCCAAAATGAATGATGGAAAAACGATTGGAACCATTTACCTGTTTGACCGCTAGGTTTTATGGGTATTATGACACCTGCACTGCTGGGCTCTATTACTCTGTATGTAACCAAGGGGACATCAGTGAACACACAATGAGCTAGGACAGAGGCTCTTTAACAGCCTGGGACCCAAATTAGAAATCTTGTTTTTTCCTGGGACCAAAGCTTATGCAAACATGCAACTATATGTAAATATTGGTACATTTCATTGCCCTTATGCCAGCCAAATGCAATATAGACAAATAACTATTACATTGAATGTAATAATATAAAAAGCTATTCATGTTTTTTTTTGTTTTTTTTTTAACTCTTACATATCTGTCTTGGTTGGAACTCTTGCTGTTAAAATACAATAAATAATTTTCATTCTGAACTGGAATAAACTGATTGATCACATCACACAGATGCATAACATTACACACACAGGCTCTGTTTTTGACAGTGCAACCCTAAGTAACAGTCCAGATGAAAAACAATCAGGCCTACTGTAATATATCAAATCAAATCAAATGTATTTATATAGCCCTTCGTACATCAGCTGATATCTCAAAGTGCTGTACAGAAACCCAGCCTAAAACCCCAAACAGCAAGCAATGCAGGTGTAGAAGCATATTTTACTGTAGAAATTAAAACAGGCCTACTGTAATATATTACTGTAGAAATTAAAACAACAGGCCTACTGTAATATATTACTGTAGAAATTAAAACAACAGGCCTACTGTAATATATTACTGTAGAAATTAAAACAGGCCTACTGTAATATATTACTGTAGAAATTAAAACAACAGGCCTACTGTAATATATTACTGTAGAAATTAAAACAACAGGCCTACTGTAATATATTACTGTAGAAATTAAAACAATCAGGCCTACTGTAATATATTACTGTAGAAATTAAAACAACAGGCCTACTGTAATATATTACTGTAGAAATTAAAACAATCAGGCCTACTGTAATATATTACTGTAGAAATTAAAACATTTACATTTTACATTTACATTTAAGTCATTTAGCAGACGCTCTTATCCAGAGCGACTTACAAATTGGACAATCAGGCCTACTGTAATATATTACTGTAGAAATTAAAATAATCAGGCCTACTGTAATATATTACTGTAGAAATTAAAACAATCAGGCCTACTGTAATATATTACTGTAGAAATTAAAATAATCAGGCCTACTGTAATATATTACTGTAGAAATTAAAACAATCAGGCCTACTGTAATATATTACTGTAGAAATTAAAACAATCAGGCCTACTGTAATATATTACTGTAGAAATTAAAACAATCAGGCCTACTGTAATATATTACTGTAGAAATTAAAACAATCAGGCCTACTGTAATATATTACTGTAGAAATTAAAACAATCAGGCCTACTGTAATATATTACTGTAGAAATTAAAACAATCAGGCCTACTGTAATATATTACTGTAGAAATTAAAACAATCAGGCCTACTGTAATATATTACTGTAGAAATTAAAACAATCAGGCCTACTGTAATATATTACTGTAGAAATTAAAACAATCAGGCCTACTGTAATATATTACTGTAGAAATTAAAATAATCAGGCCTACTGTACATCTCACTGTAGAACTTATAGTTGAAAAGAAATCTAGGTTGGAACTGTTGCTGTTAAAATACAATAAATGTGTATTCTGAATTGGAATGAACTGACTGATCACATCACACCGAAGACACGCACACACACACACACACACACACACACACACACACACACACACACACACACACACACACACACACACACACACACACAATTGTTCGTTTCTAACTTCCTATCCTATTTATAAGTAGTTTTTTTTTTTCTTTATTTAAAATGTAAAGTAAAATGACAGGTCGGGCCGTTGAGATCAAGTGGAACAGTTAAGCTTCCCTCTCCTCGCCCCTACCTGGGCTCAAACTCTCTGCACACATCGACAACAGCGACCCTCAAAGCATCGTTACCCTTCATTCCACAAAGCCACCGTGCCACTTGCAGAACAAGTGGAAAAACTACTTCAAGACCTCAGAGCGAGTGACGTCACCGATTGAAGCGCTATTAGCACGCCTCACCGCTAACTAGCCATTTCACATCAGTTACACAAGCATGGGTCACCAGAGTACTCTGTTCCTACAGCTTTCAAGCTAGTCATGATTGCAATTCAACCATTGTCCACATACAGAGACATACTTAGTATTTATGTGCTCTTCACTCTTCCCTGGAGATCCAGGAGATCTCCTTTAAGAACAACTACACAGTGTACGTGTCTGTGTGTCTACTGAGGAGAGAGTGAGTGGGCTACTTACAGTAAGTGGGCTATGTGTCTGAGGAGAGATGAGGTGGGGCAGTTAAGTGGACTATGTGTCTGAGGAGAGATGAGATGGGGCAGTTAAGTGGGCTATGTGTCTGAGGAGAGATGAGATGGGGCAGTTAAGTGGGCTATGTGTCTGAGGAGAGATGAGATGGGGCAGTTAAGTGGGCTATGTGTCTGAGGAGAGATGAGGTGGGGCAGTTTCATTAAGTGGGCTATGTGTCTGAGGAGAGATGAGGTGGGGCAGTTACAGTAAGTGGGCTACGTGTCTGAGGAGAGATGAGGTGGGGCAGTTAAGTGGGCTATGTGTCTGAGGAGAGATGAGGTGGGGGCAGTTACAGTAAGTGGGCTATGTGTCTGAGGAGAGATGAGATGGGGCAGTTAAGTGGGCTATGTGTCTGAGGAGAGATGAGGTGGGGCAGTTAAGTGGGCTATGTGTCTGAGGAGAGATGAGGTGGGGGCAGTTACAGTAAGTGGGCTATGTGTCTGAGGAGAGATGAGGTGGGGCAGTTACAGTAAGTGGGCTATGTGTCTGAGGAGAGATGAGGTGGGGCAGTTACAGTAAGTGGGCTACGTGTCTGAGGAGAGATGAGGTGGGGCAGTTAAGTGGGCTATGTGTCTGAGGAGAGATGAGGTGGGGGCAGTTAAGTGGGCTACGTGTCTGAGGAGAGATGAGGTGGGGCAGTTACAGTAAGTGGGCTATGTGTCTGAGGAGAGATGAGGTGGGGCAGTTACAGTAAGTGGGCTACGTGTCTGAGGAGAGATGAGGTGGGGCAGTTAAGTGGGCTATGTGTCTGAGGAGAGATGAGGTGGGGCAGTTAAGTGGGCTATGTGTCTGAGGAGAGATGAGATGGGGCAGTTACGTGGGCTACGTGTCTGAGGAGAGATGAGGTGGGGCAGTTAAGTGGGCTACGTGTCTGAGGAGAGATGAGGTGGGGCAGTTAAGTGGGCTATGTGTCTGAGGAGAGATGAGGTGGGGCAGTTAAGTGGGCTATGTGTCTGAGGAGAGATGAGATGGGGCAGTTACAGTAAGTGGGCTATGTGTCTGAGGAGAGATGAGGTGGGGCAGTTAAGTGGGCTACGTGTCTGAGGAGAGATGAGGTGGGGCAGTTAAGTGGGCTATGTGTTTGAGGAGAGATGAGGTGGGGCAGTTAAGTGGGCTATGTGTCTGAGGAGAGATGAGGTGGGGCAGTTAAGTGGGCTATGTGTCTGAGGAGAGATGAGATGGGGCAGTTAAGTGGGCTATGTGTCTGAGGAGAGATGAGGTGGGGCAGTTAAGTGGGCTACGTGTCTGAGGAGAGATGAGATGGGGCAGTTACAGTAAGTGGGCTATGTGTCTGAGGAGAGATGAGGTGGGGCAGTTACAGTAAGTGGGCTATGTGTCTGAGGAGAGATGAGGAGGGGCAGTTACAATAAGTGGGCTATGTGTCTGAGGAGAGATGAGATGGGGCAGTTAAGTGGGCTATGTGTCTGAGGAGAGATGAGGTGGGGCAGTTAAGTGGGCTATGTGTCTGAGGAGAGATGAGGTGGGGCAGTTAAGTGGGCTATGTGTCTGAGGAGAGATGAGGTGGGGCAGTTACAGTCAGTGGGCTATGTGTCTGAGGAGAGATGAGGTGGGGCAGATAAGTGGGCTATGTGTCTGAGGAGAGATGAGGTGGGGCAGTTAAGTGGGCTATGTGTCTGAGGAGAGATGAGGTGGGGGCAGTTAAGTGGGCTACGTGTCTGAGGAGAGATGAGGTGGGGCAGTTAAGTGGGCTATGTGTCTGAGGAGAGATGAGGTGGGGCAGTTAAGTGGGCTATGTGTCTGAGGAGAGATGAGGTGGGGCAGTTACAGTAAGTGGGCTACGTGTCTGAGGAGAGATGAGGTGGGGCAGTTAAGTGGGCTATGTGTCTGAGGAGAGATGAGATGGGGCAGTTAAGTGGGCTATGTGTCTGAGGAGAGATGAGGTGGGGCAGTTAAGTGGGCTATGTGTCTGAGGAGAGATGAGGTGGGGCAGTTAAGTGGGCTATGTGTCTGAGGAGAGATGAGGTGGGGCAGTTACAGTAAGTGGGCTATGTGTCTGAGGAGAGATGAGGTGGGGCAGTTAAGTGGGCTATGTGTCTGAGGAGAGATGAGGTGGGGCAGTTAAGTGGGCTATGTGTCTGAGGAGAGATGAGGTGGGGCAGTTAAGTGGGCTATGTGTCTGAGGAGAGATGAGGTGGGGCAGTTAAGTGGGCTATGTGTCTGAGGAGAGATGAGGTGGGGCAGTTACAGTAAGTGGGCTATGTGTCTGAGGAGAGATGAGGTGGGGCAGTTAAGTGGGCTATGTGTCTGAGGAGAGATGAGCTGGGGCAGTTAAGTGGGCTATGTGTCTGAGGAGAGATGAGGTGGGGCAGTTAAGTGGGCTATGTGTCTGAGGAGAGATGAGATGGGGCAGTTAAGTGGGCTATGTGTCTGAGGAGAGATGAGATGGGGCAGTTAAGTGGGCTATGTGTCTGAGGAGAGATGAGGTGGGGCAGTTAAGTGGGCTATGTGTCTGAGGAGAGATGAGATGGGGCAGTTAAGTGGGCTATGTGTCTGAGGAGAGATGAGATGGGGCAGTTAAGTGGGCTATGTGTCTGAGGAGAGATGAGGTGGGGCAGTTAAGTGGGCTATGTGTCTGAGGAGAGATGAGGTGGGGCAGTTACAGTAAGTGGGCTATGTGTCTGAGGAGAGATGAGGTGGGGCAGTTAAGTGGGCTATGTGTCTGAGGAGAGATGAGGTGGGGCAGTTACAGTAAGTGGGCTATGTGTCTGAGGAGAGATGAGGTGGGGCAGTTAAGTGGGCTACGTGTCTGAGGAGAGATGAGACGGGGCAGTTAAGTGGGCTATGTGTCTGAGGAGAGATGAGGTGGGGCAGTTAAGTGGGCTACGTGTCTGAGGAGAGATGAGGTGGGGCAGTTAAGTGGGCTATGTGTCTGAGGAGAGATGAGGTGGGGCAGTTAAGTGGGCTATGTGTCTGAGGAGAGATGAGATGGGGCAGTTAAGTGGGCTATGTGTCTGAGGAGAGATGAGGTGGGGCAGTTAAGTGGGCTATGTGTCTGAGGAGAGATGAGGTGGGGCAGTTAAGTGGGCTACGTGTCTGAGGAGAGATGAGGTGGGGCAGTTACAGTAAGTGGGCTATGTGTCTGAGGAGAGATGAGGTGGGGCAGTTAAGTGGGCTATGTGTCTGAGGAGAGAGGAGGTGGGGCAGTTAAGTGGGCTATGTGTCTGAGGAGAGATGAGATGGGGCAGTTAAGTGGGCTATGTGTCTGAGGAGAGATGAGGTGGGGCAGTTACAGTAAGTGGACTATGTGTCTGAGGAGAGATGAGATGGGGCAGTTAAGTGGGCTATGTGTCTGAGGAGAGATGAGATGGGGCAGTTAAGTGGGCTATGTGTCTGAGGAGAGATGAGCTGGGGCAGTTAAGTGGGCTACGTGTCTGAGGAGAGATGAGGTGGGGCAGTTACAGTAAGTTACTTTAACCTATGTGTCTGATGAGAGATGAGATGGGGCAGTTAAGTGGGCTATGTGTCTGAGGAGAGATGAGCTGGGGCAGTTAAGTGGGCTATGTGTCTGAGGAGATATGAGCTGGGGCAGTTAAGTGGGCTATGTGTCTGATGAGAGATGAGATGGGGCAGTTAAGTGGGCTATGTGTCTGAGGAGAGATGAGCTGGGGCAGTTAAGTGGGCTATGTGTCTGAGGAGAGATGAGCTGGGGCAGTTAAGTGGGCTATGTGTCTGATGAGAGATGAGATGGGGCAGTTAAGTGGGCTATGTGTCTGAGGAGAGATGAGATGGGGCAGTTAAGTGGGCTATGTGTCTGAGGAGAGATGAGATGGGGCAGTTAAGTGGGCTACGTGTCTGAGGAGAGATGAGATGGGGCAGTTAAGTGGGCTATGTGTCTGAGGAGAGATGAGGTGGGGCAGTTAAGTGGGCTATGTGTCTGAGGAGAGATGAGCTGGGGCAGTTAAGTGGGCTATGTGTCTGAGGAGAGATGAGATGGGGCAGTTAAGTGGGCTATGTGTCTGAGGAGAGATGAGATGGGGCAGTTAAGTGGGCTATGTGTCTGAGGAGAGATGAGATGGGGCAGTTAAGTGGGCTACGTGTCTGAGGAGAGATGAGATGGGGCAGTTAAGTGGGCTATGTGTCTGAGGAGAGATGAGGTGGGGCAGTTAAGTGGGCTATGTGTCTGAGGAGAGATGAGCTGGGGCAGTTAAGTGGGCTATGTGTCTGAGGAGAGATGAGATGGGGCAGTTAAGTGGGCTATGTGTCTGAGGAGAGATGAGATGGGGCAGTTAAGTGGGCTATGTGTCTGAGGAGAGATGAGATGGGGCAGTTAAGTGGGCTATGTGTCTGAGGAGAGATGAGGTGGGGCAGTTACAGTAAGTGGGCTATGTGTCTGAGGAGAGATGAGGTGGGGCAGATAAGTGGGCTATGTGTCTGAGGAGAGATGAGGTGGGGCAGTTAAGTGGGCTATGTGTCTGAGGAGAGATGAGCTGGGGCAGTTAAGTGGGCTACGTGTCTGAGGAGAGATGAGGTGGGGCAGTTACAGTAAGTGGACTATGTGTCTGAGGAGAGATGAGATGGGGCAGTTAAGTGGGCTATGTGTCTGAGGAGAGATGAGATGGGGCAGTTAAGTGGGCTATGTGTCTGAGGAGAGATGAGCTGGGGCAGTTAAGTGGGCTATGTGTCTGATGAGAGATGAGATGGGGCAGTTAAGTGGGCTATGTGTCTGAGGAGAGATGAGCTGGGGCAGTTAAGTGGGCTATGTGTCTGAGGAGAGATGAGATGGGGCAGTTAAGTGGGCTATGTGTCTGAGGAGAGATGAGGTGGGGCAGTTAAGTGGGCTATGTGTCTGAGGAGAGATGAGCTGGGGCAGTTAAGTGGGCTACGTGTCTGAGGAGAGATGAGATGGGGCAGTTACAGTAAGTGGGCTATGTGTCTGAGGAGAGATGAGATGGGGCAGTTAAGTGGGCTATGTGTCTGAGGAGAGATGAGCTGGGGCAGTTAAGTGGGCTATGTGTCTGAGGAGAGATGAGATGGGGCAGTTAAGTGGGCTATGTGTCTGAGGAGAGATGAGATGGGGCAGTTAAGTGGGCTACGTGTCTGAGGAGAGATGAGATGGGGCAGTTAAGTGGGCTATGTGTCTGAGGAGAGATGAGATGGGGCAGTTAAGTGGGCTATGTGTCTGAGGAGAGATGAGATGGGGCAGTTAAGTGGGCTACGTGTCTGAGGAGAGATGAGATGGGGCAGTTAAGTGGGCTATGTGTCTGAGGAGAGATGAGGTGGGGCAGTTAAGTGGGCTATGTGTCTGAGGAGAGAGGAGGTGGGGCAGTTAAGTGGGCTATGTGTCTGAGGAGAGATGAGATGGGGCAGTTAAGTGGGCTATGTGTCTGAGGAGAGATGAGGTGGGGCAGTTAAGTGGGCTATGTGTCTGAGGAGAGATGAGATGGGGCAGTTAAGTGGGCTATGTGTCTGAGGAGAGATGAGCTGGGGCAGTTAAGTGGGCTACGTGTCTGAGGAGAGATGAGATGGGGCAGTTACAGTAAGTGGGCTATGTGTCTGAGGAGAGATGAGATGGGGCAGTTAAGTGGGCTATGTGTCTGAGGAGAGATGAGATGGGGCAGTTAAGTGGGCTATGTGTCTGAGGAGAGATGAGATGGGGCAGTTAAGTGGGCTACGTGTCTGAGGAGAGATGAGATGGGGCAGTTAAGTGGGCTATGTGTCTGAGGAGAGATGAGGTGGGGCAGTTAAGTGGGCTATGTGTCTGAGGAGAGATGAGGTGGGGCAGTTACAGTAAGTGGACTATGTGTCTGAGGAGAGATGAGGTGGGGCAGATAAGTGGGCTATGTGTCTGAGGAGAGATGAGGTGGGGCAGTTAAGTGGGCTATGTGTCTGAGGAGAGATGAGGTGGGGCAGTTAAGTGGGCTATGTGTCTGAGGAGAGATGAGATGGGGCAGTTAAGTGGGCTATGTGTCTGAGGAGAGATGAGCTGGGGCAGTTAAGTGGGCTACGTGTCTGAGGAGAGATGAGATGGGGCAGTTACAGTAAGTGGGCTATGTGTCTGAGGAGAGATGAGATGGGGCAGTTAAGTGGGCTATGTGTCTGAGGAGAGATGAGATGGGGCAGTTAAGTGGGCTATGTGTCTGAGGAGAGATGAGATGGGGCAGTTAAGTGGGCTACGTGTCTGAGGAGAGATGAGATGGGGCAGTTAAGTGGGCTATGTGTCTGAGGAGAGATGAGGTGGGGCAGTTAAGTGGGCTATGTGTCTGAGGAGAGATGAGGTGGGGCAGTTACAGTAAGTGGACTATGTGTCTGAGGAGAGATGAGATGGGGCAGTTAAGTGGGCTATGTGTCTGAGGAGAGATGAGCTGGGGCAGTTAAGTGGGCTATGTGTCTGATGAGAGATGAGATGGGGCAGTTAAGTGGGCTATGTGTCTGAGGAGAGATGAGCTGGGGCAGTTAAGTGGGCTATGTGTCTGAGGAGATATGAGCTGGGGCAGTTAAGTGGGCTATGTGTCTGATGAGAGATGAGATGGGGCAGTTAAGTGGGCTATGTGTCTGAGGAGAGATGAGGTGGGGCAGTTAAGTGGGCTATGTGTCTGAGGAGAGATGAGCTGGGGCAGTTAAGTGGGCTACGTGTCTGAGGAGAGATGAGATGGGGCAGTTACAGTAAGTGGGCTATGTGTCTGAGGAGAGATGAGATGGGGCAGTTAAGTGGGCTATGTGTCTGAGGAGAGATGAGATGGGGCAGTTAAGTGGGCTATGTGTCTGAGGAGAGATGAGATGGGGCAGTTAAGTGGGCTACGTGTCTGAGGAGAGATGAGATGGGGCAGTTAAGTGGGCTATGTGTCTGAGGAGAGATGAGGTGGGGCAGTTAAGTGGGCTATGTGTCTGAGGAGAGATGAGGTGGGGCAGTTACAGTAAGTGGACTATGTGTCTGAGGAGAGATGAGATGGGGCAGTTAAGTGGGCTATGTGTCTGAGGAGAGAGGAGGTGGGGCAGTTACAGTAAGTGGACTATGTGTCTGAGGAGAGATGAGATGGGGCAGTTAAGTGGGCTATGTGTCTGAGGAGAGATGAGATGGGGCAGTTAAGTGGGCTATGTGTCTGAGGAGAGATGAGCTGGGGCAGTTAAGTGGGCTATGTGTCTGATGAGAGATGAGATGGGGCAGTTAAGTGGGCTATGTGTCTGAGGAGAGATGAGCTGGGGCAGTTAAGTGGGCTATGTGTCTGAGGAGATATGAGCTGGGGCAGTTAAGTGGGCTATGTGTCTGAGGAGAGATGAGATGGGGCAGTTAAGTGGGCTATGTGTCTGAGGAGAGATGAGATGGGGCAGTTAAGTGGGCTATGTGTCTGAGGAGAGATGAGATGGGGCAGTTAAGTGGGCTACGTGTCTGAGGAGAGATGAGATGGGGCAGTTAAGTGGGCTATGTGTCTGAGGAGAGATGAGGTGGGGCAGTTAAGTGGGCTATGTGTCTGAGGAGAGATGAGGTGGGGCAGTTACAGTAAGTGGACTATGTGTCTGAGGAGAGATGAGATGGGGCAGTTAAGTGGGCTATGTGTCTGAGGAGAGATGAGCTGGGGCAGTTAAGTGGGCTATGTGTCTGATGAGAGATGAGATGGGGCAGTTAAGTGGGCTATGTGTCTGAGGAGAGATGAGCTGGGGCAGTTAAGTGGGCTATGTGTCTGAGGAGATATGAGCTGGGGCAGTTAAGTGGGCTATGTGTCTGATGAGAGATGAGATGGGGCAGTTAAGTGGGCTATGTGTCTGAGGAGAGATGAGCTGGGGCAGTTAAGTGGGCTATGTGTCTGAGGAGAGATGAGCTGGGGCAGTTAAGTGGGCTATGTGTCTGATGAGAGATGAGATGGGGCAGTTAAGTGGGCTATGTGTCTGAGGAGAGATGAGCTGGGGCAGTTAAGTGGGCTTACACCAATGAGTCTGTCTGATGCCCAGCCCACACACTGAAGAGAGAGAGAGAGTTACACCAATGAGACAGTCTGATGCCCAGCCCACACACTGAAGAGAGAGAGAGTTCCACCAATGAGACAGTCTGATGCCCAGCCCACACACTGAAGAGAGAGAGTTCCACCAATGAGACAGTCTGATGCCCAGCCCACACACTGAAGAGAGAGAGAGTTCCACCAATGAGACAGTCTGATGCCCAGCCCACACACTGAAGAGAGAGAGAGTTCCACCAATGAGACAGTCTGATGCCCAGCCCACACACTGAAGAGAGAGAGAGTTCCACCAATGAGACAGTCTGATGCCCAGCCCACACACTGAAGAGAGAGAGAGAGAGAGTTACACCAATGAGACTGTCTGATGCCCAGCCCTCACACGGAGAAGGGCTCTCAGGACTTCTGATCTGTTTACAGACAACAGGATCTGTTTACAGACAACAGGATCTGTTTACAGACAACAGGTTAGCCGATCTGTTTACAGACAACAGGTTAGACGATCTGTTTACAGACAACTGGTTAGACGATCTGTTTACAGACAACAGGATCTGTTTACAGACAACAGGATCTGTTTACAGACAACAGGATATGTTTACAGACAACAGGATCTGTTTACAGACAACAGGTTAGACGAATGAATGATAAAATGTGTGTGGCATCACAAACACCAGAGGAAAGAGTGCCTCCTACTGGCCCTCCAAAACCACTTCCAGCAGTATCTGGTCTCCCATCTAGGGACTGACCAGGACCAACCCTGCTTGGCTTCAGAAGCAAGCCAGCAGTGGTATGCAGGGTGGTATGCAGGGTGGTATGCATATTAAGCTGCACCACCCTTTGACCTCAGAACAGCCCCAATTTGTCGGGGAATGGACTGTACAAGGTGTATGAAGCATTCCATAGGGATGCCCATGTTGACTCCAACGCTTCCCACAGTTGTGCCAGGAAGGCTGGTAGTGGATCACTATTTCAAATAGCTCGTTCCATCTCATCCCACCGACTCTCAATTGGATTGAGATCTGGTGACTGGGCAGGCCACTGCAGTAAGCTGAATTCACTGTCATGTTCGTGGAACCATTCCTGGACAATCCTAGCCTTGTGGCATGGGGCAAATATCCCTCTGAAAAAAATGTATTTGCAAACACTGCTGCCATGAAGTGACGCACTTGATTGGCAATGACGTTCAGATTCCGTGTGGCATTCAAAAGTTCCTCCACTTTTATCAAAGGGCCCAATGTGTGCAATGAAAACTTACCCCTACGTCATCACACCACCACCACCAGCATGCAATGTTGACAAGCAGCATGATGGATGCATGTACTCATGTGATTTTCTCCATGTCCTCCCATCTGTGTGAAACAGCAGGAACCAGGAGTTATCAGACAAGACATTGTTTTTCCAATTCTCCAGAGTCCATTGTTTTCGTTCCTTAACCACAGTTAATGTTTTACTTTGCAGAAAGAACTGGAACTCTGTAAGGTCGTCGCTGCCATACCCCAGTCGTGTCAAGGTCACACTGAGTTGTGCATTATTTTATGGGTCTTTGGGCACCAATGTTGTACTCGACTGTCAGTTGACTAACTGTAGCCCGTCTGTTGCTCTGCACAAAATGTCCCCCTGGTCAGTTTGCTCACTCAATATTGTCATTTCATCCAGAAACACTCAGTATTTTGTTTCAATAGGACATTTTGAGTCAGTCCACAGATCACCAGTCAATTGTATAAATTACACATGTATTTAATTTGATACAGGTGGCAGAAACATTAGTGACTCATATGTAGTTTTAAAAAACATTTTTGTGACATGATAAAAAAAAAAAAACGTATTTAACTAGGCAAGTTAGTTAAGAACAAATTCTTATTTTCAATGATGGCCAAGGAACAGTGGGTTAACTGCCTGTTCAGGGGAAGAACGACAGATTTGTACCTTGTCAGCTCGGGGGTTTGAACTTGCAACCTTCCGGTTGACAACACTCTAACCACTAGGCTACCCTGCCACCATGTGCTGCCACTGTAAATGACCTGTGGAAGCTGTTATGTTTGTTCCTTGTGTAATAACAAACCAGGGCGTATATTTAACTACTTTTAATGAACATATTCTTCAGCTGGAAAACTCCTTGTTTAACTATGCAAGACATTCTTCAACCCCCTCTCCCCCCCCCACTCCCACATAGCCTGATGGGTAGCGTAGTCTAAATGTTAACCCAAAACAACAACATCTTTCCTTTAAAAGAAAACGACTTTTCTATGTAACGACACATGTCACATCCCATTTGTTTACTCAACTTTCATAACACACAATTTTTAATAACAAACATTTATTTCCCCTTTCTTTTATTTTTTAACATTTCTCTCATCACTTAAGAGGCAATAAATATGTATTATTATTATTATTATTTTCAACTAAATATAGTCTGTTCAACAATACTCTATTGTGGCTCTATTTTTTGTCACATAAACATAACATTCGGTTCAGCCCCATTTTTGTATTTTCTTTTATTAGCAATTCTCAAGCCTTTCAGGTCCTTTTTGGTGGTTCTGCTGAAGTGCTTCCTGAAACAGTTGGACAGCGTTGTCAGTCAGGGTGTTCTGACTGAATTGTCCATTTCTAAAGGCATTTGACACTTCAGCAGTATCCTCCTGATGATCCTCAGTCCCTTGAGTTGAATGGCTGAAACCTTAGATCCGCTCTGTTTCGTCTCAGTTGTGATCCACGCTCCGTTTGGATCTCATAGGATCGCGGTGCAACTTCTCTCTGCACACACCCTTGCTGCATCCAGTTTGTCTCAGAGTCGTACATGATCTCCAGGTTTTCAGTTCAGGTAAGTGTCTTGCGCTTTTGTCGTGTCGCTGATTTTGTTTGTCTTTCTGTTTTTCCTTCGAGTTTGACTTTTGTGAGCACCTCTGTGTGTTAGCAACTGCGGGCCACTGTCCGAGTATAGTTCAGTCGCAAACCCATGTCTTGCAAAGACTGATTTCAGGTAGGTGATTACAGCTTTGCTGGAGGTAGTTGTCAGTGTTGTTACTTCAGGGTAGTTTGAGTAGATGTCGGTAACAACAATGTGACTTTTGCCATTGCAGTCAAATAGGTCAACTCCAACTTTGTAGTAGGGTCTGTTGGGTACTGGATGAGGCGTTAGCGTCTCTGCTTGTTGCTTTGGCCTGTAGGTCAAACACAGTTCACATGAAGCAGTGTTCTGGCTGATTTCCTGGTTCATTCTTGGCCAGTACATTACTTCTCGTGCTCTTCGTTTGCATTTTTCCTCACCCAAGTGGCCCTTGTGTATTTTCTGTAGCATTTCGTTACATAGTGTCATGGGAATGACAATCTTGTTGCCTTTGAACAATATGTCATCACAACGGTGAGCTCTGTTCTGCACATCCAGTAATCCTGTAATCTCCTTGGACAGTTGTTTTTCTGTGCGGGCCATCCTATCAGTGTTGTTTCTTTCAACTCTGTCATTGCTTGGTCAGCTGCGGTCTCTCTTTTGATCTGCTCCATTCTCTCAGAAGACACAGGAAGTGATGCTACGATCATGTCGACGTAGGCCCGAATCTCAGTGTTTCTGTGTGTCGAAGCTCTCTTTCTTGTCGACTGCTCGAGAAAGAGTGACGGCGGCGAACATGAACTTACTCGGGGTATAGATCATCTTCACATGATACTTTTGCAGTCTGATCAACATTCTTTGGATTCTCATTGGATAATCATTCAGTGGCTTAGGCATGATTGACACCAATGGTTTGTGGTCAGTTTGTACTTCGAAGTTTCATCCGTAGACATATAGGTGAAACCTTTCACAAGCGTATGTGTTCGCCAGTAGTTCTTTCTCTATTTGTGCATACATTGTCTCTGCTCCTGCCAAGGCTCTGGACGAATAAGCGATGGGTTGCCATGTGTCGTCATGCTGTTGCAGAAGAACTGCTCCCGGGCCAAACTGTGACGCGTCTACAGAAATCCTTTTCTCTGGATCATAGAACCTGAGCACTGGCTCTTCTGGGATTGTCTTTTTTAGGTTTTGGAAGCAGTTTTCCTGTTCATGGGACCATTCCTATTCGCTCTTCTGTTCCAGAAGACATCTGAGTGGAGCGGACTGTGCTGATACGTGAGGTATGAACTTTGCAAGGTAGGTGATCATGCCCATGAAGCGTCTCACATCGTCCTTGTTCTTTGGGGCTCCATGTTGTTGATGGCGGATGTTTTCCTCGGGTCTGGTTTGACTCCGTCCTCTGAAAGTACATCTCCCATGAAGGTAAGTGTTTTCACACCAAACTCGCAATTATCCTTGTTTAGATTTAGGTTGACTTTCCGTGTCATCTCCAGCACTTGTCTCACTCTCACATCGTGTCCTTCATTTGTGGACCCCCAGATGATGATGTCATCCATCATGGTCTCCACTCCTGGAATGTGCTCGAAGATCATGTGGATTGTCTTGTGGTAGACCCCTGGCACTGAGATAATCCCATATAGTGTACGAAGAAATCTGTACCTGCCCTCAGGTGTGTTGAATGTGCATAGCCTTGAGCTTGCATCATCTAGCTTCATTTGCCAGAATCCAGATGAGGCATCAAGCTTACTGAACCACTTTGCTCCAGCAAACTGCAACATTATCTCTTCTCTGGTTGGCAACTTGAAATGCTCCCTCTTGATTGCTTTATTGAGATCTCTCGGGTCTAGGTCTTTTCCCCCACAATAACCAGTGACCCAGTCTGTAGGTTCATCCATTTGTGTGATGACGTCCATCTTTACCATGCGTCCGAGTTCCTCTTTGAGCTTTTTCCTCAGTGCAAATGGAACTTCTCTGCATGCAGGCACAACTGGAGTCATTTTGTCATCAGTACATATGTTGTGTTCTCCTGGTGAACATCCAAGACCCTCAAACACATCCTCATACTCAGCCAGTGTTGATTCTTGGTCATTTTCAGTCTGTGATGTCACTACATACACTCTTTTCAACAAATTGAGCTTTTCACATGCATCGATTCCTAGAAAAGGCTGTACACTCTTTTCCACAATCAGCAGCTGTGCTCTGAACTCTTTTCCTTTGTGTTGTAAAGCTACCTTTGACAGGTACATTCTCACCAGTAACCTTACTTTTCACCGGGTGTATTTTGCTCTTCACCTTCAGTGTTTTGTAGTCATCCAGCGACAATAGGTTTACCCGTGCTCCAGTATCAAGCTTGAATGGTATTATAGTTTCATTCACAGTCAATGGCACAATCCATTCAGCATTTACTGCATTGCATATCTCCACAGAATCAACAAATAATTAGTCAATCTCCTCCTCGACTGAGTGAACCTATTTCTTTGTAGCCTCAGTGTAAGGTCCTGGGTGTCGTGAGGGTGAAATCAGGCACAGGAAAGCACACAGTGAACCACGGCCACCCCACTTTTGGGTGCTCCTACAAAATGCCCCAGACACAGGGAACGAAAACAGTGCAGCACTAAATACACGAACACGTTCGTCTGTAGCAAACACCAGGGTTACAATGATCAATCCCGCACAAAGAACCAGGCGGGCCGGCTGACTAATAAAGCCCCACTAATACAACCAACTCAGAACAGGTGTAATCAATAAACACATAAGGAGGGGGAGACAATAATCAGTGGCAGCTAGTAGGCCGGCAACAACGACCGCCGAGCGCCACCCGAACGGGAAGGGGAGCTACCTTCGGTTGGAGTCGTGACACTCAGCTTTGCAGCATTTTGAGAAATTATTATTTTTCCCACAGGACTTGCCATATGCAGGGCATTTTTTTGGCTTGTGTATAAATCCACATTTTCCAGATGAAGTGTTTTGATTTCTCTATTTTGCTTGTTTTTGTTTTGTAAGGCGTTGTGTGTGGTGCTCCTCTCTTTTTATTGCATGGACTGACGTCTCATCCCTGCACAGCTCTTTAGCTTGTGGTTTCAGCTGCTCGACACATATTCACTGCTTTATCCAAAGGTAAATCTTGCTCACGCAGCGATCTCTCTTTGAGTCCACTATCAAGTATTCCACAGACTATTCTGTCTTTCACTAGTGAGTCTTTTCAGATTTTCAAATTCCCACGTTTTGCTCAGTGTGTTCAACTCAGCCAAATACTGGTCAAAACTGACTCCCTGTTTCTTATCATGAGAGAAAAACTTGTATCTCTCAAATGTGACGTTCTGGCTTGGTACAAAGTACTCCTCACATTTAGCCATTAGCAAAGTCAATGTCATGTTTGCCTCGTCTTGCTGAAAGATATTGTAAATGTCCAATGCATCCTCTCCAATAACATGCAGAAAAATGGAAGCTTTCAATTTGTCATCATCTTCCCCTACACCACTGGCTGCTAGGTAGATATTGAATCTCTGCTTGAAACGTTTCCAATTGTCAGCTAGATTGTCTGTTTAACTGCATAGGAGTAGTAGGACCAAGCCTATCCATGATGAACAGTGTCAATTTCTCTTACTTCAGTGTGTTGCTCATCAACTTGCTTGTCAACAGATTCTCTCGCAGCTGTCACTTTCGCTGCTACGGCTCGTTGCCCTTGTTCTTGCAAGCTAGCATCTTCGACTACTCACGTCACTTGACTTGTGGTAGAATGTTCAATTTTCATCGTGAAATTTTGCAGAGTTAGTCCTTTCTTTTCTTCTTTTCTCTGTCTCGTCATAGCGACTACCAATCTGACACCATGATATGTTTGTTCCTTATATAACGACAAACCGGGGCGTAGGTTTAACTACTTTTAATGAACATATGCTTCTGCTAGAAAACTCCTTGTTTAGCCATGCAAGACATTCTTCAACAACCTGCCCTCCCGCATAGCCTGCTGGGTAACGTAGTCTAAATGTTATTAACACATAACAACACAGAATGTGTGTGTTAGATGTAGAAGCCATATTTCCTATTTTTTATTTATTTATTTAACTAGGGCAAGTAAGTTATGAACACATTCTTATTTTCAATGTCGGCCTAGGAACAGTAGGTTAACTGTCTTGTTCAGGGGCAGAACGACAGATTTTTACCTTGTCAGCTCAGGGATTCAATCTAGAAATCTTTCAGTTATTGGCCCAACGCTCTAACCAGGCTACCTGCCACCTCATTGGCATTTGTGTTATGTTTGTTAGATGTTGATGGAGGCAGATTATGCAACTTCATCCTTCATCAGCCTGATTGGTTGAATTTCAGTATGGAGGAGATCACAGTACAAAGTGAGGTTATGGATAGAGGGTTGTAGCTAGGATCAAATAATTATATTTGTATGTGTATATGTATGCATCTTTATATATGTGTATATACTATATAGACATATATATTTACCCCAAAAAGAAACAAATATGGAGGATTGGAAATGATGCAGACAATTACATCGATGGAAGCTTCAATCTATCCTCAATATTAAAGCTGAGCCACCCCATAATAGGTATAGGTATTGGTATTGGTATTGGTATAGGTATAGGTATTGGTATAGGTATTGGTATTGGTATTGGTATTGGTATTGGTATAGGTATAGGTATTGGTATAGGTATTGGTATAGGTATTGGTATTGGTATTGGTATTGGTATTGGTATAGGTATTGGTATTGGTATTGGTATAGGTATTGGTATTGGTATTGGTATAGGTATTGGTATTGG
>NC_088216.1:87736143-87743643 GCF_036934945.1 Oncorhynchus masou masou
GGTATAGGTATTGGTATAGGTATTGGTATAGGTATTGGTATAGGTATTGGTATTGGTATAGGTATTGGTATAGATATAGGTATAGGTATTGGTATTGGTATTGGTATAGGTATTGGTGGTTAAATGTCTAGTTCACCAGCCACGTTACTGATTGGTGAGTGTTCCACAAGAGATTTAAAAGAGCTAGAAATTAAGTATGAGCACATTTATTGAAAAATACATTTTGCAGTAGCTTCTCTTCTAAGTGTATTTTAGTTTCATAGCTGGAAGCTAAAGACCTACAAATCCTATTATATACACAGTAAATCCTACCTAGGATTGTCTGTTTAAATAAAGTTTAATTTAAAAAAAACGTTTCAAATAGATGAGAATTTGACTAGTAGCCAATGTGTCTTCACTGAAGAATAAAGTCAAACTTTTGAAAAACAACCTGGCGTGTGTACAAAACAGAAGGGAAAGGCTGACCCTAGTAGACTTCACTGTAAAATAGACCAACATGTATGCCTGTGCGCAGTCCTTCTAAAAAGTCATGTTCACTTCTATCAGATTGCGCACAACTCCCCATTAAGGTAGTGTTGATGCCGGTCGCGCTTATTTATTTAACCTTTATTTAATTAGGCAAACTTTATTTAAACTAGGCAAGTCAATTAAGAACAAATTCGTATTTACAGTGACGGCCTACAAAAAGCCAAAAAGCCGGGGGCTGGGATTAAAAAATATAATAATAATAAATTAAATTAAAATATAGGATAAAACAGTACATCACGCAAAGCAGCCACAACTGTCAGTGAGTGTCCATAATAGAGTCTTTGAATGAAGAGATGGAGGTAAATGACAAGTGCTGTCATTGTCACAGTAACCTCCTGCCCTTAAAAGGGAAGCTGAATGTTTGTCTCGTCTGTGATATTTTGGTTAAAACATTTTTTTTTTAAGCAATATACCACAACACTTCACATGGCTGCTAAAATATCAACCCCTTGTCCTTCACATAAAAAGGAATTGACCAGAGGTTAATTTTACATAGAGCCTTCCATGGTGTTGTTGGTCAAATATGAACATTACCAAGTGAACATTTTGATTAATTATTTGTATTTATTTCTTCTTTATTTAACTAGGTAAGTCAGTTAAGAACAAATTCTTATTTACAATGATGGCCTACACCAGCTAAACCGCGCCAACGTTTGGCCATATGTTGCACCACCCTATAGGACTCCAAATCACAGCCGGTTGTGATACAGCCTGGATTCAAACCAAGGTGTCTGTAGGGACACCTCTAGAAATGAGATACAGTGCCTTAGACCGCTGCACCAGCCCCAACATTAATTACTTGACAATGTAATATTTCAGTTTTATGAAAATAATTATTTTGTCGAAGATTTGCAAACCATTGATTTATTTTTATTTATTTTTTTGTCATTATTGCAGCTACTGTCTGTATAGTACCGAAGTGACACAGAAGAAGGCTGCATGGTCACCTTTAACCAGATGAGGGCAGTAGTGGTTTTCAAAGAGTCGTTATCTGACAGAGATATATAATGCCGGGGATGTTGTGTGGTTTTGCAGTCTCCAATTCTCTTATCGTAAGTTATTCATGATTCTTGTGTATGTATAATTTCCCTTCGATGGGAAACATATCATTCACATCAACATTGTACGGAGAAAAGAGGTGAATAAATTGATATGCAATTTAATTTGTTTATTTTAAGAGCCACTGTTATATTTACCAGAAGCAGCAGCTACTCTTCCTGGGGGGTTCACGAGAAACAAACAAGATGACAAGCAACACAACACTGATACACTGATAGACAAGGACAATCGCACACATTTAAAAAATGCAACCATATATGGTAAACAAACAATGCAACAATATAATGTAAACAAACAATACAACAACAAAAAATAATGTGTGTGTTAGAGTGTATCTGTGAGTGTTAGAGTGTATCTGTGAGTGTTAGAGTGTATCTGTGTGTGTTAGAGTGTATCTGTGTGTGTTAGAGTGTATCTGTGTGTGTTAGAGTGTATCTGTGTGTGTTAGAGTGTATCTGTGTGTGTTAGAGTGTATCTGTGTGTGTTAGAGTGTGAGTGTTAGAGTGTGAGTGTTAGAGTGTGAGTGTTAGAGTATGAGTGTTAGAGTGTATCTGTGAGTGTTAGAGTGTGAGTGTTAGAGTGTGAGTGTATCTGTGAGTGTTAGAGTGTATCTGTGAGTGTTAGAGTGTGAGTGTTAGAGTGTATCTGTGAGTGTTAGAGTGTGAGTGTTAGAGTGTATCTGTGAGTGTTAGAGTGTGAGTGTTAGAGTGTATCTGTGAGTGTTAGAGTGTGAGTGTTAGAGTGTGAGTGTATCTGTGAGTGTTAGAGTGTATCTGTGAGTGTTAGAGTGTGAGTGTTAGAGTGTTTCTGTGAGTGTTAGAGTGTGAGTGTTAGAGTGTATCTGTGAGTGTTAGAGTGTGAGTGTATCTGTGAGTGTTAGAGTGTGAGTGTTAGAGTGTATCTGTGAGTGTTAGAGTGTGAGTGTTAGAGTGTATCTGTGAGTGTTAGAGTGTGAGTGTTAGAGTGTATCTGTGAGTGTTAGAGTGTGAGTGTTAGAGTGTATCTGTGAGTGTTAGAGTGTGAGTGTTAGAGTGTATCTGTGAGTGTTAGAGTGTATCTGTGAGTGTTAGAGTGTATCTGTGAGTGTTAGAGTGTATCTGTGTGTGTGTTTATGTCCCCTCACAGATCACCTCGTGGCTATGATCACAGCCATGATATTAAAAAACAACAACATGTCTTTACATCTGGCCTCTCGTGTATTATTGCTTAAAATGATAAGACGACATCATAAAGGCTCATATAGTAAAGCAATTTCGTTCAACAGATGGACTATGTTATTATATTTTAATTATCTTCCTTTATCCTACAATCATAATGTACGTATATATATGAACCATCCGTTAGGTGCAGGCCATTAGCTCGGTCTTCTACAGAACTAATGAAATGAAAAGTAAATTGAAAAAAAAAAAGTTAAAAGGATTGGCTCTTGTTGTGTGTTGCAATCGAAATCCTTCACAGGGGGTTAGGTGAGGAGAGATTGAGTCGGAGGTAGACTGATGTACTGGTTGACTTTTCTCTCTAATATATATCAAATATAAATCTCTCCCTGCCTCTGTTAAGGTTCAAACTAGCAGGGCTGAAATAACAGACTGTTACGGGGGCTCAGGAATCCAGACTAACCGTCTAACAATATTAAAAATCCCCTTCGAGTGCTTAAGGTCTGGCCTGTACATAGACACTTCTCTCTAGGGTATTTCAGTGTCAATATCTCTGTCCTTGTCTCCTAATAACTGCCTGACTCTGTTTCTTGTTATGTCGTTAATTACTGCATTTTTTTATTTTTTTTTGTCTAGATTAGGGGACATCAATTCTCTGAGTAACACGGAGAAACGTGTGAGAGTTCATTTTAATTAGAAAATACATTTTGAGAAAGTTGGACAAGACCGGCCAAGACCATCCATCCACCCATCTTCCTGTGAAAAATAGAAAAACAAATCAATCGGGCCTGTACTGGTGACATCAACCCTTATTATTCATGGTAAATCATTTCCCAGTCATGGCCCTTACAGAAAAACCCCCACATGATTTCACATGTTAAAATATAGACATGTGTTTTTGGAATGTGTTTGTTAGGGGGAATCTCACTGCATTCAGATGAAGAGACCTGGTCTCTGTCCAGAATGGCATCCTATTCCCTTTATAGTGCACTGCTTTTGACTATGAGTCCCATAGGGCTCCTATAGGGGCTCTGATCAAAGGTAGCGCACTCTATAGGGAGTAGGTTGCCGTTTGGGAAGCGTAGCCTTTGTAAGTTATTGGAGAGGCCTTGATGTCGATCCTGGGTAGCTTGGATAGCATTAGAATGCATGAGTCTTTCGCCTGAGATAAGATAGCCAGGCTGCTTTCCTCACACTGTAGTCAATTACAGTAGTGCATCACCCATTCCGCTTCCCAAGTGGCCTACAGTGGGGCAAAAAAGTATTTAGTCAGCCACCAATTGTGCAAGTTCTCCCACTTAAAAAAATATGAGAGAGGCCTGTAATTTTCATCATAGGTACACTTCAACTATGACAGACAAAATGAAAAAAAAAAGTCCAGAAAATCACATTGTAGGATTTTTTTATGAATTGATTTGCAAATTATGCAAATTATGGTGGAAAATAAGTGTTTGTTCACCTACAAACAAGCAAGATTTCTGTCTCTCACAGACCTGTAACAATGTTGATGTGAATTATATGTTTTCCATTGAAGGGAGAACTTGCACAATTGGTGGCTGACTAAATACTTTTTTACCCCACTGTATATAGTGCACTATTTTTGAGTAGGGCCCCATAGGGCCCCATAGCGCTCTGGTCTAAAGCAGTGTGTCACAGCCCTGGTGGTGTATTGAACCCGGAAAGGGCTGTCTGACACACAGAAGGACCTGTTGAACATACAGAAAGTATCATATGCTTCTCTAATAACACCATTTACCTGATTCCAGATCAGTTTGTGTTGTATAGCCAATACTTCTGGTTGTTGTCACATTGACCAGACGTACAGAAGGTAGCTACATCTTTTACCCTAACTGCCCGTTGACAATATGTAAGTAGGAGGAAAGTTTTGGAGAGCTTCCACTCTGTGGAAGAGACAGTAGAAGAGAATCTGTGGAAGAGACTGTGGAAGAGACAGTAGAAGAGAATCTGTGGAAGAGACTGTGGAAGAGACAGTAGAAGAGAATCTGTGGAAGAGACAGGAGAAAATACTCTGTGGAAGAGACTGTGGAAAAGACAGTAGAAGAGAATCTGTGGAAGAGACAGTAGAAGAGAATCTGTGGAAGAGACTCTGTGAAGAGACTCTGTGGAAGAGACTCCGTGGAAGAGACTCCGTGGAAGAGACTCTGTGGAAGAGATTATTTGGAAAAGACTGTGGAAGAGACTGTGGAAGAGACTCTGTGGAAGAGACTCTGGAAGAGACAGTTGAAGAGACTCTGAGGAAGAGACTCCGTGGAAGAGACTCCGTGGAAGAGACTCTGTGGAAGAGACTCAGTGGAAGAGACTCTGTGGAAGAGACTCTGTGGAAGAGACTCTGTGGAAGAAAGTATTTGGAATAGACTCTGTGGAAGAGATTATTTGGAAAAGACTGTGGAAGAGACTTCGTGGAAGAGACTCTGTGGAAGAGACTCTGTGGAAGAGACAGTTGAAGAGACTCTGTGGAAGAGACTCTGTGGAAGAGACAGTTGAAGAGACTCTGTGGAAGAGACTCTGTGGAAGAGACTCCGTGGAAGAGACTCTGTGGAAGAGATTTTTTGGAAAAGACTGTGGAAGAGACTGTGGAAGAGACTCTGTGGAAGAGACAGTTGAAGAGACTCTGTGGAAAAGAGACTCCATGGAAGAGACTCTGTGGAAGAGATTTTTTGGAAAAGACTGTGGAAGAGACTGTGGAAGAGACTCTGTGGAAGAAGGTAACGTATTATTTCCTCTTGAAAAGAGAATGGAGAACAGGATATTGGACATGGAGATTTTAACGCTCTCCAAAACCCTAAAATATATTGGTCTAGGAACCTCAGATTTTTTTTCAGTATTTGGTTCTGAGAAAAACGTGTTTCTAAACTCAGGTAAAATCTGAGTTTGGGCTTGAAGAGGAACATTGGAGCAGGAAGTATATGATATATTATGGTTCAGCCCTGAATTGCCAATTTGACTTAAATTATAAAAGTGAAAGAAACGTAATTTCAATCCTGTCTAAAAATCAATCAATGGGTAGACGAGCAACCTTTGTAAAACTCGTGGCAAATATAGTATATAATGATGTAAGTTCAAATGCATAATGTCATTGTAATTCGTTTTATACAGGTTGATAATGAAGTGGTATTGGAAGTTCCTAAGCTCACTTCCTATAAATGTATGTTTTCATGCAGTTCTCTCTCCCTGTGTACAATCCAAATGGTACCATCCAGGCATACACTGGTTGACCCAACAATGTTGAAAAGATAAACAGTGCTCAACTCCATTTTATATGAACTGAAATCGGGTGCAGGATCCTATAATCTATAATTCAAAGAACAGAAATAAGACAGCACTCCGGTAATTAAACATACATTTGCATATTTTTATTTATTGCAACAAGAGCCCGGGGTACGAGCCCGTCTTGAGCGTGCAAGGCAACGGAAATCACAATGTCACAAGAACAAAACCTCAGGATACATTACCAGCCACTATTGGCCCATTGAGATGCCAGCAGAGGGAGCTGTGGGGTAAAACATGACAATCAAATACAGATAGACTCACAATACAAATACATTATGATGTCATTACCTGTCATTATGATGTCATGACCTGTCATTATGATGTCATGACCTGTCATTATGATGTCATTACCTGTCATTATGATGTCATTACCTGTCATTATGATGTCATTACCTGTCATTATGATGTCATTACCTAAATGTTTGGCCTATTTAGAACCTCCAATAAAACAACGAGAATCCTGAAAAAGGCCATTGAGGCCTGCTGTGGCAAGAGTGACCAAGCGGTCTGTCCAATTTGTCTCTCTTCGGAGAAGTCATTTATCCCTATCTCCTCCCCTAGGTGGCGCCTTCACCAATCCAATGTCCATATAACGTAAGGTTCAAGATAATGGCTGTTGAAATGCCTGGCAACAGGTGATTTTTCATCATGGTTGTGTATGGAGTTGTTATGCTCACATATCCTTTCCTTTAAGTTCCCGTCTGGTCTTACCTACATAATCAAAGTTACAGGAACACTTAAGGAGATATACAATATCTACCTCAAACCTTTATCCTCTCACCGGAACGGGGATCACGGCAAAACAATGAACAAAGTTCAGGGTCTCTTTTAGACCAAACCTCAGGCGATTCAAACACTTTACAAAAGCTGCGGTCACTGTGTAATATGTACCAGTGTTTATGAACCTCTTCCTTCCTTCCTTCCTTCCTTCCTTCCTTCCTTCCTTCCTTCCTTCCTTCCTTCCTTCCTTCCTTCCTTCCTTCCTTCCTTCCTTCCTTCCTTCCTTCCTTCCTTCATCGACCTTCAATTGGGACTGTAGGTGGACACAAGTTGCAGAGTGAGGAGAGGGATTCCTTTTGCCTTTGTTAGTACAATGCATTTCAATCAGTTTGTCTTACTCTCAATTGTCCAAATGATTCTTTGGCAGGTACGTACATCAAATGATACACCAGAGTCACAAATATGGCGAACGCGAAGGAGTTGGCTATAGGGTAAACACATTTTTTTTCATGAAGGTGTTTAACTACTGAAATTAAGAAAGGTTTTCTATACGTTTCTTATCGACACACCTCAGTGTGCAAGTGTGCCATTGCCGACTTTAAACTTGTTATGGCTGCAAACCCGATATTGGGATATGTGTCATCAACAACCGCTGAATAGCATAGCGCTACATACAATAAATATTACTATAAATATTCATGAAATCACAAGTGCAATATAGGAAAACACAGCTTAGCCTTTTGTT
>NC_088216.1:87748643-87848643 GCF_036934945.1 Oncorhynchus masou masou
TTCTGGTGTGAACTTTGACCGAATGGGAGGGGAAATCATCAGTGTCTGTGGGTGCCACCGTCGTTCCATTTGGCTGCAGATGAAAACGTATGATCCGTTTGGAACGTTATTGGATATATATGAAAATAACATCCTGAAGATTGATTCTCTACTTAGTTTGACCAGTTTATTCACCCTGGAATATATGTTTTTGAAGTTTTCGTCCGAGGTCGCCTGGACCAGCGTCAGCTTTTGGGCACAGAGCTGAAAGTGGTAGCAAATGCAGCTAATTGGACACTAGTATTGGACATTATGGAACAAAACAACGATTTATTGTGGAACTAGGACTCCTTGCCCTGCATTCTGATGAAAGATCATCAAAGGTAAGGGAATATTTAAGATGTAATTTTGTATTTCTGTTGACTCCAACATGGTGGAGAAATATATTTACGTCTGAGCGCTGTCTCAGATTATTGCATCTCTAATCCTGCTTTTGTGACTCTTTCTTTGGCTGGAAAAAATGGCTGTGTTTTTCCTTTGATTTGGTGGTGGTCTAACATAAATATATGTTCTGTTTTCGTTGTAAAACTTTTTCAAAATCAGACATGATGGGTAGATGAACAAGGTGTTTATCTTTGATTTGCTGTATTGGACTTTAAATGTGTGAAAGTTAAATATTTCTAAAGAATATTTTCGAATTCCCTGCACCACCTTTTCAGCTGAATGGGGGGGTGTAGTTCCCCTCGGGGATCGCCTTGCCATAACAGGTTTTAACTAAGCCCTGCATAGCTATGATATTCACGGGGTTAACCAAGCCCTGCTTAGCTATGATATTCACGGTGTTAACCAAGCCCTGCTTAGCCATGATATTCACTGTGTTAAAGCCCTGCTTAGCTATGATATTTACGATGTTAACCAAGCCCTGCTTAGCTATGAAATTCACGGTGTTAACCAAGCCCTGCTTAGCTTTGATATTTACGGTGTTAACTAAGCCCTGCTTAGCTATGATATTCACAGTGTTAACCAAGCCCTGCTTAGCTATGATATTCACTGTGTTAACCAAGCCCTGCTTAGCTATGAAATTCACGGTGTTAACCAAGCCCTGCTTAGCTATGATATTTACGGTGTTAACCAAGCCCCGCTTAGCTATGAAATTCACGGTGTTAACCAAGCCCTGCTTAGCTTTGATATTTACAGTGTTAACCAAGCCCAGCTAAGCTAAGATATTCACGGTGTTAACCAAGCCCTGCTTAGCTATGATATTTACGGTATTAACCAAGCCCTGCTTAGCTATGATATTCACGGTGTTAAAAAAAGCCCTGCTTAGCTATGATATTCACGGTGTTAACCAAGCCCTGCTTAGCTATGATATTCACGGTGTTAAAGCCCTGCTTAGGTTTGATATTCACGGTGTTAAAGCCCTGCTTAGCTATGATATTCACGGTGTTAACCAAGCCCTGCTTAGCTATGTTATTCACTGTGTTAACCAAGCCCTGCTTAGCTAGGATATTCACGGTGTTAACCAAGCCCTGCTTAGCCATGATATTTATGATGTTAACCAAGCCCTGCTTAGCTATGATATTCACGGGTCAACCAAGCCCTGCTTTGCTATGATATTCACGGTGTTAACCAAGCCCTGCTTAGCTATGTTATTCACTGTGTTAACCAAGCCCTGCTTAGCTTTGATATTCACAGTGTTAACCAAGCCCTGCTTAGCTATGATATTCACTGTGTTAACCAAGCCCAGCTAAGCTAAGATATTCACGGTGTTAACCAAGCCCTGCTTAGCTATGATATTCACGGTGTTAAAAAAAGCCCTGCTTAGCTATGATATTCACGGTGTTAACCAAGCCCTGCTTAGCTATGATATTCACGGTGTTAAAGCCCTGCTTAGCTTTGATATTCACGGTGTTAAAGCCCTGCTTAGCTATGATATTCACGGTGTTAACCAAGCCCTGCTTAGCTATGTTATTCACGGTGTTAACCAAGCCCTGCTAAGCTATGTTATTCACTGTGTTAACCAAGCCCTGCTTAGCTTTGATATTCACAGTGTTAACCAAGCCCTGCTTAGCTAGGATATTCACGGTGTTAACCAAGCCCTGCTTAGCCATGATATTTATGATGTTAACCAAGCCCTGCTTAGCTATGATATTCACGGGTCAACCAAGCCCCGCTTTGCTATGATATTCACGGTGTTAACCAAGCCCTGCTTAGCTATGTTATTCACTGTGTTAACCAAGCCCTGCTTAGCTTTGATATTCACAGTGTTAACCAAGCCCTGCTTAGCTAGGATATTCACAGTGTTAACCAAGCCCTGCTTAGCTATGTTATTCACTGTGTTAACCAAGCCCTGCTTAGCTTTGATATTCACAGTGTTAACCAAGCCCTGCTTAGCTAGGATATTCACGGTGTTAACCAAGCCCTGCTTAGCTATCATATTTATGATGTTAACCAAGCCCTGCTTAGCTATGATATTCACGGGTCAACCAAGCCCTGCTTTGCTATGATATTCACAGTGTTAACCAAGCCCTGCTTAGCTATGATATTCACTGTGTTAAAGCCCTGCTTAACTTTGTTATTCATGGTGTTAAAGCCCTGCTTAGCTATGATTTTCACGGTGTTAACCAAGCCCTGCTTAAATATGACATTCACGGTGTTAACCAAGCCCTGCTTAGCTATGATATTCACGGTGTTAACCAAGCCCTGCTTAGCTATGATATTCACTGTGTTAACCAATCCTTGCTTAACTATGATATTTCCGGTGTTAACCAAGCCCTGCTTAGCTTTGATATTCACGGTGTTAAAGCCCTGCTTAGCTAGGATTTTCACGGTGTTAACCAAGCCGTGCTTAGCTATGATATTTACGGTGTTAACCAAGCCCTGCTTAACTATGATATTTACGGTGTTAACCAAGCCCTGCTTAGCTATGATATTCACTGTGTTAACCAATCCTTGCTTAACTATGATATTTCCGGTGTTAACCAAGCCCTGCTTAGCTTTGATATTCACGGTGTTAAAGCCCTGCTTAGCTAGGATTTTCACGGTGTTAACCAAGCCGTGCTTAGCTATGATATTTACGGTGTTAACCAAGCCCTGCTTAACTATGATATTTACGGTGTTAAGCAGGCCCTGCTTAGCTATGATATTCATGTGTTAACTAAGCCCTGCTTAGCTATGATATTCACAGTGTTAACTAAGCCCAATAGACAATACAATAGACCTAGGGTTTCAAGCTCCATTTGGTTAATTATATTAATGATACTGTATTTATTGATATTTTGTTTGGTTCACAACACAACCAAATATTGAAGGAGATGTATATTCTGTCCGGATAGTTCCATAATTGCCATTCACTTAGTCTGGCTTTTATTAGTCTGACTTGAATTAGTCAGACTTTAATTTAATGGTCTGGCTTTAATTAAATAGTCTGGCTTGAATTAGTCTGGCTTGAATTAGTCTGGCTTTAAATAGTCTGGCTTTCTATTGTAGAATAGGACTGAACACTCTAATATAATCTAATAGAAGTGCATTTAACATTTTGATTTGATTAGATTTAGTCCTATTCTTTAACTTAGATTTTTTGTTTGAGATGTGATTACAACACATCAACATTTCAATTTGTAGACAAACTGGAATTAATGCCCGACTAAATCAGTGGGCCAGATGGAACTATCCAAGCAGAATATAAATAGCCTAAACACATCCATATTTTGAGGCTACTCTAACTATAAATGTCTTCTTATGTCATCTTTGAAAGCGTTCATGTTCAAGACATTATGCAAACATTACAGGCCTGTGGAGATCTCCAACATTACTATAATCATCTGTGCAGAATTTGGAATGCATTGATCCCTTGTACCATTTACCTTTAATGTAAACTCAACTACAATCCAGGTCATTTGGTTCTGCTATTAGATTAAGCACAGCAATAACACATTAATCTGTTGTATAAATAAACAAAATACCTGACATTATATTCCAATTTGAACTTTGCTTTTAAATGGTTGAAAGCTCAGTGATAGACATTGTTTTTTTTAAATATGTAGGCAAGTCATTTAAGAACAAATTCTTATTTACAATGACAGCCTACCGGGGAACAGTGGGTTAACTGCTTTGTTCAGGGGCAGAACAACAGATTTGTACCTTGTCAGCGCGGGAATTCGATCCAGCAAACTTTAGGTTACTGGAACCAATGCTCTAACCACTAGGCTACCTGCTGGTTACTGGACCAACGCTCTAACCACTAGGCTACCTGCTGGTTACTGGACCCAATGCTCTAACCACTAGGCTACCTGTCGGTTAGTGGACCAACGCTCGAACCACTAGGCTACCTGCCGGTTACTGGACCCAATGCTCTAACCATTAGGCTACCTGTCGGTTACTGGACCAACGCTCTAACCACTAGGCTACCTGCTGGTTACTGGACCAACACTCTAACCACTAGGCTACCTGCTGGTTACTGGACCAATGCTCTAACCACTAGGCTACCTGCTGGTTACTGGACCAATGCTCTAACCACTAGGCTACCTGCCGGTTACTGGACCCAACTCTCTAACCACTAGGCTACCTGTCGGTTACTGAACCCAGCGCTCTAACCACTAGGCTACCTGCTGGTTACTGGCCCAACGCTCTAACCACTAGGCTACCTGCTGGTTACTGAACCCAACGCTCTAACCACTAGGCTACCTGCCTCTAACCACTAGGCTACCTGCCTCTAACCACTAGGCTACCTGCTCTGACCACTAGGCTACCTGCCTCTAACCACTAGGCTACTTGCTCTGACCACTAGGCTACCTGCCTCTAACCACTAGGCTACCTGTCTCTAACCACTAAGCTACCTGCCTCTAACCGCTAGGCTACCTGTCTCTAACAGCTAGGCTACCTGCCTCTAACCGCTAGGCTACCTGCCTCTAACCGCTAGGCTACCTGTCTCTAACCACTAGGCTACCTGCCTCTAACCACTAGGCTACTTGCTCTGACCACTAGGCTACCTGCCTCTAACCACTAGGCTACCTGTCTCTAACCACTAAGCTACCTGCCTCTAACCGCTAGGCTACCTGTCTCTAACAGCTAGGCTACCTGCCTCTAACCGCTAGGCTACCTGCCTCTAACCGCTAGGCTACCTGTCTCTAACCACTAGGCTACCTGCCTCTAACCACTAGGCTACCTGCCTCTAACCACTAGGCTACCTGTCGCCCCTGACAACTAAATAAAAAAAGAGTGTTTATCCATTGGAATTCTGTTGCGTTTCTTAGATGGTTCTTCTTGAGTGGCTGAAAATAGGTTGTAATCTCATTGATTAAAATGTCTCAAGAAAATATTACCCAATTATTAACATTGAAATGACATGGTGTGTCCAGTTGGATATATAGGGAGCAGGGTGCCATCTCCCTTTTTTGAGTAGGTGGATCTACAGTATTATAGAGGAGAGACATGTAAGCAAAATGCAAAAGCTATAAAGAAACAGAACATTTAAGGCTTGACAGAACCGGAGTGGATTCATGAAAGGTGCCGAAATCTCACATTGTTAATTGTATAATAAAATTAATTCATAGATAGCAAAGATAGCAACTTTGGACTGGAGTTTGTATTTGACTCTCTCTGTGAGAAACTACACACCCGGTGAGCAGAGAACGCTGAAGACACGTCTTTGGGAAACTACACACCCGGTGAGCACAGAACGCTGAAGACACGTCTTTGGGAAACTACACACCCGGTGAGCACAGAACGCTGAAGACACGTCTTTGGGAAACTACACACCCGGTGAGCACAGAACGCTGAAGACACGTCTTTGGGAAACTACACACCCGGTGAGCACAGAACGCTGAAGACACGTCTTTGAGAAACTACACACCCGGTGAGCACAGAACGCTGAAGACACGTCTTTGAGAAACTACACACCCGGTGAGCACAGAACGCTGAAGACACGTCTTTGGGACACTACACACCCGGTGAGCACAGAACACTGAAGACACGTCTTTGGGAAACTACACACCCGGTGAGCACCGAACGCTGAAGACACGTCTTTGGGAAACTACACACCCGGTGAGCACCGAACGCTGAAGACACGTCTTTGGGAAACTACACACCCGGTGAGCACCGAACACTGAAGACACGTCTTTGGGAAACTACACACCCGGTGAGCACAGAACGCTGAAGACACGTCTTTGGGAAACTACACACCCGGTGAGCACAGAACGCTGAAGACACGTCTTTGGGAAACTACACACCCGGTGAGCACAGAACGCTGAAGACACCTCTTTGGGAAACTACACACCCGGTGACCACAGAACGCTGAAGACACGTCTTTGGGAAACTACACACCAGGTGAGCACAGAACGCTGAAGACACGTCTTTGGGAAACTACACACCCGGTGAGCACAGAACGCTGAAGACACGTCTTTTCAACAACTTTTGTTTTTATGACGGGACTTCACTGTCATAATATTTCCTGGACTATCTACAAAGAAGGGGGAAATAATCATTGCAAAAACAAAACATCTGAACACCGAAGAAAGAACAAATCCTTTCAAGAAATCTTAAATGTGACCTTTATTAGAGTGTTGACTATTATGGGGCATATATATATATATATATATAAATATCCATATACAACTAAACTGTTTTGTGAAGCTGGTGTGTATACAAATGAAGTCTGAAGTTTACATACACTTTACTGGGCACCAAAATCCATGACATCATTTTCTGGAACTTTCCAAGCTCTTTAAAAGCACAGTCAACTTAGTGTGTGTAAACTTCTGACCCAATGGAATTGTGATACATTGAATTATATGTGAAATAATCTGTCTGTATACAATTGTTAGAAAAATTACCTGTGTCATGCACAAAGTTGACGTCCTAACCGACTTGCCTAAACTGTAGTTTGTAAACAAGAAATTTGTGTTGTGGTTGAAAAACGAGTTTTAATGACTCCAACCTAAGTGTATGTTAACTTTTGACTTCAACTGTATAAAACTGAAAAAGCGTGTTCGAGCAAGGAGGCCTACAAACTTGACTCAGTTACACCAGCTCTGTCAGGAGGAATGGGCCAAAATCCACCCAACTTATTGTGGGAAGCTTGTGGAAGGCTACCTGAAACGTTTGACCCAAGTTAAACAATTTAAAGGCAATGCTACCAAATACTAATTGAGTGTATGTAAACTTCTGACCCACTGGGAATGTGATGAAAGAAATAAAAGCTGAAATAAATAATATATATGGTATATCCAAGACAGAATGATACCTTGATTAGTCTCCTCTGACTCACTGATTGATATTGAATCAGCAGCATTGAGTCAGCAGCATTGAGTCAGATAATAGCTGCAAAAATTAATTATTTCTGTTTGTCTTGTACCATCTGCTAATGTGGGAATATATTGGATTCTAATGATCGACATGAATTTTGATGACTATAAAATACATCAATGATAATTTATTCTCTCTCCATATCTTCGAGAATCTCTTAGCAGGTGGTGTTGTATATATAATATGTCTTCCTCCCTAACATAATTATCTAGTTTTCTTTCCAAGCTGAAAATTGATGGGGATGATTTACATATCATTCACTTGTGGCACAGGGGAATGACTCGAGTCAGCCATTTGACTCTTCTCATTTGCGGCACGGTAGTATGCGAATGTCATGTCAGTCATCTGTGGTATTGTAGCAAGAAACTGTATAACTTTAACCAACCACAATGTATATTCGAGTTTATTTAAACACACCAACTTCAACATCAACAAGGCTCAAATATACATTTTAAAGATGAACTAACTGAGCCTTGTTGTTTTTGATTTTAAGTAGATTTTAAATAGCATGCTATCTCTGTAAACAGAATGTTGAGACAGCAGGAAGAGGCTTTGAATATACATGCAATATTGTGTTCTATAAATTCTGCGAGACATCCATTGGAACTCATGGAACTCTTGTAAACTATACTGACAGAAAACAACCGTCACAGCACACAGCAAGAGGGGTCTAGTGTGTGTGTGTGTGTGTGTGTGTGTGTGTGTGTGTGTGTGTGTGTGTGTGTGTGTGTATACAGGTCGAATGATGAGCAGACCACCAGTCTCATTACCAGATAGTTAGTAAAACTAAACTCTACTGTACACATCTCAGATGAGAGGTGGAAGGAGGCAAAGAAAGTTTTGAGGAACTGAACTGTTGTGGAACTAGAAAGTGCTGATGTTGTACACTACTGCTGGCAGGAGTTGGCTGATGTCCATGTTTTATTAATTCCCAACACCGCTTAGCCCTACACAGTGAAAAGTCTCTAGGCCGTGTGTGTGTGTGTGTGTTATAGACAGAGGTCTCTGAACTAGGATCAGCCAGGAGGATCTTCAGGAGAACTCGATTCTCTACTCCTGAGAACAACATACAACAGCAGCATCCATCTGATCCACTTGTATATAGCTACACACACACACACACACACACACACACACACACACACACACACACACACACACACACACACACACACACACACACACACACACACACACACACACACACACACACACACACACAGTTTGATGGAACACCGTTTGATGGAACAATAGTCTGTCTGTTGAACACAGTTTGATAGAACACAGTTTGAGATTGAACAAAGTTTGAGAAAGAACACAGTCTAAGAGAACACATTTGATAGAACACGTTTGATAAAACACAGTTTAACAGAACATATTTTGATAGAACACAATTTGATAGAACACAATTTGATAGAACACAATTTAACAGAGCAGTTTGACAGAACACAGTTTTAGACAGAACACAGTTTGAGATGGAACATAGTTTGAGAAAAAAATACAGTTTGATAAAGAACACAGCTTGATAGAACAAAAGTTTGATAGAACCCAGATGGATAGAGAACACAGTTTGATAGAGAATACTGTTTGATATAGAACAGTCTGAACGAACACAGTCTGATATAACAGTTTGAGAGAAAACCTTTTGAAACTAAATGTTTTATTGAACAAAGTTGGATAGAGAACATTGTCTGTCAAAACACAGTTTAATAGAACACAGTTTAATAGAACATGGTCTGATAGAACACAGTTTAATAGAACACAGTTTAATAGAACACAGTTTGATAAAACACAGTTTGATAAAACACAGTTTGATAAAACACAGTTTAATAGAACACAGTTTGATAGAACACAGTTTGATAAAACACAGTTTAATAGAACACAGTTTGATAGAACACAGTTTGATAAAACACAGTTTAATAGAACACAGTTTGATAGAACACAGTTTAATAGAACACAGTTTAATAGAACACAGTTTAATAGAACACAGTTTAATAGAACACAGTTTGAGAGAATACAGTATGATAGAACACAGTCTTATAGAACACAGTTTAATAGAACACAGTTTGATAGAACAGTTTGATGGAACACACTGTGAAAGAACAGTCTGGTAGAACACAGTCTGATAGAACACTTTTGATAGAACACAGTTTTAGAACACAGTTTGAGATTGAACACAGATTTTTAAAAACACAGTTTGATAAAGAACACATCTTGAGATTGAAACCCGTTTGATAGAGAACACAGTTTGATAGAACACAGTTGGATAGAGAACATAGTTTGATTGAACAAAAGTTTGATATAACCCAGATGGATAGAGAACACCGTTTGATAAAACACAGTTTGAGATAGAGAACACAGTTTGGTAGACAATACAGTTTGATATAGAACAGTCTGATAGAACATTGTCTGATAGAATATACAGTGCCTTGCGAAAAGTATTCGGCCCCCTTGAACTTTGCGACCTTTTGCCACATTTCAGGCTTCAAACATAAAGATATAAAACTGTATTTTTTTTGTGAAGAATCAACATCAAGTGGGACACAATCATGAAGTGGAACGACATTTATTGGATATTTCAAACTTTTTTAACCAATCAAAAACTGAAAAATTGGGCGTGCAAAATTATTCAGTCCCCTTAAGTTAATACTTTGTAGCGCCACCTTTTGCTGCGATTACAGCTGTAAGTCGCTTGGGGTATGTCTCTATCAGTTTTGCACATCGAGAGACACATTTTGATAGAGAACACAGTTTGATAGAACAGTTTGAGAACACAGTTTGATAGAACACAGTTTGATAGACAACAAGGTTTGAGAGAACATAGTTTGATAGAGATTACAGTTTCATATAAAACAGTTTGATAGAACACCTCTTGATAGAACACAGTTTGATATAACACAGATTAAAATAAAAAAACATTTAACAAAGTTTGAAATAAGAACAAAGCTTGATAGAACACAGTTGGATAGGAAACAGTTTAATAGAACACAGTTTGATAGAACACAATTTGATAGAACACAGTCTGATAGAACACAGTTTAATAGAACACAGTTTGATAGAACACAGTTTGATAGAACACAGTTTAATAGAACACAGTTTGATAAAACACAGTCTGATAGAACACAATTTGATAGAACACAGTTTGATAAAACACAGTCTGATAGAACACAATTTGATAGAACACAGTTTTAGACAGAACACGGTTTGAGATAGAACACAGATTCAAGTAAAGACAGAGTTTACATTTACATTTTACATCTAAGTCATTTAGCAGACGCTCTTATCCAGAGCGACTTACAAATTGGTGAATTCACCTTCTGACATCCAGTGGAACAGCCACTTTACAATAGTGCATCTAAATCATTTAAGGGGGGGTGAGAAGGATAACTTTATCCTATCCTAGGTATTCCTTGAAGAGGTGGGGTTTCAGGTGTCTCCGGAAGGTGGTGATTGACTCCGCTGTCCTGGCGTCGTGAGGGAGTTTGTTCCACCATTGGGGGGCCAGTTTGATAGAAAACACTGTTTGATATAGAACAGTCTGATAGAACACAGTCTGATAGAACACAGTTGGATAGAGAACACAGTCTGATAGAACACAGTCTGATAGAACACAGTCTGATAGAACACAGTTGGATAGAGAACACAGTCTGATAGAACACAGTTGGATAGAGAACACAGTCTGATAGAACACAGTCTGATAGAACACAGTTGGATAGAGAACACAGTCTGATAGAACACAGTCTGATAGAACACAGTCTGATAGAACACAGTCTGATAGAACACAGTTGGATAGAGAACACAGTCTGATAGAACACAGTTGGATAGAGAACACAGTCTGATAGAACACAGTCTGATAGAACACAGTCTGATAGAACACAGTCTGATAGAACACAGTTGGATAGAGAACACAGTCTGATAGAACACAGTTGGATAGAGAACACAGTCTGATAGAACACAGTTGGATAGAGAACACAGTCTGATAGAACACAGTTGGATAGAGAACACAGTCTGATAGAACACAGTTGGATAGAGAACACAGTCTGATAGAACACAGTCTGATAGAACACAGTTGGATAGAGAACACAGTCTGATAGAACACAGTCTGATAGAACACAGTCTGATAGAACACAGTCTGATAGAACACAGTTGGATAGAGAACACAGTCTGATAGAACACAGTCTGATAGAACACAGTCTGATAGAACACAGTCTGATAGAACACAGTTGGATAGAGAACACAGTCTGATAGAACACAGTCTGATAGAACACAGTCTGATAGAACACAGTTGGATAGAGAACACAGTCTGATAGAACACAGTTGGATAGAGAACACAGTCTGATAGAACACAGTCTGATAGAACACAGTCTGATAGAACACAGTCTGATAGAACACAGTTGGATAGAGAACACAGTCTGATAGAACACAGTTGGATAGAGAACACAGTCTGATAGAACACAGTTGGATAGAGAACACAGTCTGATAGAACACAGTTGGATAGAGAACACAGTCTGATAGAACACAGTCTGATAGAACACAGTTGGATAGAGAACACAGTCTGATAGAACACAGTCTGATAGAACACAGTCTGATAGAACACAGTCTGATAGAACACAGTTGGATAGAGAACACAGTCTGATAGAACACAGTCTGATAGAACACAGTTGGATAGAACACAGTTGGATAGAGAACACAGTCTGATAGAACACAGTCTGATAGAACACAGTTGGATAGAGAACACAGTCTGATAGAACACAGTTGGATAGAGAACACAGTCTGATAGAACACAGTCTGATAGAACACAGTTGGATAGAGAACACAGTCTGATAGAACACAGTCTGATAGAACACAGTCTGATAGAACACAGTCTGATAGAACACAGTTGGATAGAGAACACAGTTTGATAGAGAACACAGTTTGAGATGACTATATGCGAGGTGCACTCCAGAGCTAATTGTCAGCTATCCAATATTTCTCCCTGCTGGAGTTGCAAAATGGGGATATTTAAACTGGATTCCCGTTCATCACTTTAACTGATAATCATATGCTTACAGGAATTGATCCCAAAACCTTGTGATTTTAATATTAAATGTATGGTCAATATTCTTCATTCTGTAACTGTAAACAGTATATAAACAGATAAATTATAAACTAAAAACAGTAGGTGGAGCACATGTTCCACAGTACACCACATACCCATGCTGGTCCCAGTCTATAGTACACCACATACCCATGCTCGTCCCAGTCTATAGTACACCACATACCCGTGCTGGTCCCAGTCTACAGTACACCACATACCCATGCTGGTCCCAGTCTATAGTACACCACATACCCATGCTCGTCCCAGTCTATAGTACACCACATACCCGTGCTGGTCCCAGTCTACAGTACACCACATACCCATGCTCGTCCCAGTCTATAGTACACCACATACCCGTGCTGGTCCCAGTCTACAGTACACCACATACCCATGCTCGTCCCAGTCTATAGTACACCACATAACCATGCTGGTCCCAGTCTACAGTACACCACATACCCATGCTGGTCCCAGTCTACAGTACACCACATACCCATGCTGGTCCCAGTCTACAGTACACCACATACCCATGCTGGTCCCAGTCTACAGTACACCACATACCCATGCTGGTCCCAGTCTACAGTACACCACATACCCATGCTGGTCCCAGTCTACAGTACACCACATACCCATGCTGGTCCCAGTCTATAGTACTGTACACCACATACCCATGCTGGTCCCAGTCTACAGTACACCACATACCCATGCTCGTCCCAGTCTATAGTACACCACATAACCATGCTGGTCCCAGTCTACAGTACACCACATACCCATGCTGGTCCCAGTCTACAGTACACCACATACCCATGCTGGTCCCAGTCTATAGTACACCACATACCCATGCTGGTCCCAGTCTACAGTACACCACATACCCATGCTCGTCCCAGTCTATAGTACACCACATAACCATGCTGGTCCCAGTCTACAGTACACCACATACCCATGCTGGTCCCAGTCTACAGTACACCACATACCCATGCTGGTCCCAGTCTATAGTACACCACATAACCATGCTGGTCCCAGTCTACAGTACACCACATACCCATGCTGGTCCCAGTCTGCAGTACACCACATACCCATGCTGGTTCCAGTCTACAGTACACCACATACCCATGCTGGTCCCAGTCTACAGTACACCACATACCCATGCTGGTCCCAGTCTACAGTACACCACATACCCATGCTGGTCCCAGTCTATAGTACTGTACACCACATACCCATGCTGGTCCCAGTCTACAGTACACCACATACCCATGCTGGTCCCAGTCTATAGTACACCACATACCCATGCTGGTCCCAGTCTACAGTACACCACATACCCATGCTGGTCCCAGTCTACAGTACATCACATACCCATGCTGGTCCCAGTCTATAGTACTGTACACCACATACCCATGCTGGTCCCAGTCTACTGTACCTTGATGTCTTACTGTAGTTTAAACACCAGACACAGGCCTGCCGTACCTTGATGTCTTACTGTAGTTTAAACACCAGACACAGGCCTGCTGTACCTGGATGTCTCACTGTAGTTTAAACACCAGACACAGTCCTGCTGCACCTTGATGTCTTACTGTAGTTTAAACACCAGACACAGGCCTGCTGTACCTTGATGTCTTACTGTAGTTTAAACACCAGACACAGGCCTGCTGTACCTTGATGTCTTACTGTAGTTTAAACACCAGACACAGGCCTGCTGTACCTTGATGTCTCACTGTAGTTTAAACACCAGACACATGCCTGCTGTACCCTGATGTCTTACTGTAGTTTAAACACCAGACACAGGCCTGCTCTACCTTGATGTCTCACTGTAGTTTCCAAGCCACCACTGCTACATGGAGTCCTCAAAGTCTTGTATGAATGTCAGGAAACACTAGTTGATGTAACTCTCTCGCTCTCTCTCTCTGTCCCTTTGTCTCTCTCTTTGGCTCTCTCTCTCTGTCCCTTTGTCTCTCTCTTTGTCTCTTTCTTTGTCTCTCTCTCTCTCTGTTCCTTTGTCTCTCTCTTTGGCTCTCTCTTTGTCGCTCTCTCTCTCTGTCCCTTTGTCTCTCTCTTTGTCTCTCTCTTTGTCTCTCTCTCTCTCTGTCCCTTTGTCTCTCTCTTTGTCTCTCTCACTCTGTCTTTGTCTCTCTCACTCTGTCTTTCACTCTTTGTCCCTCTCAATTAATTTCAATTAAATTTGCTTTATTGGCATGACGTAACAATGTACATGTTGCCAAAACTTACATTGTATATAAAATGAGAATATAAAAATGAGAATCAAAATTGTCAATGGGACAACAGTAACAACAATAACTAAGGGTCAAAATAACCATACATTCAACAATAACAATAAGCATACAGTAGAGGACATGTGCAGGTTGATTTGTCTGTCAGACACTGTCCCTCAATTTATGGCAGGCAGCCTTGTAGTGCGCTGCCAACCCACAGCTCTCTGCGTCCTCCCCCAACAGGAAGGGTAGCCTATTCTCATCAGAGTGGTCTTTGAAACCTTAAGGGTTTCACATTTGGGGAAATGACACTCTCTAATTGTTTTATATTTTTTACATTTTGTCAGGAAATGCAGCTCCGTTCAAAACCTGAACCTATAGGGGAGGGTCTGGGTGGGCGTCTGTCCGCGGTGGCGAATCTGGTGCGGGACGTGGACCCCACTCCACCATAGTAGTCTTGCCCACTTCTTTCCCAGCCTCAGTGGCACCTTTAGAGCGGCGACCCTCGCCGCCGACCTCGGACTGGGCACCCTAACAGCAAGCCCCGAATGGACGGAAGATTCCGGCAGCACCGGACAGACGGGAGACTCCGCAGCGCCAGCGTGAAGGGCGACTCCGAAATCGCAGGAGTGACGGGCGACTCTGGCAGCTCCTGACTGACGGCGGCTCTGGCAGCTCCTGACTGGCGGGCGGTTCTGGCAGATCCTGACTGACGGCGGCTCTGGCAGTTCAGGACAGATGGGAGACTCTGGCAGCTCAGGACAGATGGGAGCACCTGGAGGAAGGAGACGGAGAGACAGCCTGGTGCGTGGAGTTTCCACCGGAGGCCTGGTGCGTGGAGGAGGCAACAGATAGACCGGACCGTGGAGGTGCACTGGAGTTCTCTAGCACTGAGCACCGAGCACCGAGCACCGAGCACCGAGCCTGCACAACCCTACCTGGCTGGATACTCCTCGTAGCCAGGCCAGTGCGGTGAGGTGGAACATACCGCACTGGGCTGTGCTGGCGAACCGGGAACATCGTGCGTAGGGCTGGTGCCATGTACCCCGGCCAGAGGAAACGCACTGGAAACCAGATGCGCTGAGCCAGCTTCATGGCACCTGGCTCGATGCCCACTCTAGCCCGGCTGATACAAGGCGCTGCGATTTAACGCACCTCTCTCCACGGGGAGTTGGCTCAGGTCTCCTACTTGACTTAGCCACACTCCCCGTGTACCTCCCCCCCCCCAGAACATTTTTGGGGCTGCCTCTCATCCCAGCCGTGCTGCCTCCTCATATCACCGCCGCTCAGCTTTTCGCTGCCTCCAGCTCTGCCTTGGGGTGCGATATTCCCCAGCCTGTGACCAGGGTCCTTCTCCGTCCAGAATCTCCTCCCATGTCCATGAGTCCAGAGATTTCTGCTGCTGTCCGATACTACGCTGCTTGGTCCTTGGTTGGTGGGTGATTCTGTAACGCTCGTCGTTGGAATGAGGTGAGGACCAAAGCGCAGCGTGGTAAGTGTTCATCATTATATTTATTAAACAGAGAACACTAAACAAAATAACAAAGGAGAACGAAACGAAACAGTTCTGTAAGGTGACAGACACATAACAGAAAACAATCACCCACACCACACAGGTGGGAAAAGGCTACCTAAGTATGCTTCTCAATCAGAGATAACGAACGACACCTGCCTCTGATTGAGAACCATACCAGGCCAAACACAAAACCACAACATAGAAAAACGAACAGACTACCCACCCAACTCACACCCTGACCATACCAAAACAAAGACATAACAAAAGAACTAAGGTCAGAAGTGACATCTCTCTTTCTCTCTCGCTCTCTCTTTGTCTCTTTCTCTATTTCAATTTCAGTCAAGGGGAGGGTTTAGTATTTTTCTCAGTCTCGTCCAGGGTAGGGTCATGTCATTTGTAATCAATTCAATTTCAATATTGACTAATGCTGCCCCTTATCCTTTGATTCTCTGCAGGACGCGCAATATCAAGGGGGCCTGTGTTTTCAAATTGCTGGACCAGAAAATGATGGATGTCACTCTTCCATTTCAGACACATACTTCGGTGAAGTGTCATTGTGGAAAAAATATGTAAAATAGTATTTTAGTGATTTCAAACTTTACCATCAACATGAAGGGTTAAACATTCTTCATTTGATTTCAACCTTACTAACAACAATGGGGCTTTGTGTTGGAGCCTTCTTCTTTCTATTTAAGAAATAAGAGTTAACAAACAAAATTAAGTGTCAGCTGTCCATAGATTTTGTGAGACAATTCCTTCAGTCACCACGCACTCCTTAAAAAAAACTTTTATTTATCTTGTTCAACTCATATCAACAACTCTGCACATTAATAGTGATGGTGGGGGGGGGGGGGGTAGGTTATATAAATAGAAAAAATAATAGGCCTAATTAAAATAATTGTGATAAAACAACCCGGTATATGCTGGTTATAGCATGCCCAGAGCTCATGGCTGAGCCTTAGACCATGGATCTATCTTTTTTAAATCCTCTCTGCGCTCCAGACAAATTACACCGACTCCTCACTCTCCTCAGCTCACATGCTCTGCTGTTGTATTAGAATACATTCTGCTTGTCTCCAGTCATGTAAAATGATGCAGAATTGCATGAAATGTTTATAATAATAAAAAACTATTATTTGACAGGCAAATACGATGATATTGTAGATTCATGCAATGCTTTTGTTAAAAACAAGGATATATTTGAACCCTTAGCCTTGTTCGCTATGGTCTGTGAACCTACAACCTTCTGGACAACAGTGCTGCACGGTAGAAACATTGCTACCTTGCCATGAAAAACGTTTCTAAAACTGCACATCTAAGACTCTGGTCTATACTAAGAGTGAGGGTTAACTGCCTATCTAATGCTCTGGTCTGTTCTAAGAGTAACTGCCTATCTAATGCTCTGGTCTGTACTAGGATGAGGGTTTTAACTGCCTATCTAATGCTCTGGTCTGTACTAGTGGTGAGAGTTAACTTCATATCTAATGCTCTGGTCTGTTCTAAGAGTGAGGGATAACTGCCTATCTAATGCTCTGGTCTGTACTAGTGGTGAGAGTTAACTTCATATCTAATGCTCTGGTCTGAACTAGGAGTGAGGGTTAACTTCATATCTAATGCTCTGGTCTGTACTAGTGGTGAGGGGTTAACTTCATATCTAATGCTCTGGTCTGTACTAGTGGTGAGGGGTTAACTTCATATCTAATGCTCTGGTCTGTACTAGTGGTGAGGGGTTAACTTCATATCTAATGCTCTGGTCTGAACTAGGAGTGAAGGTTTACTTCATATCTAATGCTCTGGTCTGTTCTAGTGGTGAGGGTTAACTTCATATCTAATGCTCTGGTCTGTACTAGGGGTGAAGGGTTAACTTCATATCTAATGCTCTGGTCTGTACTAGGGGTGAGGGGTTAACCTGTTGATGCTCTGGGGGCGCTATTTCATTTTTGGATGAAAAACGTTCCCGTTTTAAACAAGATATTTTGTCACAAAAAGATGCTCGACTATGCATATAATTGATAGCTTTCGAAAGAAAACACTCTGACGTGTCCAGAACTACCAAGATATTTTCTGTGCGTGCCCTAGAACGTGAGCTTCAGGCAAAACCAAGATGAGACGGCATCCAGGAAATGAGCAGGATTTTTGAGGCTCTGTTTTCCATTGTCTCCTTATATGGCTGTGAATGCGAGAGGAATGAGCCTGCCCTTTCTGTCGTTTCCCCAAGGTGTCTGCAGCATTGTGACGTATTTGTAGGCAGATCATTGGAAGATTGACCATAAGAGACCACATTTACCAGGTGTCCGCCCGGTGTCCTGCGCCGAAATTGGTGCGCAAAAGGCAGCTGCCAGTATTTTTCCATGGGATACAGAGAGGAAAGCAAGCTTCCACGAACTGCATATCAATGAAGAGATATGTGAAAAAACACCTTGAGGATTGATTCCAAACAACGTTTGCCATGTTTCGTCGATATTATGGAGTTAATTCGGAAAAAGTTTTACGTTGTAGGTGACTGAATTTTCGGTTCGTTTCGGTAGCCAGACGCAATGTAGAAAACGGAACGATTTCTCCTACACACAGACGCTTTCAGGAAAAACTGCGCATTTGGTATGTAACTGAGAGTCTCCTCATTGAAAACATCAGAAGCTCTTCAAAGGTAAATGATTTTATTTATTTGGTTATCTGGTTTTTGTGAAAATGTTGCGTGCTAAATGCTACTCAAAATGCTATGCTAGCTTTGCATACTCTTACACAAATTAGTCAATTTCTATGGTTCAAAAGCATATTTTGAAAATCTGAGATGACAGTGTTGTTAAGAAAAGGCTAAGCTTGAGAGCAGACACATTATTTTCATTTTATTTGCGATTTTCAGAAATCGTTAACGTTGCGTTATGCTAATGAGCCTGAGGCTTTAGTCACGATCCCGGATCCGGGATGGGGAGTTCCAAGATTAACTGCATATCAAATGCTCTGGTCTGTACTAGGGGAGAGGGTTAATGGTAGGCATGTTCTCTGCCATCCACTTTATGTTTTAATTATTATTTTGGGTATGGGGGTGAGACACTTGTTTTTTTTCAAGCGTTCATCCATTTTAATTTCAGAGAGGTCGGATTTTCCCTCGATATCCTTCTATATCCTAAATAACCTACAGTCTCTAACGGTTTAGAGATGATCACTCAGTTGATATGAGTCATGTTTTTAATCTCTTTACAATGGGATTCTGTTTCAATAGGCACATACTTTACTTGCTTGCTCCTAGATAATGTTTATTTTTTATTTTGTATATATTATGGTAAGTACTTGAGAGGTACAGCATCCCCCACATGAAGTTGATATCGTACATATCCTCAACTATGTATTGTTGACTGTTTGTTTATTAGGGAATATGAGGCTGCAACCCGTTTACCAAGGACAATTTTTATGTCCAAAATCAAAACAGGGTCCGGGAAGAACCGAAATGTCATTTTGTTCCATTACGCTCCTCGGGAACATGATAAATAAATGACAGCACATTGGTTGCCTTTCAACAGACCAATTTAGATATCTTTCACACCAATTGGTCCTTTGACAATTCACATCAGATCTTTTAAAATCAGCTGTTTTTCAGAACTGATCTGATTGATCAAAAGACCAATTGGTGAGAGAAGAAAAAATCTGAATTGAGCCGCCTGTGTAAACGCAGCCAAGTTTGTCTCACATTCTCTTCCTCTGGCATGACTACACTACACTACAATTTAATACACTAGACTAAAATACACCACATTTCATTACACTACGGTTCACTATACTACTCTACACTACACTACAATTTAATACACTAGACTAAAATACACCACATTTCATTACACTACGGTTCACTATACTACTCTACACTACACTACAATTTAATACACTAGACTAAAATACACCACATTTCATTACACTACCGTTCACTATACTACTCTACACTACACTACAGTTCACTACACTACTCTACACGACACTACACTACAGTTCACTACAGTCTCTACACTACACTACAGTTCACTACACTACACTACACTACACTGCAGTTCACTACACTACACTACACTACAGTTCACTACACTACAGTTCACTACACTACTCTACTCTACACTAAACCTACACTACAGTTCACTACACTACTTTACACAACAGTTCACTACACAACACTACACTACAGTTCACTACACTACTCTACACTACACCACACTACACTACTCTACACTACACTACACTACACTACACTACAGTTCACTACACTACACTACACTACAGTTCACTACACTACTCTACACTACACCACACTACACTACACTACAGTTCACTACACTACTCTGCACTACACTACAATTCACTACACTACACTACAGTTCACTACACTACACTAAGATACAGTTCACTACACTACTCTACACTACACTACAGTTCACTACACTACACTACTCTACACTACACTACAGTTCACTACACTACTCCACACTACTCTACACTACACTACATTACACTACAGTTCACTACACCAAACTACACTACAGTTCACCCCACTATGCTATGCTAAACTACAGTAGACTACACTACACTACAATTCAATACACTACACAACAGTTCACTACACTACACTACAGTTCACTACACTACACTACACTACACTACGCTAAACTACAGTAGACTACACTACACTACAATTCAATACACTACACTACACTACACTACAGTTCACACCACTACAGTTCACTACACTACACTACAGTTAACTACACATCAGCTTGCTACACTAAGCTGCTATATAGTCAGGCCCTGTACTGTACTACTATATAGTCAGGCACTGTACTGAACTACTTTATAGTCAGGCCCTGTACTGAACTACTTTATAATCAGGCACTGTACTGAACTACTTTATAGTCAGGCACTGTACTGAACTACTATATAGTCAGGCCCTGTACTGAACTACTATATAGTCAGGCCCTGTACTGAACTACTATATAGTCAGGCCCTGTACTGAACTACTTTATAGTCAGGCCCTGTACTCAACAACTATATAGTCAGGCCCTGTACTGAACTACTTTATAGTCAGGCCCTGTACTCAACAAGTATATAGTCAGGCCCTGTACTGAACTACCATATAGTCAGGCCCTGTACTGAACTGCTTTATAGTCAGGCACTGTACTGAACTACTTTATAATCAGGCACTGTACTGAACTACTTTATAGTCAGGCACTGTACTGAACTACTATATAGTCAGGCCCTGTACTGAACTACTTTATAGTCAGGCCCTGTACTCAACAACTATATAGTCAGGCCCTGTACTGAACTACTATATAGTCAGGCACTGTACTGAACTACTTTATAGTCAGGCCCTGTACTGAACTACTTTATAATCAGGCACTGTACTGAACTACTTTATAGTCAGGCACTGTACTGAACTACTATATAGTCAGGCCCTGTACTGAACTACTATATAGTCAGGCCCTGTACTGAACTACTATATAGTCAGGCCCTGTACTGAACTACTTTATAGTCAGGCCCTGTACTCAACAACTATATAGTCAGGCCCTGTACTGAACTACCATATAGTCAGGCCCTGTACTGAACTGCTTTATAGTCAGGCACTGTACTGAACTACCATATAGTCAGGCCCTGTACTGAACTACTATATAGTCAGGCCCTGTACTGAACTACTTTATAGTCAGGCCCTGTACTGAACTACTATATAGTCAGGCCATGTACTGAACTACTATATAGTCAGGCCCTGTACTGAACTACTATATAGTCAGGCCCTGTACTGAACTACTTTATAGTCAGGCCCTGTACTGAACTACTATATAGTCAGGCCATGTACTGAACTACTATATAGTCAGGCCCTGTACTGAACTACTATATAGTCAGGCCCTGTACTGAACTACTTTATAGTCAGGCCCTGTACTGAACTACCATATAGTCAGGCCCTGTACTGAACTACTTTATAGTCAGGCCCTGTACTGAACTACTATATAGTCAGGCCATGTACTGAACTACCATATAGTCAGGCCCTGTACTGAACTACTTTATAGTCAGGCCCTGTACTGAACTACTATATAGTCAGGCCCTGTACTGAACTACCATATAGTCAGGCCCTGTACTGAACTGCTTTATAGTCAGGCACTGTACTGAACTACCATATAGTCAGGCCCTGTACTGAACTACTTTATAGTCAGGCCCTGTACTGAACTACTATATAGTCAGGCCCTGTACTGAACTACTTTATAGTCAGGCACTGTACTGAACTACTTTATAGTCAGGCACTGTACTGCTGCCGACATATTTCCATGTCATTTTTCTCTTCTCCCAGCAGAGTAAGCATCACTTAACTCAACCCCAGCTGCGTGTGTCACTCTCCTGCCCCAGTTTCCATATAATGAATCATTGGATGGCAAACTGGTGCCATGTAACGAGTTCACTTGATAACAAAGATGAAACACTCTGGGAGTTTTACATGATGGAAATGAAATGTTAATCACATAGCCTACATCGCATTGTTGCATTAAATCACCTGACTTATCATGCTATGTAGTAATACTCTGTGCAGTAAGTAGCATGATATATACATATCTATATATATATATATATATATACGATACCAGGAAGGAACGGTATTTTCATTGGGTTTGTGATGTGTTGAATCTACCAGGAGCAATTTTGGAGAAGTTGAATAATTTACTACAAGCACTGTACCACACTAGTTACTGTTGAAATGTAACCTGTACTACACTACTGTTGAAATGTAGCCTGTACCACACTACTGTTGGAATGTAGCCTGTACTACACTACTGTTGAAATGTAGCCTGTACTACACTACTGTTGAAATGTAGCCTGTACTACACTACTGTTGAAATGTAGCCTTTACTACACTAGTTACTGTTGAAATGTAGCCTGTACTACACTACTGTTGAAATGTAGCCTGTACTACACTACTGTTGAAATGTAGCCTGTACTACACTAGTTACTGTTGAAATGTAGCCTGTACTACACTAGTTACTGTTGAAATGTAGCCTGTACTACACTAGTTACTGTTGAAATGGAGCCTGTACTACACTACTGTTGAAATGTAGCCTGTACTACACTACTGTTGGAATGTAGCCTGTACTACACTAGTTACTGTTGAAATGTAGCCTGTACTACACTACTGTTGAAATGTAGCCTGTACTACACTAGTTACTGTTGAAATGTAGCCTGTAGTACACTAGTTACTGTTGAAATGTAGCCTGTACTACACTACTGTTGAAATGTAGCCTGTACTACACTACTGTTGAAATGGAGCCTTTACTACACTACTGGTGGAATGTAGCCTGTACTACACTAGTTACTGTTGAAATGTAGCCTTTACTACACTAGTTACTGTTGAAATGTAGCCTGTACTACACTAGTTACTGTTGGAATGTAGCCTGTACTACACTAGTTACTGTTGAAATGTAGCCTGTACCACACTACTGTTGAAATTTAGCCTGTACTACACTACTGTTGAAATGTAGCCTGTACTACACTAGTTACTGTTGGAATGTAGCCTGTACTACACTAGTTACTGTTGGAATGTAGCCTGTACTACACTAGTTACTGTTGAAATTTAGCCTGTACTACACTACTGTTGAAATGTAGCCTGTACGACACTAGTTACTGTTGAAATGTAGCCTGTACCACACTAGTTACTGTTGGAATGTAGCCTGTACTACACTAGTTACTGTTGAAATGTAGCCTGTACTACACTAGTTACTGTTGAAATGTAGCCTGTACTACACTAGTTACTGTTGAAATGTAGCCTGTACTACACTAGTTACTGTTGAAATGTAGCCTGTATCACACTACTGTTGAAATTTAGCCTGTACTACACTACTGTTGAAATGTAGCCTGTACTACACTAGTTACTGTTGGAATGTAGCCTGTACTACACTAGTTACTGTTGGAATGTAGCCTGTACTACACTACTGTTGAAATTTAGCCTGTACTACACTACTGTTGAAATGTAGCCTGTAGTACACTAGTTACTGTTGAAATGTAGCCTGTACTACACTAGTTACTGTTGAAATGTAGCCTGTACTACACTAGTTACTGTTGAAATGTAGCCTGTACCACACTACTGTTGAAATGTAGCCTGTACTACACTAGTTACTGTTGAAATGTAGCCTGTACTACACTACTGTTGAAATGTAGCCTGTACTACACTACTGTTGAAATGTAGCCTGTACTACACTACTGTTGAAATGTAGCCTTTACTACACTACTGTTGAAATGTAGCCTGTACTACACTACTGTTGAAATGTAGCCTGTACTACACTACTGTTGAAATGTAGCCTTTACTACACTACTGTTGAAATGTAGCCTGTACTACACTAGTTACTGTTGAAATGTAGCCTTTACTACACTACTGTTGAAATGTAGCCTGTAGTACACTACTGTTGAAATTTAGCCTGTACGACACTACTGTTGAAATGTAGCCTGTACCACACTAGTTACTGTTGAAATGTAGCCTTTACTACACTACTGTTGAAATGTAGCCTTTACTACACTACTGTTGAAATGTAGCCTGTACTACACTAGTTACTGTTGAAATGTAGCCTTTACTACACTAGTTACTGTTGAAATGTAGCCTGTACCACACTAGTTACTGTTGAAATGTAGCCTGTACTACACTACTGTTGAAATTACAATCTGTCATCATTGCTTGCCTATCAATCCAAGATCATTTCAAATGGGAAAGTTAATTTAGATAACATAATACAAAGTTACTATGAAGAAATAGCCTGTGCAGTTTCAGGTCTGGGTATTGGATAATCAGGCTGTTTTCTCCCTCAATCTCCCGAAAGCAACCACAGAAATGAATGGCTTTAAAAAATATGTATATTCCTGCAGTTGTTTTCCAATTCAACTGACTTCAGTCAACCCCTCCAGTCTCCAAAGCTGATATTTTACTGTCGGTTAGTTTACCAATAAGCGTTTAACTGAGTCAAGGAATTGCAAATGAAGCAACTAGAAAACAACATAGGTAATTTAATAATACCGGCCAGAAACACCAAGGGTACCTGGAGTTTCGTGGCCTCTGCAGGTTTCCACTAGACAATGGTAACACCCCCACACAGAATGCAGACAGAGAACCACTGCAGCCTACTGAGAGAAGCTTTCTTTTTTTGAAATTTAATTTAACCTTTATTTTAACTAGACAAGTCAGTTAAGAACAAATTCTACTTTACAATGACGGACAGCCTACCCCCGGGGCCATAAACCCGGAAGACACTGGCGCCAATTGTGCGCCGCCCCCCCCCAATAGGACTCCCAATCACAGCTGGATGTGATACAGCCTGGATTCGAACCAGGGACTGTAGTGAAGGCTCTCGAAGAGCGCTGCGCCACCCGGGAGCCTCCTATGCTGTGTGAATTCCTTCAGAATGACTTGTTGCCGTTTAATGTCCACTATAATGTACAAGGTGAAAGCTACATCGTTGTTATTGACCACAAACAGGCGAAATCAACAACAGACGTTCATAACATCAGAATAATACACTGGAATAAAACTATGAAGTGTTGTTGTTTTTTTCTGTATTGCGCCTTTGATTGAATCCTTTTCTTTAGGCTTATTTTTGTTTGCATGAAAAGGATTAACTGTGTTGAGCCTTTGGTCTGCTGCAATGACAGATCATGTATATTGATCCAACCTGATTTGATTACATAGCTGATATAAAGGAAAACTGATTAAAACAAGAAACCATAATAACATACACATGTTTACAGAACGTGACAAGTCCCCCTAGATGCCTCAGTGGTTGGATAGGATCTATCTAACATGTGTGTGTTTGTTGACAAAAGTCCATAGAGCAAACTCAGGAACTGGTGTGATTATTTAGAAGTGCTCACAAACACACACACACACACACACACACACACACACACACACACACACACACACACACACACACACACACACACACACACACACACACACACACACACACACACACACACACATACTGTACATCTGCAGTGGCACACAGATGTGTGCTTGTGTGCGTATCGTATGAGCCCCCCTGCAAATGTACGCATACCTGTGTGTGTGTGTGTGTGTGTGTGTGTGTGTGTGTGTGTGTGTGTGTGTGTGTGCGAGCACTTCAAAAAATCCATTGTCGTAATTGTTCTTGCAATCCTTACCCATCATGGTGCACAGCTAAATTGAGTCGTTGTATCAATCCCACCAAAACGCAATTGATCCACAGCCAGCAGAGCTCTGAAATCATCTCAGCAAGAGTTTGAGAATGGAGTGTTTTCAATAAAGATTGAAATAGTATCATCCAGCAACACCGTGTCAGATTAGAGAGAAGTGAGCCCAACACCTAGTCAGATCAGAGAGAAGTGAGCCTAACACCATGTCAGATTAGAGAGAAGAGAGCCCAACATCTAGTCAGATCAGAGAGAAGTGAGCCCAACACCGTGTCAGATTAGAGAGAAGAGAGCCCAACATCTAGTCAGATTAGAGAGAAGTGAGCCCAACACCATGTCAGATTAGAGAGAAGTGAGCCCAACACCTAGTCAGATCAGAGAGAACTGAGCCCAACACCGTGTCAGATTAGAGAGAAGTGAGCCCAACACCGTGTCAGATTAGAGAGAAGTGAGCCCAACACAGCGTCAGATTAGAGAGAAGTGAGCCCAACACCGTGTCAGATCAGAGAGAAGAGAGCCCAACACTGTGTCAGATTAGAGAGAAATGAGCCCAACACCTAGTCAGATCAGAGAGAAGTGAGCCCAACACTGTGTCAGATTAGAGAGAAGTGAGCCCAACACCGAGTCAGATTAGAGAGAAGTGAGCCCAACACCATGTCAGATTAGAGAGAAGTGAGCCCAACACCATGTCAGATTAGAGAGAAGTGAGCCCAACACCGTGTCAGATTAGAGAGAAGAGAGCCCAACACCTAGTCAGATTAAAGAGAAGTGAGCCCAACACCATGTCAGATTAGAGAGAAGTGAGCCCAACACTGTGTCAGATTAGAGAGAAGTGAGCCCAACACCGAGTCAGATTAGAGAGAAGTGAGCCCAACACCATGTCAGATAAGAGAGAAGTGAGCCCAACACCATGTCAGATAAGAGAGAAGTGAGCCCAACACCATGTCAGATTAGAGAGAAGTGAGCCCAACACTGTGTCAGATTAGAGAGAAGTGAGCCCAACACCGTGTCAGATTAGAGAGAAGTGAGCCCAACACCGTGTCAGATTAGAGAGAAGTGAGCCCAACACCGTGTCAGATTAGAGAGAAGTGAGCCCAACACCGTGTCAGATTAGAGAGAAGTGAGCCCAACACCGTGTCAGATTAGAGAGAAGTGTGCCCAACACCATGTCAGATTAGAGAGAAGTGAGCCCAACACCAAGTCAGATTAGAGAGAAGTGAGCCCAACACGTGTCAGATTAGAGAGAAGTGCGCCCAACACCGTGTCAGATTAGAGAGAAGTGAGCCCAACACCAAGTCAGATTAGAGAGAAGTGCGCCCAACACCGTGTCAGATTAGAGAGAAATGAGCCCAACACCAAGTCAGATTAGAGAGAAGTGAGCCCAACACCGTGTCAGATTAGAGAGAAGTGACCCCAACACCGTGTCAGATTAGAGAGAAGTGAGCCCAACACCTTGTCAGATTAGAGAGAAGTGAGCCAAACACCGTGTCAGATTAGAGAGAAGTGAGTCACACTAAGTATTCAGACCCCTTGACTTTTTCTACATTTTGTTAATTTAAAGCCATATTCTTTTATGCTTTGTCCCTCATTAATCTACTCACAATACGCTACAATGACGAAGTGAAAACAGGTTTTTAGATTTTTTTAAATGTAAATGCATTTAAAATAAAAACAAAAATACCTTAATTACATAAGTATCCAGTCCCATTGCTATGAGACTCGAAATGGGTATTTGTATTAATTATGGATCTCCAGTAGTTCCTGCCAAGGCAGCAGCTACTCTTCCTGGAGTTTATTATGGATCCCCATTAGTTCCTTTCAAGGCAGCAGCTACTCTTCCTGGGGTTTATTATGGATCCCATTTAGTTCCTGTCAAGGCAGCAGCTACTCTTCCTGGGGTTTATTATGGATCCCCATTAGTTCCTGCCAAGGCAGCAGCTACTCTTCCTGGGGTTTATTATGGATCCCATTAGTTCCTGTCAAGGCAGCAGCTACTCTTCCTGGGGTTTATTATGGATCCCCATTAGTTCCTGCCAAGGCAGCAGCTACTCTTCCTGGGGTTTATTATGGATCCCCATTAGTTCCTGCCAAGGCAGCAGCTTCTCTTCCTGGGGTTTATTATGGATCCCCATTAGTTCCTGCCAAGGCAGCAGCTACTCTTCCTGGGGTTTATTATGGATCCCCATTAGTTCCTTTCAAGGCAGCAGCTACTCTTCCTGGGGTTTATTATGGAGCCCCATTAATTCCTGCCAAGGCAGCAGCTACTCTTCCTGGGGTTTATTATGGATCCCCATTAGTTCCTGCCAAGGCAGCAGCTACTCTTCCTGGGGTTTATTATGGATCCCCATTAGTTCCTGCCAAGGCAGCAGCTTCTCTTCCTGGGGTTTATTATGGATCCCCATTAGTTCCTGCCAAGGCAGCAGCTACTCTTCCTGGGGTTTATTATGGATCCCCATTAGTTCCTTTCAAGGCAGCAGCTACTCTTCCTGGGGTTTATTATGGAGCCCCATTAATTCCTGCCAAGGCAGCAGCTACTCTTCCTGGGGTTTATTATGGATCCCCATTAGTTCCTGCCAAGGCAGCAGCTACTCTTCCTGGGGTTTATTATGGATCCCCATTAGTTCCTGCCAAGGCAGCAGCTACTCTTCCTGGGGTTTATTATGGATCCCCATTAGTTCCTGCCAAGGCAGCAGCTTCTCTTCCTGGGGTTTATTATGGATCCCCATTAGTTCCTGCCAAGGCAGCAGCTACTCTTCCTGGGGTTTATTATGGATCCCCATTAGTTCCTTTGAAGGCAGCAGCTACTCTTCCTGGGGTTTATTATGGAGCCCCATTAATTCCTGCCAAGGCAGCAGCTACTCTTCCTGGGGTTTATTATGGATCCCCATTAGTTCCTGCCAAGGCAGCAGCTACTCTTCCTGGGGTTTATTATGGATCCCCATTAGTTCCTGCCAAGGCAGCAGCTTCTCTTCCTGGGGTTTATTATGGATCCCCATTAGTTCCTGCCAAGGCAGCAGCTACTCTTCCTGGGGTTTATTATGGATCCCCATTAGTTCCTTTCAAGGCAGCAGCTACTCTTCCTGGGGTTTATTATGGAGCCCCATTAATTCCTGCAAAGGCAGCAGCTACTCTTCCTGGGGTTTATTATGGATCCCCATTAGTTCCTGCCAAGGCAGCAGCTACTCTTCCTGGGGTTTATTATGGATCCCCATTAGTTCCTGCCAAGGCAGCAGCTTCTCTTCCTGGGGTTTATTATGGATCCCCATTAGTTCCTGCCAAGGCAGCAGCTACTCTTCCTGGGGTTTATTATGGATCCCCATTAGTTCCTGCCAAGGCAGCAGCTACTCTTCCTGGGGTTTATTATGGATCCCCATTAGTTCCTGCCAAGGCAGCAGCTACTCTTCCTGGGGTTTATTATGGATCCCCATTAGTTCCTGCCAAGGCAGCAGCTACTCTTCCTGGGGTCCAAACATATTAAAGCACTTACATTACATATTAAACAAAAGATACAACAGTACATCATATAACATTATTACACCACTACATATCTACAATATTAACATGTTTTATACCACCATACAACTATATTACAATGTGCGTATGCATGTTTTTATTTGTTTTATTTGACCTTTATTTAACTGTGTGTGTACCTTGTGTGTGTACCTTGTGTCTGTACCTTGTGTCTGTACCTTATGTGTCTGTACCTTGTGTGTGTACCTTGTGTGTGTATCTTGTGTCTGTGCCTTGTTTGTGTACCTTGTGTGTGTACCTTGTGTGTGTACCTTGTGTCTGTACCTTGTGTCTGTACCTTGTGTGTGTACCTTGTGTCTGTACCTTGTGTTTGTACCTTGTGTGTGTACCTTGTGTCTGTACCTTGTGTGTGTACCTTGTGTCTGTACCTTGTGTCTGTACCTTGTGTGCACGTTTGTGTCTCTTCAAATTGAGCTCAGGTGGATCCTGTTTCCTTAAATCATCCTTGAGATGTTTCTACCTGTGGTAAATTTGATTGATTGGACATGGTTTGGAAAGGCCTATGTCTGTCTATATAAAGTCCGACACTTGACAGTGCATGTCAGAGCAAAAACCAAGCCATTAAGTCAAAGAAATTGTCTGTAGAGCTCTGAGACAGGATTGTGTCGAGGCACAGATCTGGGGGAAGGGTACCAAAGAAATTCTGCAGCTTTGAAGGTCCCCAAGAACACAGTGGCCTTCGTCATTCTTAAATGGAACTGAGCAATCGGGGGAGAAGGGCCTTGGTCAGGGAGGTGACCAAGAACCCGATGGTCACTCTGACAAAGCTTCAGAGTTCCTCCTTGGGGATGGGAGAACCTTCCAGAAGGACAACAATCTTTGCAGAACTCCACCAAATAGGCATTTATGGTAGAGCGGCCAGAAAGAAGCCACACCTCAGTAAAATGCACACAACAACCTGCTTGGAGTTTGCCAAAAGGCACCTAAAGGACTCTCAGACCATAAGAAACAAGATTATCTGGGTTGATGAATCCAATATTAAACTCTTTGATCTGAATGCAAAGCATCACATCTGGAGGAAACCTGGCAACATCTCTACAGTGAAGCCTGGTGGTGGCAGCATCATGCTGTGGGGAAAGATAAACGGAGCAAAGTACAGAGAGATCCTTGATGAAAACCTGCTCCAGAGCATTCAGGACCTCAGACTGGGGTGAAAGTTCACCTTCCAACAAGACAACGACCCTAAGCACACAGCCAATACAATGCATGAGTGGTTTTGGGACACGTTTCTGAATGTCCTTGAGTGGGACAGCAAGAGCCCAGACTTGAACCAGATGAAACATCTCTGAAATAGCTGTATATCGATGCTCCCCATCAAACTGACAGAGCTTGAGAGGATCTGCAGAGAAGAATGGCAGAAACTCCCCAATTACAGGTGTGCCAAGCATGTAGCGTCATTATCAATGACTCGAGGCTGTAATCGCTACCAAAGGTGCTTCAAGAAAGTACTGAGTAAAGGGTCTTGAATAGTTATGTAAATCAGATATTTAATACTTTTTTTAAATTATATTTGTCATTGTGGGGTATTGTGTGTAGATAGATGAGGGAAAAAATATTTAAATAATTTTAGAATAAGTATGTAACCAAATGTAGAAAAAGTCAAGGGCTCTGAATAAATTCTCAAAGCTTTGTATAACATACTAACAAAAAGACTAAACAAACTAAATCAAGTAAAAGAGGCAGATAAAATTAATTAAATTATAATATTGAATAAAAATTTCCTATATGGATATAAACTCAGCAAAAAGGACAGGTTCCTTTTTCAGGACCCTGTCTTTCAAAGATAATTCGTAAAAATCCAAATAACTTCACAGATCTTCACTGTAAAGGGTTTAAACACTGTTTCACATGCTTGTTCAATGACCCATAAACAATTAATGAACATGCACCTGTGGAACAACGGTCGTTAAGACACTAACAGCTTACAGACGGTAGGCAATTAAGGTCACAGTTATGAAAACTTAGGACACTAAAGAGGCCTTTCTGCTGACTCTGAAAATCACCAAAAGAAAGATGCCCAGGGTCCCTGCTAATCTGCATGAATGTGCCTTAGGAATGCTGCAAGGAGGCATCTGGACTGCAGATGTGGCCAGGGAAATAAATTGCAATGTCTGTACTGCGAGATGCCTAAGACAGCGCTACAGGGAGACAGGACGGACAGCTGATCGTCCTCACAGTGGCAGACCACGTGTAACAACACCTGCACAGGATCGGTACATCCGAAAATCACACCTGTGGGACAGGTACAGGATGGCAACAACAACTGCCCAGGTTACACCAGGAACGCACAATCCCTCCATCAGTGCTCAGACTGTCCACAATAGGCTGAGAGAGGCTGGACTGAGTGCTTGTGGGCCTGTTGTAAGGCAGGTCCTCACCAGACATCACCGGCAACAATGTTGCCTACGGGCATAAACCCACCGTCGCTGGAACAGAGACATGACTGGCAAAAAGTGCTCTTCTCTGACGATCCGCGGTTTTGTCTCACCAGGGGTGATGGTCGGATTTGCGTTCATCGTCGAAGGAATGAGCATTACACCGAGGCCTGTACTCTGGAGCGGGATTGATTTAGAGGTGACGGGTCCGTCATGGTCTGGGGCGGTGTGTCACAGCATCATCAGACTGAGCTTGTTGTCATTGCAGGCAATCTCAACGCTGTGCATTACAGGGAAGACATCCTCCTCATCATGTGGTACCCTTCCTGCAGGCTCATCCTGACATGACTCTCCAGCATGACAATACCACCAGCCATACTGCTCATTCTGTGTATGATTTCCTGCAAGACAGGAATGTCAGTGTTCTGCTATGGCCAGCGAAGAGCCCGGATCTCAATCTCATTGAGCACATCTGGAATGTGTTGGAGCAGAGGATCAGGGCTAGGGCCATTCCCCCCAGAAATGCCCGGGAACTGTGGGAGAAAGATGTACATATAGGGAGGAACATAATACTGTAACACAAGAGAAAGATACACTTAGAGTGCATTTGCCATTCTGGTCTATATTGTCTATTGTATAGGACAGGAGGCCAGAGTAAGGCCATGAGAGCATAGGACAGCTGGACATACCAAGGTCAGAGGGACATACAAAGGAGGGGGTCAGCCAAATGACCAACTGATGGACTATAGACAAAGGACATATATTTTTAGGACATGAAGATGCTGAAGGAATGTCAGAAGAGACACATAGTCTATGAGTCCTAATAAGGACAGACATACCAAAGAACACACCAGGCTGAACGTAAGGGGGGCCATAGCATAAGAATGGCATGTATTATTTTTGGGACATGAAGAGGTCCTGTCGCCATTATAACTTGATTGAAAGCAGATATGGGCATTATCGAGCTGAACAAGCAGGATGCACAGATTGGGATGTAATGGTGGCAGATGGACTAAGGGAAGTAACTTCATTTGCATGTGGGATGGACTCATATGTTGTATGTGTATAAATCAGAGCCAGTGCTCTGGACAAGTGTGTGTTCCGCGGACCATCTAGGCTTCTGATATGTTTGTATTAAAAGCCTATATTGAATTCACAAGTTCTTGTAAGTGTTACGTTTTGTTATGATTCTCCACGACAGAACCTGCAGGTGCCTTGGTGGAAGAGTGGGGTAACATCTCACAGCAAGAACTGGCAAATCTGGTGCAGTCCACGAGGAGGAGAGGCATTGGAGTATGCAGCTGGTGGCCACACCAGATACTGACTGTTACTTTTGATTTTGACCCCCCCCCTTTGTTCAGGGACACATTATTCCATTTCTGTTAGTCACATGTCTGTGGAACTTGTTCAGTTTTTGAACCCTGTTATGTTCATGCAAACATGCAAATATTTACACATGTTAAGTTAGCAGAAAATAAACGCAGTTGACAGTGAGAGGATGTTTCTTTTTTTTGCTGAGTTTAGTAGGGACATTGTTTGCCCATGTGCATAGTGAGTGGAATAAGATACAGTGCAGTAGCAGCATTGAATGATATGACAGTACATGCATTAGCAGAGCGTTGAGGTGATATAACTATTGAATGATATGGCAGTATATACATTACATTAGTAGTTCAGTGAGGTGACATACCTTTTGCATTGGTCTGGTACATAAAAGTAATTTTAGTGTGTAAAGAATATTTTGTTTCACACCTGCTCCCCATCGTTAAGCACACCTGCTCCCCATCGTTAAGCACACCTGCTCCCCATCGTTAAGCACACCTGCTCCCCATCGTTAAGCACACCTGCTCCCCATCGTTAAGCACACCTGCTCCCCATCGTTAAGCACACCTGCTCCCCATCGTTAAGCACACCTGCTCCCCATCGTTAAGCACACCTGCTCCCCATAGTTAAGCACACCTGCTCCCCATCATTAAGCACACCTGCTCCCCATCGTTAAGCACATCTGCTCTGGAAAGAGTCTGGCTTTGAGACAGGTGGTCCAAGATGTTGACCCCCGCTGCAGTGGATCCCTCTCCCATGTGCACCGCCGCCTCCAGACTTTTTGGACATAAGGGGCGTGCAACTACAGTTTTTATTCACGCAAAATACATTCGTGCAACACTTTCAAACAAATAATGCTTTCATCAGATGACAACAGACAGAAGTGCAAATATCCACACACAAGTAAATTATCTGAAAATGAAAAAAGCAAGGTATATTTAACCTATATTTAACTTTAACCTCCCCACGTCTACCTTTGACTCATTCCTCTCTGCCTCCTTCTTTCCACTCCTCTCCTCTTTTGACCTCACCCTCTCACCTTCCCCCCCTACTCACAAGGCAGGCAATACGCTCGACCTCATCTTTACTAGATGCTGTTCTTCCACTAACCTCATTGCAACTCCCCTCCAAGTCTCCGACCACTACCTTGTATCCTTTTCCCTCTCGCTCTCATCCAACACTTCCCACACTGCCCCTACTCGGATGGTATCGCGCCGTCCCAACCTTCGCTCTCTCTCCCCCGCTACTCTCTCCTCTTCCATCCTATCATCTCTTCCCTCTGCTCATACCTTCTCCAACCTTTCTCCTGAGTCTGCCTCCTCAACCCTCCTCTCTTCCCTTTCTGCATCCTTTGACTCTCTATGTCCCCTATCCTCCAGGCCGGCTCGGTCCTCCCCTCCCGCTCCGTGGCTCGATGACTCATTGCGAGCTCACAGAACAGAGCTCCGGGCAGCCGAGCGGAAATGGAGGAAAACTCGCCTCCCTGCGGACCTGGCATCCTTTCACTCCCTCCTCTCTACATTTTCCTCCTCTGTCTCTGCTGCTAAAGCCACTTTCTACCACTCTAAATTCCAAGCATCTGCCTCTAACCCTAGGAAGCTCTTTGCCACCTTCTCCTCCCTCCTGAATCCTCCTCCCCCTCCCCCCCTCCTCCCTCTCTGCAGATGACTTCGTCAACCATTTTGAAAAGAAGGTCGACGACATCCGATCCTCGTTTGCTAAGTCAAACGACACCGCTGGTTCTGCTCACACTGCCCTACCCTGTGCTCTGACCTCTTTCTCCCCTCTCTCTCCAGATGAAATCTCGCTTCTTGTGACGGCCGGCCGCCCAACAACCTGCCCGCTTGACCCTATCCCCTCCTCTCTTCTCCAGACCATTTCCGGGGACCTTCTCCCTTACCTCACCTCGCTCATCAACTCATCCCTGACCGCTGGCTACGTCCCTTCCGTCTTCAAGAGAGCGAGAGTTGCACCCCTTCTGAAAAAACCTACACTCGATCCCTCCGATGTCAACAACTACAGACCAGTATCCCTTCTTTCTTTTCTCTCCAAAACTCTTGAACGTGCCGTCCTTGGCCAGCTCTCCCACTATCTCTCTCAGAATGACCTTCTTGATCCAAATCAGTCAGGTTTCAAGACTAGTCATTCAACTGAGACTGCTCTTCTCTGTATCACGGAGGCGCTCCGCACTGCTAAAGCTAACTCTCTCTCCTCCGCTCTCATCCTTCTAGACCTATCGGCTGCCTTCGATACTGTGAACCATCAGATCCTCCTCTCCACCCTCTCCGAGTTGGGCATCTCCGGCGCGGCCCACGCTTGGATTGCGTCCTACCTGACAGGTCGCTCCTACCAGGTGGCGTGGCGAGAATCTGTCTCCTCGCCACGCGCTCTCACCACTGGTGTCCCCCAGGGCTCTGTTCTAGGCCCTCTCCTATTCTCGCTATACACCAAGTCACTTGGCTCTGTCATAACCTCACATGGCCTCTCCTATCATTGCTATGCAGACGACACACAATTAATCTTCTCCTTTCCCCCTTCTGATGACCAGGTGGCGAATCGCATCTCTGCATGTCTGGCAGACATATCAGTGTGGATGACGGATCACCACCTCAAGCTGAACCTCGGCAAGACGGAGCTGCTCTTCCTCCCGGGGAAGGACTGCCCGTTCCATGATCTCGCCATCACGGTTGACAACTCCATTGTGTCCTCCTCCCAGAGCGCTAAGAACCTCGGTGTGATCCTGGACAACACCCTGTCGTTCTCAACCAACATCATGGCGGTGGCCCGTTCCTGTAGGTTCATGCTCTACAACATCCGCAGAGTACGACCCTGCCTCACACAGGAAGCGGCGCAGGTCCTAATCCAGGCACTTGTCATCTCCCGTCTGGATTACTGCAACTCGCTGTTGGCTGGGCTCCCTGCCTGTGCCATTAAACCCCTACAACTCATCCAGAACGCCGCAGCCCGTCTGGTGTTCAACCTTCCCAAGTTCTCTCACGTCACCCCGCTCCTCCGCTCTCTCCACTGGCTTCCAGTTGAAGCTCGCATCCGCTACAAGACCATGGTGCTTGCCTACGGAGCTGTGAGGGGAACGGCACCGCAGTACCTCCAGGCTCTGATCAGGCCCTACACCCAAGCAAGGGCACTGCGTTCATCCACCTCTGGCCTGCTCGCCTCCCTACCATTGAGGAAGTACAGTTCCCGCTCAGCCCAGTCAAAACTGTTCGCTGCTCTGGCCCCCCAATGGTGGAACAAACTCCCTCACGACGCCAGGACAGCGGAGTCAATCACCACCTTCCGGAGACACCTGAAACCCCACCTCTTCAAGGAATACCTAGGATAAGATAAGTAATCCTTCTCACCACCCCCCCTTAATGATTTAGATGCACTATTGTAAAGTGGCTGTTCCACTGGATGTCAGAAGGTGAATTCACCAATTTGTAAGTCGCTCTGGATAAGAGCGTCTGCTAAATGACTTAAATGTAAATGTAAATGTATATTTTGCAAAAAGGTTGCATGGCCGTTATATTTCTAATGTGTATCATAGAAAGAATGTAGCCAGCTAACCTTGTATTTTGACTTTCTACCAGAGAAAAACTAGACCAGAGGATATTACAGGAGAAAAGTAGCATCAGTCAGAGCGCTGTCTGGTGATTCAATAATGAAAGCAAATATATCTCATCTGAGTGGAGACGTACAACTGAAATGCTTGAAATGACTCTTTTTAGATTCATGATTTGGAAACAAGTCCTCACTGAAACTGAACATAATTTAAAAATAGGAAGCATGTTACAGAACACAAAACAAAACAAATTTCTCTGTGGTTTTTTTTCTTCCTCTTTTGCGTTAACATGACCCCTGCAGGTAACCCCTCAGTGGCCCCTCTACGCTGACCTTTTTTTACAAGGAGCACGTGTTGGAAAATGGTTAAACTCACAAAGAAATTTAGGAGCACAATGAAAAATATTTGAAGTAATAAACCTAGAAGACTTATTTTTCTAGGAGCACTGGTGCTCCTAAATACCATTCCAGGTTATCCAGCAAAAATATTTAGGTAAAATGGTTGCACAGTAGAGCCCTGGCTATCACATCCACATGGTGCTAGAGTGAATACATTGCTGGGGCTGGCCATTGCCCTAATTGAAAGGCACACCAGATATTAGGTAGCTACAAGAATAAAGGGTATAACGTTAATGTTAGGCAACCTAGCAAACCATCTAACGTTAGCAATTTAGCTAGCCAAAACAGATAGCAGAATTTAACTTAACACATTTTAACTAGCTAGCTAGCTACCTAGCTAATGTTAGCGAGCCATCTAAAGTTAGCAACCTGCCAGCCAACTAAGTTAACGTTAGGCTAGGTCCCCCCTTTGCTGCTATAACAGCCTCCACTCTTCCGGGAAGACTTTTCACTAGATGATTGAACACTACTGTAGAGTCGGCCACTGATGTTGGGCGATTAGGCCTGGCTCGTAGTCGGTGTTCCAATTCATCCCAAAGGTGTTCGATGGTATTCAGGTCTAGGCTCTGTGCAGGCCAGTCAAGATCTTTCTCACCGATCTAGACAAACCATTTCTGTATTGACCTTGCTTTGTACACAGGGGCATTGTCATTCCTCAAGCTATTGCCACAAAGTTGGATACACAGAATTGTCTAGAATATCATTGTATAATGGAACATTAAGATTTCCCTTCACTGGAACTAAGGGGCCCGAGCCATGGAAAACAGCCCCAGACCATTATTCCTCCTCCACTAAACTTTACAGTTGGCACTATGCATTGGGGCAGGTAACATTCTCTTAGCATCCACAAAACCCAGAATCATCTGTCGGACTGCCAGATGGTGAAGAGTGATTCATTTGACATTTTAGCAGATGCTCTTATCCAGAGCGACTTACAGGATCAATTAGGGTTAAGTGCCTTGCTCAAAGGCACCTTTTTCACCTAGTCAGCTCAGAGATTCAAACCAGCAACCTTTCGGTTACTGGCCTAACATTCTTAACCGCCAGTACATTCCATAGAACGCGTTTCCAATGTTGGCGAACTTTACACCACTCCAGCCGACGCTTGGCATTGCGCATGGTGATGTGATGCTTGTGTGCGAATGCTCGGTCATGGAAACCCATTTCACAAAGCTGCCGGCGAACAGTTATTGTGCTGACGTTTCTTCCAGAGGCAGTTTGGAATTCGGTAGTGAGAGTTGCAACCGAGGACAGACAAGTTTTTGCTTGTGTGGCCTACCACTTCACGGATGAGCCATTGTTGCTCCTAGACGTTTCCACTTCACGACCGAGCAGCTATAGCAGGGCAGAAATCTTACAAACTGACTTGTTGGAAAGGTGGTATCATATGATGGTGCCACGTTGAAAGTCACTGAGCTCTTCAGTATTCCAGTCTACTGCTAATGTTTGTCTACGGAAATTGCAGCACGAAAATTCAGCACTACTGAGTGGATTGTACCGACACATATAAATAAATGGTTTAAGCAATGATAGAGGGTGTTCATTTCATTTGGAAGCTTTTTCTTTTAATATTTACCACTATAAAACATATTTACCACTGCATTTAAAGAAATAGAAGAATGGTCAAGGTAGCATTATATAGAGACTTTCCCGTTTCATATGCCCGTTGCCGATGTGAGTTTCACAGGTACAGGAAATCGCTCCAACAAGCCAATCCTTATGCAAATGTGTGGTCTGAAACCTGATACTTCACATCAGCCCTACTGGGAGTGTGGGAGTAGAGAGCAGACACTGGGAGTAGAGAACAGACACTGATAGTAGAGAACAGACACTGATAGTAGAGAACAGACACTGATAGTAGAGAACAGACACTGATAGTAGAGAACAGACACTGATAGGAGAGAACAGACACTGGGAGTAGAGAACAGACACTGGGAGTAGAGAGCAGACACTGGGAGTAGAGAACAGACACTGATAGGAGAGAACAGACACTGGGAGTAGAGAACAGACACTGGGAGTAGAGAACAGACACTGGGAGTAGAGAACAGACACTGGGAGTAGAGAACAGACACTGATAGTAGAGAACAGACACTGATAGTAGAGAACAGACACTGATAGTAGAGAACAGACACTGGGAGTAGAGAACAGACACTGGGAGTAGAGAACAGACACTGATAGTAGAGAACAGACACTGATAGTAGAGAACAGACACTGGGAGTAGAGAACAGACACTGGGAGTAGAGAACAGACACTGGGAGTAGAGAACAGACACTGGGAGTAGAGAACAGACACTGATAGTAGAGAACAGACACTGATAGTAGAGAACAGACACTGGGAGTAGAGAACAGACACTGATAGGAGAGAACAGACACTGGGAGTAGAGAACAGACACTGGGAGTAGAGAACAGACACTGATAGTAGAGAACAGACACTGGGAGTAGAGAACAGACACTGATAGTAGAGAACAGACACTGATAGTAGAGAACAGACACTGGGAGTAGAGAACAGACACTGATAGGAGAGAACAGACACTGATAGTAGAGAACAGACACTGGGAGTAGAGAGCAGACACTGGGAGTAGAGAACAGACACTGATAGTAGAGAACAGACACTGATAGTAGAGAACAGACACTGATAGTAGAGAACAGACACTGATAGTAGAGAACAGACACTGGGAGTAGAGAACAGACACTGATAGTAGAGAACAGACACTGATAGTAGAGAACAGACACTGATAGTAGAGAACAGACACTGATAGTAGAGAACAGACACTGATAGTAGAGAACAGACACTGATAGTAGAAAACAGACACTGATAGTAGAGAACAGACACTGATAGTAGAGAACAGACACTGATAGTAGAGAACAGACACTGATAGTAGAGAACAGACACTGATAGTAGTAAACAGACACTGATAGTAGAGAACAGACACTGATAGTAGTAAACAGACACTGATAGTAGAGAACAGACACTGATAGTAGAGAACAGACACTGATAGTAGAGAACAGACGCTGATAGTAGTAAACAGACACTGATAGTAGAGAACAGACACTGATAGTAGAGAACAGACACTGATAGTAGTAAACAGACACTGATAGTAGAGAACAGACACTGATAGTAGAGAACAGACACTGATAGTAGAGAACAGACACTGATAGTAGAGAACAGACACTGATAGTAGAAAACAGACACTGATAGTAGAGAACAGACACTGATAGTAGAGAACAGACACTGATAGTAGAGAACAGACACTGATAGTAGAGAACAGACACTGATAGTAGAGAACAGACACTGATAGTACAGAACAGACACTGGGAGTAGAGAACAGACACTGATAGTAGAGAACAGACACTGGGAGCAGAGCCTGAGAAACAGGCAGTTTCATTTGGGTCCGTTTTTCATCCAAACATCAAAATACTGCCCCCTACACTCAACAGGTTTTAACATGTCCAGCAGCTCCACCAACTTACCGTGCACCAGCCAATAATAATGCACTGTCACCAGTGTGATTAAGTGTTCATGGACTGGGAATGGGGATAGCTGAGGACTGTAAAGAAGGAGGTGTATGGAAACCATATTAGGAACACCACTATTCCTCCTCATCAGACCTCACCCCTCACTATGCAAGACTAAACCCTGAGTCTAGCTTCACCCTGACAGCGTTCCTAACATGGATTCATAATAGATGTTGGTGACATATCTCACAACAGTCACTGATCTGATGAAGTGGCCATGTACAGGACTCTCTGAGGATTATGTCGTCTACTGCTCTATGGTGACTGTTATCTACTGCTCTACGGTGACTGTTATCTACTGCTCTATGGTGACTGTTATCTAATGCTCTATGGTGACTGTTATCTAATGCTCTATGGTGACTGTTATCTACTGCTCTACGGTGACTGTTATCTAATGCTCTATGGTGACTGTTATCTAATGCTCTATGGTGACTGTTATCTACTGCTCTACGGTGACTGTTATCTAATGCTCTATGGTGACTGTTATCTAATGCTCTATGGTGACTGTTATCTAATGCTCTATGGTGACCTATCTACTGCTCTATGGTGACTGTTATCTAATGCTCTATGGTGTCTGTTATCTACTGCTCTACGGTGACTGTTATCTACTGCTCTATAGTGACCTATCTAATGCTCTATGGTGACTGTTATCTAATGCTCTATGGTGACTGTTATCTAATGCTCTATGGTGACCTATCTAATGCGCTATGGTGACTGTTATCTAATGCTCTATGGTGACCTATCTACTACTCTACGGTGACTGTTATCTAATGCTCTATGGTGACTGTTATCTAATGCTCTATGGTGACTGTTATCTAATGCTCTATGGTGACCTATCTACTGCTCTATGGTGACTGTTATCTAATGCTCTATGGTGTCTGTTATCTACTGCTCTACGGTGACTGTTATCTACTGCTCTATGGTGACTGTTATCTAATGCTCTATGGTGACCTATCTAATGCTCTATGGTGACTGTCATCTAATGCTCTATGGTGACCTATCTACTGCTCTATGGTGACTGTTATCTACTGCTCTACGGTGACTGTTATCTACTGCTCTATGGTGACTGTTATCTAATGCTCTATGGTGACCTATCTACTGCTCTATGGTGACTGTTATCTAATGCTCTATGGTGTCTGTTATCTACTGCTCTACGGTGACTGTTATCTACTGCTCTATGGTGACTGTTATCTAATGCTCTATGGTGACCTATCTAATGCTCTATGGTGACTGTCATCTAATGCTCTATGGTGACCTATCTACTGCTCTATGGTGACTGTTATCTACTGCTCTACGGTGACTGTTATCTACTGCTCTATGGTGACTGTTATCTACTGCTCTACGGTGACTGTTATCTACTGCTCTATAGTGACTGTTATCTAATGCTCTACGGTGACTGTTATCTACTGCTCTATGGTGACTGTTATCTCCTGCTCTATGGTGACTGTTATCTAATGCTCTATGGTGACTGTTATCTCCTGCACTATGGTGACTGTTATCTAATGCTCTATAGTGACTGTTATCTAATGCTCTATAGTGACTGTTTTCTCCTGCACTATGGTGACTGTTATCTAAAGCTCTATAGTGACTGCTATCTACTGCTCTGTGGTGACTGGTCTACTGCGCTATGGTGACTGTCATCTAACGCTCTATAGTGACTGTTATCTGCTGTTTAACGGTGACTGTTATCTTATGCTATATGGTGACTGTTGTCTAATGCTCTACAATGCATTTTATCGACTGGACTAACGTGACTGTTATCTAGTTCTCTTTAGTGACTTATCTACTGCCCTCTGGTGACTGTTATCTACTGCTCTTTAGTGACTGTTGTATAATGCTCTATAGTGACTGTTACCTAATGGAATACTTTGACTGTTATCTACTGCTCTATAGTGACTGTTATCTAATGGACTATAGTGACTTTTCTACTGCTCTATAGTGACTGTTATCTAATGCTTTACAGTGACTGTTATCTAATGCTCTATAGTGACTGTTATCTAATGCTTTACAGTGACTGTTGTCTAATGCTTTACAGTGACTGTTATCTAATGCTTTACAGTGACTGTTATCTAATGCTCTATAGTGACTGTTATCTAATGCTCTATAGTGACTGTTATCTACTGCTCTATAGTGACTGTTATCTAATGCTTTACAGTGACTGTTGTCTAATGCTTTACAGTGACTGTTATCTAATGCTTTACAGTGACTGTTATCTAATGCTTTACAGTGACTGTTGTCTAATGCTTTACAGTGACTGTTATCTAATGCTTTACAGTGACTGTTGTCTAATGCTTTACAGTGACTGTTATCTAATGCTTTACAGTGACTGTTATCTAATGCTTTACAGTGACTGTTGTCTAATGCTTTACAGTGACTGTTGTCTAATGCTTTACAGTGACTGTTATCTAATGCTTTACAGTGACTGTTATCTAATGCTTTACAGTGACTGTTGTCTAATGCTTTACAGTGACTGTTATCTAATGCTTTACAGTGACTGTTATCTAATGCTTTACAGTGACTGTTGTCTAATGCTTTACAGTGACTGTTGTCTAATGCTTTACAGTGACTGTTATCTAATGCTTTACAGTGACTGTTATCTAATGCTTTACAGTGACTGTTGTCTAATGCTTTACAGTGACTGTTATCTAATGCTTTACAGTGACTGTTATCTAATGCTTTACAGTGACTGTTATCTAATGCTTTACAGTGACTGTTGTCTAATGCTTTACAGTGACTGTTATCTAATGCTTTACAGTGACTGTTATCTAATGCTCTATAGTGACTGTTATCTAATGCTCTATAGTGACTGTTATCTAATGCTTTACAGTGACTGTTGTCTAATGCTCTATAAGTGACTGTTATCTAATGCTTTACAGTGACTGTTATCTAATGCTCTATAGTGACTGTTATCTAATGCTCTATAGTGACTGTTATCTACTGCTCTATAGTGACTGTTGTCTAATGCTTTACAGTGACTGTTATCTAATGCTTTACAGTGACTGTTATCTAATGCTCTATAGTGACTGTTATCTAATGCTCTATAGTGACTGTTATCTACTGCTCTATAGTGACTGTTGTCTAATGCTTTACAGTGACTGTTATCTAATGCTTTACAGTGACTGTTATCTAATGCTCTATAGTGACTGTTATCTACTGCTCTATAGTGACTGTTATCTAATGCTTTACAGTGACTGTTATCTAATGCTTTACAGTGACTGTTATCTACTGCTCTATAGTGACTGTTATCTAATGCTTTACAGTGACTGTTATCTACTGCTCTATAGTGACTGTTATCTAATGCTTTACAGTGACTGTTGTCTAATGCTTTACAGTGACTGTTGTCTAATGCTCTATAGTGACTGTTATCTAATGCTCTATAGTGACTGTTATCTACTGCTCTATAGTGACTTATATCATGTTTTATGGTGACTGTTATCTACTACTATAGCAGGATTGGGTGCAATGATATATGAAAAATGAATGGTTGAAAACGATTTGAACCATTTTCTTGTTTGACCTCTTGGTTTTATGGGTAGTATGACTCATACTGAGATACTCTGTAAAGGAGGAGCTGATGCATAATGAACCACCACATTTCTCCTCAGGCCCAGCTCTCTCTCTCCAGGAGGATGAAGATGAGTTATGATGCCCAGACCCAGACAGCCTCTCCTTAGCCTAGACAGTTGACAGGACAACCTCCTGGATAGAAATATGATAAGTAGCACACCATGTCCCGGTATTGTATTGTACAGCATGAAGTTGTACAGTAGCATGCGTTCGTATACACTGCCTTCAAGAACTTATTCATACATATAGATTTATTGTACAGTAGCATAATGTTCGTATACACTGCCGTCAAGAACTTATTCATACATATGGATTTAGTCCCAAAAATGTTTTGTGTTACAGCCTGAATTCAAAATGGATTTCTCTCAACAATCTACACACGATACAGCATAATGTTTAGCAAATATTTTCTGATGAACTAGACCCCCGCCTCCTAAACCTAGCCGCAGACATCATTGCTCCCCCCTTAACATGTATTTTTAACCTCACACTTGATGTTCAGGAAATCCCCAAGTTATGGAAATCTGCTTGTGTACTGCCTCTTTTGGCAGTTGGAGATCCTTCGCTGCTTGACAACTATTGACCCATATCAAAAGTGTCTGTACTGTCAAAGGTACTGGAGTCCTTACTTAGTAGGCAGCTAAAGACCTACATCCAAGAAAACAACATCTTAAATGGAATGCAATCAGGTTTTAGGTCTGGCCACAGCACTGTTTCAGCAACATTTAAGGTTTTAAATGACATCCACTGTGCTCTTGATAAGAAGTTACATTGTGTGTCTGTTTTTATTGATTTGTCGAAGGCTTTTGACACCGTGGACCATGCTGTGTTAGTGCAAAGGTTATAATGTTGTGGAATTACTGGTCATGATCTAGATGGGTTTATAAAGTACCTATCAAATCATACACAATGTGTAATGGAGGATGGTTGTAAATCTGAGACCATAGAGGTGTGCTCAGGTTTCCGCAAGGTTCTATTTTGGGCCCATTGTTGTTCATTTTGTATATCAACAACATTGGGGATCTTATTGAAACAGCGGATGATCGTTTTTATGCAGATGATACTGTTATTTATTCAAGTGGTAGTAGTTTATCTTTAGCCTTTGAAAATGCCCAAAGGCCGTTTAACATCATACAACAGAATCTGTATGATTTAAAGCTGATTCTAAATCCAGGTAAAACAAAATGCATGGTATTTTCAAATGTCAGGAATGTTACAAATCATGTCATTGCTACATTGGCTGGACATAATATGGAGCAAGTTAAAGTGTACCAATATTTGGGTGTGTGGGGTGATGATAAGCTGAGCTTCACTGTGCATGTAGAGAACTTGATAAGGAAGCTCAAGATGAAAATAGGATTTTATTACCGGCATAAGGCCTGTTTTTCTTTTGAGGCCAGGAAGGAGCTGGTACGATGTACATTAATGTTGGTTTTAGACTGTAGTGATGTTATATGTCTGGGTTGGCACCCCCCTCCCCCCCTCCCCTCTCAGGATGGTAAGTTGGTGGTTGAAGATATCCCTCTAGTGGTGTGGTGGCTGTGCTTTGGCAAAGTGGGTGGGGTTATATCCTTCCTGTTTGGCCCTGTTCGGGGGTATCATCGGATGGGGCCACAGTGTCTCCTGACCCCTCCTGTCTCAGCCTCCAGTATTTGTGCTGCAGTCGTTTATGTGTCGGGGGGCTAGGGTCAGAAATTATTACAGTTTTGAAAACATTTAGTTGATAAATTGCTATCAAAATATACTTGGACTGCTCTTTATTCAACGAAAAAAAATTGCATTACATGAATGATTGTTAGCCATGGGTCAAAGTTAGATATATCAAAGCGTTGTGAAATATGTTATAAATGCATAATGGTGGTTTTTTTGGGCTCAGCAGGCTCACTCGTCTCATAGTCATTCAGGTTTAGAAAAAGAACAACAGAAGGAAGAAATATTAACAGAATATCACGCAACAAATAAGCCCGTAAAGAATATTACTCTAGGCACTCACTTCAACTCTAGCTGCGCATCCTAAATGGCACACTTGTCCCTATGGGCCCTGGTCAAAAATAGTGCACCACATAGGGAATAGGGTGCCATTTGGGATGTGTTTAAGATCGTTATTTTCTCCCTCTCATCAACCCAAAAACATATTGATCCTTTCTATGGTGAGTTTCTTTTCTTAATCTTTATTGGGCTCATACATCTACATTAATAAATACTGCTCCCTACACCACCAGTGTCCTGTACACACAAAATAATCAATATTTATATATAACTTTCTCTCCAGTTGAATTTTATCTCTCAGCTGTTATCACGTTGTATGTATCCTCTGCACAAACCCATGTCTCCACAATCAAAAGGTATTCATTTACAAGGAGTAGAACATTTTGTATTGAAGTATGCCAAGCTCTATTTCTCTGTTAGTTGAACACTATTTCAATACGGACCTACAGTGCTTTCAGAAAGAATTCAATACCTAATGACTTATTAAACATTTTGTTGTGTTACAGCCTGAATGTAACATGGATTACATTTAGATTTTTGTCACTGGCTAAACACAATACCCCCATAACGACAAAATGGAATTATGTTATTCAACATTTTACAAATAAATAAAAAATGAAAAGCTGAAATGTCTTGACTCAATATGTATTCACTCCCTTTGTTACGGCCTAAGTCAGTTCAGGAGTAAACATCAACAAGTCACATAATAGTGTTTGGTCCCTCAGTCAAGCAGTGAATTTCTAACACAGATTCAACCACAGAGACCAGGGAGGTTTCTAATGCTTCGCAAAGAATGGCACCTATCTATAGGTGGCTTAAACATAAAATAAAAAAACAGACATTGAATATCCCTTTGAGCATGATGAAGATATTAAACACATTTTGGATGGTGTATCAATACACCCAGTCACTACAAAAATACAGGCTTCCTTCCTAACTCAGTTGCCGGAAAGGAAGGAAACTGCTCAGGGATTTCACAATGAGACCAAGAGTTACAGAGTGTGATGGCTGTGATACGAGAAACTGAGGATGAATCAACAACATTGTAATTACTCCACAATACTAACCTAATTTACAGAGTGAAAATAAGGAAGCTTGTACAGAATACAAATATGACAAAACATGCATCCTGTCTGCAACAAGACACTTAATACTGACAAAGCAATGCACTTTTTGTCCTGAAAACAAGGTGTTACATTTGGGCCAAATTCAATACAACATATTAATGAGTACCACTCTCCATATTTTCAAGCATAGTGGTGACCACGTCATGTTATGGGTATGCTTGTAGTCATTAAGGACTGGGGAGCTTTTCAGGATAAAAAATAAACGTAATGTAGCTAAGCACAGGCAAAATCCTAGAGGATAACCTGGTTCAGTCAGCTTTCCACCAGACACTGTGTCATGTCCTGACCATAGAGAATCTTTACTTTCTATGGCGGAGTAGGTCAGCGCGTGACTGCGGGTTTAGTCTAGTTTATATTTTCTATGTTGGTGTTTGGTATGATTCCCAATTAGAGGCAGCTGGCTATCGTTGTCTCTAATTGAGGATCATATTTAAGTAGCATTTTTCCACCTGTGTTTTGTGGGATAATGTTTATGGGTAGTTGTATGTCAGCACTCCATTGTGGTCATGGTTCGTTCTTGCTTTATTGTTTTGTGCATTTCACTAAATAAAGATGTGGAACCCAGATCACGCTGCACGTTGGTCCAAGTGTGCTTCAAACGATCGTGACACACTGGGAGATTAATTCACCTTTCAGCAGGACAGTAACCTAAAACACAAGGCCAAATCTACACTGGAGTTGCTTACCAAGAAGACAGTGAATGTTTCTGAGTGGCCGTGTTACAGTTTTGACATAAATCTACTTGAAAATGAATGGCAAGACCTGAATAAGGTTGTCTAGCAATGATCAACAACCAATTTATAAGAGCTTGAAGAATTGTGAAAAGAATAATGGGCAAATCCAAAGCTCTGAGACCCAGTAAGATTCGCAGCTGTAATCGCTGCCAAAGGTGCTTCTACAAATGTATAAAAACATGTTTTCACTTTGTCATTATGGGGTATTGTGTGTAGATGAGTGAGAAAAATAATCTATTTAGAATTCAGGCTGTAACACAACATGTGGAATAAGTCAAGGATGAACACCTTCTGAAGGCACACTGTAAAAAATACAACTAGAAAACATATAGGACAAGTATAAAGAAAATTTAAAAAAACACATACAGTATGTCAGACAAATAGATTTTTTTAAATTGACAAATAGATTTTAAGCATATTTATTTTAGACAATCTTTCAAGTGAATTGATTTTATTGAGATTTCGGTAAGTGTTTTTCCCTAGAAACAAACAATGTTAGCTTTTCCATAGAATGGTGAATCACACATTTAGCTTGGTGTGTGTTCTCTCATAGATCTAATGTCAGAGTTGATGGTATGTAGAGTAAAGGATTTGTTAGCTTTGTTAGCAGTCTCAGAGTGCGATTGGCTGGTACACAGATTGTTCTATATGTTGCCTTCTAGGCCAGGTTACTATATAGAACTTACAGATTGTTATATATGTTGCCTTCTAGGCCAGGTTACTATATAGCACTTACAGATTGTTATATATGTTGCCTTCTAGGCCAGGTTACTATATAGAACTTACAGATTGTTATATATGTTGCCTTCTAGGCCAGGTGACTATATAGCACTTACAGATTGTTCTATATGGTGCCTTCTAGACCAGGTTACTATATAGCACTTACAGATTGTTCTATATGTTGCCTTCTAGGACAGGTTACTATATAGAACTTACAGATTGTTATATATGTTGCCTACTAGGCCAGGTTACTATATAGAACTTAGAGATTGTTCTATATGTTGCCTTCTAGGCCAGGTTACTATGTAGCACTTACAGATTGTTCTATATGTTGCCTTCTAGGCCAGGTTACTATAGAGCACTTACAGATTGTTCTATATGTTGCCTTCTAGGCCAGGTTATTATATAGCACTTACAGATTGTTATATATGTTGCCTTCTAGGCCAGGTTACTATATAGCACTTACAGATTGTTCTACATGTTGCCTTCTAGGCCAGGTTATTATATAGCACTTACAGATTGTTATATATGTTGCCTTCTAGGCCAGGTTACTATATAGAACTTACAGATTGTTCTACATGTTGCCATCTAGGCCAGGTTACTATATAGCACTTACAGATTGTTATATATGTTGCCTTCTAGGCCAGGTTACTATATAGCACTTACAGATTACATGATTGAAATGTTTAGCCGACACGTTCAGCGTCTCTGCTAACACGACAACATTGCCTTTAAATCTCAATCACTTTGTAAAGCAATCTTCCGTTATACAGATTGAATAGAACCTTATTATTGTAATTTTATTGTGTTACTTTTTAGAATTTGTACTTGAGTTTATTTGGTAAATATTGTCTTAACACTAATTGTCTTAACTCTTTCTTGAACTACGTTGTTGGTTCAGGGCTTGTACCTTTTCACGGTTGTATTTGGCGCATGTGACAAATAAAGTTTAATTTGATATGTTTGATTCAAGATATGCTCATGTCCTCAGATGCCTCAAAATGTGTGTATCAGTCCGATCTGTCTTCATGTCAAGGTTTAGTTGACCTGAATCTCTCATCAGTCCTCTCTCAGAGATACCTGTCCGCGATGTCAGTCTAATCTGCCCGTCTACACTGAGGCCTTCTAAGGTCTGCTGACAGGTCATTTACATGACAAATGAGACAGTGTTATTGGCCGCTCTCCTTAACAGTAAGTGTCGCTTCAACAGGAGGTTGTTTACTTAGATATTCAGATGACATAAATATACAATAAAACACCCTTTGATGTTTGGCCCTTGTTCTATTTACCCCCTTAAGTACTAGAGGGAGAGGGATGTGGATAGACTTGATTCTTCCTGTTGGCTATGTCATGACGTTGGCCTGTGGGTAAGGTTTATGACCCCCTCCCCCCCCATACATATCTTTCTCCCTTCCCTCTCTCTTGACTATACAGCCTTTGTTAAACAGAGATTCTGGGAACATCAGAAGGTGGGCGGAAATTAACCATATTCTGGTAATCCGACCAGTTGAACATATGCGTTGGTACTTAATGAATATGATGTCAGTTCAGTTGTCATCTGAGACATTCTCATCAATGATAGGATGACATAAACGGTAGAGTGGAAAGTCTACACATTATAGTTATCAGATTCACATGGAATTGTTGTCCAATCTAAATGTTTGAATATAAAATTATTGGTGAAAAGATTAAATGTAATTTTCGCTTCCAAATGAGAGATTTGGGTTTTCATAAGGTTAGGGCTCTGCTCAATCAGTGGCCCGCCCCTGTGAAGAGACATGGGTTATAAAACTATGAAAAACACACCCCTCTCCCTCCACTATATAAGCCCTTGACGAAAATGTAACCTCCTGTTCCGAGGACGTGAGGACGACGGTCCATACGTTGAAAAGGACTAACATGTCAACTACAGAACTAAGCCAACCTCAGCGTGAGCTTTGGTTGTGAATGGTATAAACTTTGAAATCTTACTCACTAAAGAAGTGAGACATCCTAGCTGTTGAGTTAGCAACAGCAGCTGCAAACGTGGGCTTGGAATGAACAGACAGAGTATCCCGTCTACCACACAACGACATTAGTACAACGTATCTAATTTACCACCAGAGACATTCTTCAAAGGGCAAAGGACTCTGTTGGGCAACACTGCCTTCCATCTACCACTAACCTACCGAAGCGCAGCTCAGAGTAAATATTTATTGCATTTTCTTTTTCCAAATGGGCATTAATTTAGAATGCATAAAATTCTGTATTTACGATAGAGTAGTTGCCTACGGCCCGATATCGCTTCTCCCTTTGTTCTTCAGTCTTCCTGCTCTTTCACTCAACCCCAGCCCCCTTTTCTTTGGGTAACAAGCCATCATATCTGTTCCGTCCTCTAGGGACACTTTCCTTTTTGACGTAATTTGTAATCAAGGTATGATTCATTCTGTGTATATGTAATTCTGTGTGATTTGTTAGGTATTTAGTAAATAAATAATTAAACCCAATTTTGTATTGCTGTTTCAACTTTTAGCCTGGGTTCGTGAAAATAACCAAGAATTTACAACTTTCAGATGAGACTGAAATAAGGTGACGATTAATATTGACTGCTATTAATGTAAAATATGACTAGGTCTTTAAGAGTTTATTCGGAAGATAACTGCTCTATAAATATTATTTTGTGGTGCCCCGACTTTCTAGTTAATTACATTTATATTATTAGCTCAATCAGGTAATATTAATTCCAGAGAAAGGATTTTATAGAGTAGCATGTCATATCACTTAATCCAGAATAGCCAAAGACACGACAGCTACATGTGGATGGACTTGATTCTTTGTGTTGGCTACATGTGGATAGACTTGATTCTTTGCGTTGGCTACATGTGGATAGAATTGATTCTTTATGTTGGCTACATGTGGATAGAATTGATTCTTTATGTTGGCTACATGTGGATAGACTTGATTCTTTATGTTGGCTAGATGTGGATAGACTTGATTCTTTATGTTGGCTACATGTGGATAGACTTGATTCTTTATGTTGACTACATTCAAGCGAGCCCCTGTCAGTCCAATGGTCAACACAGCAGTCATTAAGAATTATAGTGATTAAAATACATCTAAAAGAGAAGCCAGCTCCTGTCAACCCCATCACCCCACACCAAAAGACACTAATTATGAGGACAGAGCTCCTGTCAGCCCCATCAACCCACACCAAAAGACACTAATTATGACGAGAGAGCCCCTGTCAGCCCATCGCCCCACACCAAAATGCACTAATTATGAGGACAGAGCTCTCCTGTCAGCCCCATTGCCCCACACCAGACACTAATTATGAAATAGAAATCTCATCAAATGTTATTTGTCATATTCTTTGTAAACAACAGGTGTAAACTAAAGAGTGTAATGCACAGACACTAATTATGAGGACAGAGTTCCTGCTAATGCATTTAAGTAATCCATGAGACAGTGAAATGTTGAATTACATGCATCTGCTGCTCATAGAGGACACAACGCCTTGTTAGGCTTATTAGTTTCAGCTTTGAATTATGACTAACCTGAATGAGATGCTTCAATAATGATCTAGCTGCTATAGGCGTGTTTCTGTTTCTACAGATTTGTAAAATTCTTAATCACCAGAGACAGCTGTTTTAGTGGCCATTGGGTGGGAAATGAAGAAAAAAAAACACAAACAAAAAGTGCTTTCACTCTGAATTGAATAAATATATTCACACAGTGCATTCAGAAATTATTCAGACACCTTGACGTTTTCCATATTTGTTATGTTACAATCTTATTTTAAAATGGCAAAAAAAAGAATACTCACCAATCTACACACAATACCCCATAGTGACAAAGCAAAAACAGATTTTTAGACATTTTGGCAAATGTATAAACCCCTCCCGGAAATATAACATTTACATAAGTTTGCAAACACTTCACTAAGTACGTTGTTAATGCACCTTTGGCAGCGATTACAGTGTCAAGTCTTCATGGGTTTGACGATACAAGCTTAGCACACCTGTATTTCTCCCATTCTTCTCTGCAAATCCTCTCAAGCTCTGTCAGGTTGGATAGAGAGCACTGCTGCACAGCTATTTTCAGAACTCATTAGAGATGTTCGATCGGGTTCAAGTCTGGGCTCTGGCTGGGCCACTCAGGGACATTCAGAGACTTGTCCCGGATCCACTCCTGCGTTCTCCTGTGTTCTCTATGTGCCTTTTGGAAAACTCCAAGTGGGCTGTCATGTGCATTTGACTAAGGAGTGGCTTCCGTCTGGCCACTCTACCTTAAAGGCCTGATTGGTGGAGTGCTGCAGAGATACTTGTCCTTCTGGAAGGTTTTCCCATCTCCACAGAAGTACTCTGTAACTCTGTCAGAGGTACCATTGGGTTCTTGGTCACCTCACTGACCATGGCCTTTCTCCCCCGATTGCTCAGATTGGCTGGGCTACCAGCTCTAGGAAGATTCTTGGTGATTCCAAACTTCTTTCATTTAGGAATGATGGAACCAACTGTGTTCTTGGGGACCTTCAATGCTGCAGAAATGTTTTTGTACGCTTCCCCAGATCTGTGGCTCGACACAATCCTGTCCTGGAGCTCTATGGACAATTCCTTTGAATTTACGGCTTGATTTTTGCTCTGACATGCACTGTCAACTGTGGGACCTTATATAGACAAGTGTGTGCCTTTCTAAATAATGTCCAGTCAATTAAATTTACCACAGCTGTAGAAACACCTCAAGGGAGTTCAATGGTAACAGGATACACCTCAACTCAATAACAAGTATCATAGCAAAATGTCTGAATACTTAATACATTTGCTATGATTTCTAAAAACCTGTTTTTGCTTTGTCATTATGGGTTAATGTGTGTAGATTGATAAGGAAATAAAATATGATTTAATCAATTTTAGAATGTGGAAAAAGTCAAGGATATTCCAACCCTATCTTGTCATAACAAAACTGATTGGCTCAACCACATTAAGAAGGAAAGAAAGTCAACAAATGTACTTTTAACAAGGCACACTTAGAATTGCATTCCAGGTGACTACCTTACAAAGCTGGTTGAGAGAATGCCAACAGTGTGCAAAGCATTTGGGCGGCAGTGTAGCCAAGTGGTTAGAGCGTTGGACTAGTAACCAGAAGGTTGAGAGTTCAAACCCCCGAGCTGACATGGTACAAAGTCTGTCGTTCTGCCCCTGAACAGGCAGTTAACCCACTGTTCCCAGGCCGTCATTGAAAATAAGAATTTGTTCTTAACTGACTTGCCTGGTTAAATAAAGGTTAAAAAATTATTATTTTTTTGCTGTGCTCATGGAAGCAGAGCAACTTGTGTCGTAGACAGGAGAAGGTGTAGTACTGCTCCTACCAGTAGAGCTGGTATGTGTCTCTATGGATCCTTACTTTTTTTAACCATTTATCCATTTTCAAGGTGATCATGAGCTATGTTTGTTTACATACGGACCGTTAGTGGAATTCCTGTGAGAGAGTAACAAATAATGTGATTGGATGTTTATTATTCGACTAGGCATCCTGTATTTGACATTGTGTTGTTATTTTGCTGAACACTAGATGGTTTCATTTTATTTTTGGCAGTGAAACGAGGCTACTCAAGTAAGGAAAAACAAACTCACCCAAATGTATAGCCCCGTTGGAAAATATAAATGGACTGTTTATGTGAATTATATTTTTATTTCCCGTACCCCAGTTTGGGCATATCTGCTTTAGCCAATACCGGAGAGAGTCCTCTCCTGCTAAATTTACCACCAGCAGCACTGTCCAAGGGCCAGGATTGAGAGTCAATACCGGAGGGTAAAGAGAGAGTCCTCTCCTGCTTAATTTACCACCAGCAGCACTGTCCAAGGGCCAGGATTGAGAGTCAATACCGGAGGGTAAAGAGAGAGTCCTCTCCTGCTTAATTTACCACCGAGTGTGATCTGTCAACCCGTAAGTTCCCTCCTCCTCTATTTTGCAGGAGTAGGAGAGGGTTACTGTCAACCATTACCAAGCTGATCTGAGGCATTTAATTCTCACAGGACAGTCATGACACATTTTCCCATGCAAGGACTACTAGTTTAATGTAATGTTATTTTTTATTCAGGGGAGCCCACTAATCAAATGTGATTCAATATATTGTTACCAATTAATTCTACATTTATTCTGAATGAGGGTGGGACTGTCACACCCTGGCCATGGTTTGCTTTGTATGTTTCTATGTTTTGTTTGGTCGGGTGTGATCTGAGTGGGCATTCTATGTTGGATGTCTTGTTTGTCTGTTTCTATGTTTTGGTTGGTCAGGGTGTGATCTGAGTGGGCATTCTATGTTGGATGTCTTGTTTGTCTGTTTCTGTGTTTGGGCCTGATATGGTTCTCAATCAAAGGCAGGTGTTAGTCATTGTCTCTGATTGGGAGCCATATTTAGGTAGCCTGTTTTAGGTTGGGTTTTGTGGGTGGTTGTCTCCTGTGTCAGTACCACACGGGACTGTTTCGGGTTGGCACGTTTCTTGTTTTGTAGTTTATTCATGTATGGTTTCATTATTAAAGAACCATGAATTATAACCACTCTGCATTTTGGTCCGCCTCTCCTTCCCAGGAAGAAGCCCGTTACAGAATTAAGAACCTATTGGTCTATTTTTTATATCACAGTGTGTGTCAAGAACGGTCCACCATCCAAAGGACATCTAGCCAACTTGACACAACTGTGGGAATCATTGGAGTCAATCTGGGCCAGCATCCCTGTTGAACGCTTTCGACACCTTGTAGAGGTTATGCCCTGACGAATTGAGGCTAATCTGGGGGCAAAAGGGGGGTGCAGCTCAATATTAGGAAGATGTTCCTCATGTTTTGTACACAAAATGCTATACTGTTGGGGACATCTAAAACAATACACTCTTAGATCACAGAGAGGACATTTCAGGACACATCTACAGTGTTTTCAGAATGTATTCACACCCTTTGTCTTATTCCACATTTTGTTGGTAACAGCCTGAATTTAAAATGTATTACATTAATATATTTTTGATGGCCTACACACAATGCCTCATAATGTCAGTGGAATGATGTTTTAATTGTTTATTTTTTTATTATTATTAATTAAAAAGGAAAGCTGAAATGTCTAGAGTCAATGTGGCAAACCAATTCACTTTTTGTCTGGAATACAAAGTGTTCATGTTAGGGCAAATCCAATAGAACACAATTCTAAGTACCATTCTCCATATTTTCAAGCATAGTGGTGGCTGCATCATGTTATGAGTATGCTTGTAATCGTTAAGGACTGGGAGTTTTTCAGGATAGAAAAATAAATGGTATGGAGCTAAGCACAGGCAAATCCTAGAGGAAATCCTCTTTCAGTCTACTTTCCACCAGACACTGGGAGAAGAATTAACCTTTCAGAAGGACAATAACCTAAAACACAAGGTGAAATCTACACTGGAGTTGCATATCAAGACAGTGAATGTTCCTGAGTAGCCAAATTTTGACTTTAATATGCTTGAAAATCTATGGCAAGACTTGAAAATGGTTGTCTAGCAACGATCAACAACCAATTTGACAGAATTAGAAGAATGCTGAAGATAATAATGAGTACAAACCAGGTGTGCAAAGTTCTTTTGAAAGACTCACAGCTGAAATCACTGCCTAAGGTGATTCGAACATGTATTGACTCAGGGATGTGAATATTTATGTAATTTAAATATTTGTGTATTTAATTTTCAATCAATGTTCAACAATTTCTAAAAACATGTTTCCACTTTGTCATTGTGAGGTAGATGGGTGAGAGAGAGAAAAAAATCAATTTTTTCAATTTTGAATTCAGGCTGTAACACAACAAAATGTGGAATTAGTTTAAATAATTTCCGAAGGCACTTTAGGTGTAACATCTGTAAAAGGCCTTAGTTGTTTAGGGAAATGTTGCTAGATGTTAAGACATGTTGGCACATGTTTATAGAGATGTGTGTTATCTGACCCGAAGGACCACTTCCAGGAAATTCTCTCTCCATACCTCTGGTGCTACAAACAACTCTGTCATTGGAGCAAATACCCAGACTCAGTCTCACACATTTCCAGTGAATGTGATTTCTTTTTCTCAAGGCTGTAATTATCCAAGTTATATAGGGACGTGTCAGCGGTGAGTCAGAGAACATTAACGTGTCAGGACTAAATAGAGGTTAGGAGAAGACACCCCCCCTGAAAGAGGTTTAAAGCCTGCTATTAATGGGAGAGTATACATAGCCGATTTTATAATGTGACAGGTTTACTGTAGCCGATAACACCATGCATTTACTCTAAATGTAAGTGGCGGAGGCAGGACACTAAGAGGTTGATTGGAATATTGTATTTTTCTCTCTCGGGAAAAGCTTTAGGAGGTGATACATTGTGCAAGACAATAAATCAATGACAATTAACCAGTCAGTATTACATTACATAACAATGACAATAATCCAACTGCCATCATTACATGATTATATGAACGAATCACACACAGTGCTGGAAATTGTGTTCATTCTAAAACATCACAATAGACGTTGTAATTTACGGTTTACGTTACACTTTGGTCATTGGGTTTGCTACTGATGTAAAGTTTGATTTTTCTTTCTCTGTACACTGGAATAAAAACATATTAAGATGCTCTATTCAACTCTGTATAATGAGGGGTGCTGTGTTGTCTGTCTTGATGGGGTTTTAACCCTCTCTATGCCAGATCCACGTAGAGTGGATTCAATCTGACTGACCCTAACATTGCTGTCTTATACACAACAGTGATTAAATGCCAGAAACAAGGTTAAACTGACGTCAAACGGCCTGGGATTTAGTACGTCCATTTAATGGTTTAACAGCATCCTCTTGCAGCCTCTTTATTAATTATTTACGACTGTATTAAAAAGAAAATGTGTAAACCCTTTACAATTTAGCAATTAAAGTGTTATCAGTCTGATCTTAGACATGACATTTTTATTGGTTTATGAAAACGAAAGCGTTTTAGCTACTTTGCAGATATGTAACAATCATAATATCAGTCAAAAATATCACATTTCCAGTTTAAAAAACAAATTTTTAAAAAAGGTTTTAAATATAGGTTCCATTTGACTCAGCATTGTACACTAAAGCATTGATGGCTGAATAGATTGATGTAGTTCGATGATTAATATAATTCACCAGAACATATCTTGTTAGTTCAAAACATATTGCTATCAGGTTGTAAATCACAGCCCGGTACATTATTTGCTGCCTCGATTCGGGATGGACTGTGTTTCGATGACTCAATATTTTGGACATAAACGGACAAATGTAACTATGGCTGGGAATGTCAATACAATCAAACTAGCAAGGGCAATGATCACAAGTCAGTTATAACATGGCTAATAGGCGAGCGTATCTATTTATTTAGTAGCTAATAACATGGAGCCTAACGTTAGCTAACTGTTAGGAGGCTGTCATGGCATTCGGAGGAGTGATTGACTGACGGACTTTCCCCCACTCATATACATTTTTTTGGCAGACATGAGAGATGCAGCTAGCAAGAAATGCGAATCGCTTTGCAAGCAAGCTATGCTGAACTTGAACGACTGTTATCCAGTTAGCAAATCTCTTGCAACACCCGCTGAATATGATGGGAAAAACGTAGGTTAGTCACGAACGCTCTAGATACCATGTAGCCTAACCAGCTTTGCTAGGGTGAGTAATTGTTTCATTTAATCTTTATTTAACTAGGCAAGTCAGTTGAGAACAAATTCTTATTTTCAATGACGGCCTAGGAACAGTGGGTTAACTGGTCTAGGAACAGTGGGTTAACTGGTCTAGGAACAGTGGGTTAACTGGTCTAGGAACAGTGGGTTAACCGCCTGTTCAGGGGCAGAACGACAGATTTGTACCATGTCAGCTCACCTTCCGGTTACTAGTCCAACGCTCTAACCACTAGGCTACCCTGCCGCCCCAAAATAATGAGGTGTTCTCTCATTTATGTCTGTAAGTAGCTAGCAAGTCAACTTTAGCCAGTTAGCTTGGCTGTTGATGGTACAAGCATCTATTTTTGGGATAAGCTGCAGGCTACTTACTATTCCACATTGTTTATCAGTGCAATTTTGACGGGCAACTAGCTGAAAAGTTTTGAGTGTTTTTCTAAGGTTCCTTCATTAGATTTTAGCCCATCTTGCTCTGGCTAGCATTAGTTGTTGATCTTGTAGTTGTTGATGTGCATATAGGGAAAGATAGCCCACCTTTTATGGTTGTTTGATCAATAGGACTGTAAAGACTACCATGGTATTTACATATTTGCAGAAATCCATTCAGGTATATTTTGTGGATTTAGGTGAATGCATTCTAAAGATACAAAGGTGTGGTGTAGCAACTGCCTGTAAACACACAGTCCAGTTCAAAGTGAATGATGACAGGTCCTACTTCCTGTAAACACACAGTCCAGTTCACAGTGAATGATGGCAGGCACTACTGCCTGTAAACACACAGTCCAGTTCAAAGTGAATGATGGCAGGACCTACTGCCTGTCAACACACAGTCCAGTTCATAGTGAATGATGCCAGGTCCTACTGCCTGTAAACACACAGTCCAGTTCATAGTGAATGATGACAGGCCCTACTGCCTGTAAACACACAGTCCAATTCATAGTGAATGATGACAGGTCCTACTGCCTGTAAACACACAGTCCAGTTCATAGTGAATGATGACAGGACCTACTGCCTGTAAACACACAGTCCAGTTCATAGTGAATGATGGCAGGACCTACTGCCTGTAAACACACAGTCCAGTTCATAGTGAATGATGACAGGACCTACTGCCTGTAAACACACAGTTCATAGTGAATGATGACAGGACCTACTGCCTGTAAACACACAGTTCATAGTGAATGATGACAGGACCTACTGCATGTAAACACACAGTTCATAGTGAATGATGACAGGACCTACTGCATGTAAACACACAGTTCACAGTGAATGATGACAGGCCCTAATGCCTGTAAACACACAGTCCAGTTCACAGTGAATGATGACAGGCCCTACTGCCTGTAAACACACAGTCCAGTTCACAGTGAATGATGACAGGCCCTACTGCCTGTAAACACACAGTCCAGTTCACAGTGAATGATGACAGGCCCGACTGCCTGTAAACACACAGTCCAGTTCATAGTGAATGATGACAGGCCAAACTGCCTGTAAACACACAGTCCAGTTCATAGTGAATGATGCCAGGTCCTACTGCCTGTAAACACACAGTCCAGTTCATAGTGAATGATGCCAGGTCCTACTGCCTGTAAACACACAGTCCAGTTCATAGTGAATGATGACAGGTCCTACTTCCTGTAAACACACAGTCCAGTTCATAGTGAATGATGACAGGTCCTACTTCCTGTAAACACACAGTCCAGTTCATAGTGAATGATGACAGGTCCTACTTCCTGTAAACACACAGTCCAGTTCATAGTGATTGATGACAGGTCCTACTTCCTGTAAACACACAGTCCAGTTCACAGTGAATGATGACAGGACCTACTGCCTGTAAACACACAGTCCAGTTCATAGTGAATGATTTCGTTAGTAATTTCACATAGTCACATGGTCGTTAGTCATTTCACATGGTCACATGGTCGTTAGTAAATTCACATTGTCGTTAGTCATTTCACATGGTCGTTACTAATTTCACATGGTCACATGGTCGTTAGTCATTTCACATGGTCGTTAGTCATTTCACATGGTCGTTAGTCAATTCACATAGTCGTTAGTCATTTCACATGGTCACATGGTCGTTAGTCATTTCATATGGTCGTTAGTCATTTCATATGGTCGTTAGTCATTTCACATGGTCGTTAGTCATTTCACATAGTCACTGTGTATAGGATGTGTCTCCGCCCTCCTTTTTCTAGGGCTGTGTCTCCACCCTCCTTTCTCTATGGCTGTGTCTCCACCCTCCTTTCTCTATACTGTGTCCCCTATCGCTGTGCAGAAGTAGTGCACTAATATTATTAATGCAGGTTGCCTATTCTGGATGCACTGGATAAGGTACCAGCTGATTCAGCTGTCCCCGTTAGAGGACAAGGATAGCCCATGGAGACTATGGGTTTCAGTTCAGAGAGCTGATTCAGCTGTCCCTGTTAGAGGACAAGGATAGCCCATGGAGACTATGGGTTTCAGTTCAGAGAGCTGATTCAGCTGTCCCTGTTAGAGGACAAGGATATATCATGGAGACTTGAGGTTTCAATTCAGAGAGCTGATTCAGCTGTCCCTGTTAGAGGACAAGGATATATCATGGAGACTTGAGGTTTCAATTCAGAGAGTTGTTTAAATGAAGGTCATTTTATTTTATTTTAAGCTTTCCATGATCCATTTCATCTCCATAAGTGTGCATTGGAAAATCAGATAACAAATAAAAAAAGGATCCATGCTGGAGTGTTTCTTCAAGAGGCAGGAGTTGTTTGACGCTAAACTAAAGACAAAAGGAACTCAGGTATTTAATAAATACTGTTAAGGCTCGGGACAATACTGCCCCCTTTGGATGAATTGCGTGCCCATAGTAAACTGAAAAAAAATCTGTCCAAAATTGCTAATACATGCATATAATAATAATTATTGAATGGAAAACACTCTAAAGCTTCTAAAACCGTTTGAATTATGTCTTTATGTATAGCAGAACTCACAGGGCAGCCAATCTCCCAAACTAGTTTTCTCATTCAGAAAGTTGGGCCAACTTTGACGTCATCGCCCCCACCCTTCCCAACCAGCTATGGATCTGGGAACAGTTTCTATGTCTTCCGCGAGATGTCTCCTATCAGTAGAGCGTTTAATTGTGCAAATCCCGCGAGCTTTGACCCTTTGGCAGGCAAAATTGTGAGTGTCGCGAGAAAATAGATGCGCGTTCGGCCGCGAATTGTACACAGTCATTCCTCCGTTCCAGATTGTCTGAGAGGAATTGCTTTTGTCCGGTTGAATCGCCAATAGTTTTGTACGTTAATAACATCCTAAAGCTTGATTCTGCACTTAGTTTGACCAGTTTAGTCGACATATAATATGTCATTTTGAAGTTTTGATGCGCAACTGTTCGGGACCAGAAGTCATTTTGGATGCATTTCAGCTGGAACTTGAAGCATATGCTAATATAAAGACACACGACTTGAAACCAAACGATGTTTTGGGTAAGTATGACTCCTTCCACTACATTCTGATCGAAGACCATCAAAGGTAAGGGAATATTTATGTTGTAATTTTGTGTTTCTGTTGACTCCAACATAGTGGAGAAATATTGTTTATGTCTGAGCTCCGTCTCAGATTATTGAATAGTAAACGATTTCTGTAACGTTAAAAAGAAATGTGACAAAGCGATTGCATTAAGAAGCAGTGTATCTTTCTAACTATATGTAGAACATGTATATTTAGTCAAAGTTTATGATGTGTATTGCTGTTATCTGGCGTTATCTGGCGGAGTTATCTATAATTTCTCCGGACATTTTTTAGCATTTTCTGAACATGGCGTCAATGTAAATGGAGATTCATGGATATAAATGGCATAATATTGAAAAAAAACATAAATGTACTGTGTAACATGTCCTATTACTGTCATCTGATGAAGATTTTCAAAAGGTTAGTGAATTATTTTTCTTTTAATCCTGCTTTGTGATTGCATCTTTTGTTCGACAAAATGGCTACATATCGTCTGTGTCTTTGTGGTGGTTTGACATACATGTGTGCTATGTTTTCGCCGTAAAACATTTTAGAACTCTGACTCGCTGGGTAGATGAACAAGGTGTTTATCTTTCATTTGAGCTATTGGACTTGATAATGTGTGGAGGTTAAATATTTCTAAGAATATTTTTGCATTCTGTGCGCCACTTTTTGAGTTGAGGGGGTGGGGGGGTGCCCTTGGGGAACATGTAGCGTGAACACGAAGCCTTCAACCCTTTCTAAGCCGGGGGAGGGGGTACTATTACTATTAAGTTATATGGAATTATTTTAAGAATGTCATACCAAGGATCATTTTGCTATTTGATTTAGAATTTTTAGATACCTTGAAGTATCCCCAAAATATATTTAAAAAAATATATAGAATTAAAATTTTTGGGTCCTTACTGCTATTGGCCCATCCAAACGCACATGGAACAACAAATAGTTCCTCAAAAAATCTAAATGATTTTTTTTCTGAAGTGTCGTTCCTATATCTGAGAGAGTTAAGAAAGTTAATGAAACATTGTCAACTTTTTAAAAACACCCTTTATTTGTGGCATGAAACATTTTCCATATATATATTGTACTTCCGTAAATGTTTTCAACTGGTACCAGGGGACTTTCAGACGAGTCTTCTGAAGCCTGTCGGTTTCCTGGAGCAAAACAACTGACATGTACGAGTTCGTGAGAGTTTCACCTTTCCAGGCCAATCCATTTGGACGCTACAAACGATTTTGTGAGAAGACTGACTTATGGGATGTCTCATTGTCTGACAAACACCACTCTCTAGCTCTGTCACCTTTCACCTCATATGTCTCATTGTCTGACAAACACCGCTCTCTAGCTCTGTCACCTTTCACCTCATATGTCTCATTGTCTGACAAACACCACTCTCTAGCTCTGTCACCTTTCACCTCATATGTCTCATGGTCTGACAAACACCACTCTCTAGCTCTGTCACCTTTCACCTCATATGTCTCATTGTCTGACAAACACCACTCTCTAGCTCTGTCACCTTTCACCTCATATGTCTCATTGTCTGACAAACACCGCTCTCTAGCTCTGTCACCTTTCACCTCATATGTCTCATTGTCTGACAAACACCACTCTCTAGCTCTGTCACCTTTCACCTCATATGTCTCATGGTCTGACAAACACCACTCTCTAGCTCTGTCACCTTTCACCTCATATGTCTCATTGTCTGACAAACACCGCTCTCTAGCTCTGTCACCTTTCACCTCATATGTCTCATTGTCTGACAAACACCGCTCTCTAGCTCTGTCACCTTTCACCTCATATGTCTCATGGTCTGACAAACACCGCTCTCTAGCTCTGTCACCTTTCACCTCATATGTCTCATTGTCTGACAAACACCGCTCTCTAGCTCTGTCACCTTTCACCTCATATGTCTCATTGTCTGACAAACACCGCTCTCTAGCTCTGTCACCTTTCACCTCATATGTCTCATGGTCTGACAAACACCGCTCTCTAGCTCTGTCACCTTTCACCTCATATGTCTCATTGTCTGACAAACACCGCTCTCTAGCTCTGTCACCTTTCACCTCATATGTCTCATTGTCTGACAAACACCGCTCTCTAGCTCTGTCACCTTTCACCTCATATGTCTCATGGTCTGACAAACACCGCTCTCTAGCTCTGTCAAGTGTGAAGTGTAACATGGGCAAATGCGGTTTGATTGAGACACATTTTAAATGCTATAAAAATAAAAAATAAATATCTCTAGTTTAAACTCATGGATTTTTTTTAATGATTCTAATTACATCGGCCTTAGAGGGTTAATAAAGGGAATTGGCTGCCTGTGTGCTCAGAACATGGAGATGTATAGAGGTCTGTATTGACTAAAAGCCTATATGAAAAGAGAAAGGGAAAGGCATTAACATGGACAGTGCCATTTGAGGACTGATCAGTTGCAATCTATATATATATCTCTATTGCTCAAAGGTGTCTGCAGTTAAAGGGACAGTGAACCAAAAATTACAATTAAAGGGAGAGTTCCCTAAAAAGAATAAGACAAATTGTGGCCTTTTCAACAAATAGTGAATAGGGTACAATTTGTATAATGCTCTAATAGGGAATCATTTGGATAGTTCTCCAATAGGGAATCATTTGGGTTGTGCACTGATAGGGAATCATTTGGATTGTGCACTGATAGGAAATCACTTAGGTAGTTCTCCAATGGGGAATCATTTGGGTTGTGCACTGATAGGGAATAATTTGGATTGTGCACTGATAGGGAATCATTTGGGTAGTGCACTAATGCGTAATCATTTGGTACGCATCCATAGTCTCTAAAAGGTTAACTCCAGTGACTGCTGTGCAGAGAAGGTGGCATCTGTCATTGTGCTCTAGACAGCACTGGGATCAATAATACAGATTTAATCTCCTCAGTCTCAGTGTGTTCTTCTCAATCCCATCAGTGTCTCCAGCAGAATCAGACACCCAAGGGGACTCCGTGCTGGTTACACCAAACCTCTTTCCCCGCATTACACAGCCAGGAATAGCCAACCTGCTTAAGGCATATCCCACTGAAAAGAGGGATGGCTTTAGCCACTTCAACCATCACACAGCTGAGAAGGGTGGGGGTGGGGGGGGGTCTTGTTTATTTTTTATTTGATTTAAGTTGAATAGATAAGTAGTGTAGGTTTGTGGCCTAACACACAGGGGAGTGTTTGAAATATTCACTTTCATCATGGCATTTGGACTTCCCCAGACAGAGAACATGAGGCCCAAATATCAGCTCGTTCTCTACATAGTGCACTACTTTTGACCAGAGGGGGCCTGGTCAATAGGGAAAAGGGTGACATTTGGGACTAGTTCTTTGTTGTACCTACCTATCACAAACCCTCTCATGTAAAAATGCCCAAAAGCCACAAAGTACTTTCTAAACACCTGTTTATATGAATGTTTGTTTGACATGTCCCTAGATCTCTTGAAGACAACTTGAGTGTATTAAATGTCCCTAGATCTCTTGAAATCAACTTGAGTGTATTAAATGCCCCTAGATCTCTTGAAGACAACTTGAGTGTATTAAATGTCCCTAGATCTCTTGAAGACAACTTGAGTGTATTAAATGTCCCTAGATCTCTTGAAGACAACTTGAGTGTATTAAATGTACTTAGATCTCTTGAAGACAACTTGAGTGTATTAAATGTCCCTAGATCTCTTGAAGACAACTTGAGTGTATTAAATGTCCCTAGATCTCTTGAAGACAACTTGAGTGTATTAAAATGTCCCTAGATCTCTTGAAGACAACTTGAGTGTATTAAATGTCCCTAGATCTCTTGAAGACAACTTGAGTGTATTAAATGTCCCTAGATCTCTTGAAGACAACTTGAGTGTATTAAATGTCCCTAGATCTCTTGAAGACAACTTGAGTGTATTAAATGTCCCTAGATCTCTTGAAGACAACTTGAGTGTATTAAATGTCCCTAGATCTCTTGAAGACAACTTGAGTGTATTAAATATCCCTAGATCTCTTGACGACAACTTGAGTGTATTAAATGTCCCTAGATCTCTTGACGACAACTTGAGTGTATTAAATATCCCTAGATCTCTTGAAGACAACTTGAGTGTATTAAATATCCCTAGATCTCTTGACGACAACTTGAGTGTATTAAATGTCCCTAGATTTCTTGAAGACAACTTGAGTGTATTAAATGTCCCTAGATCTCTTGAAGACAACTTGAGTGTATTAAATGTCCCTAGATCTCTTGAAGACAACTTGAGTGTATTAAATGTCCCTAGATCTCTTGACGACAACTTGAGTGTATTAAATATCCCTAGATCTTTTGAAGACAACTTGAGTGTATTAAATATCCCTAGATCTCTTGACGACAACTTGAGTGTATTAAATGTCCCTAGATTTCTTGAAGACAACTTGAGTGTATTAAATGTCCCTAGATCTCTTGAAGACAACTTGAGTGTATTAAATGTCCCTAGATCTCTTGAAGACAACTTGAGTGTATTAAATATCCCTAGATCTCTTGAAGACAACTTGAGTGTATTAAATGTCCCGAGATCTCTTGAAGACAACTTGAGTGTATTAAATATCCCTAGATCTCTTGAAGACAACTTGAGTGTATTAAATGTCCCTAGCTCTCTTTTGACGACAATCTGAGTTTATTAGATGTCTCTAGCTCTCTCTTGACGACAATCTGAGTTTATTAGATGTCTCTAGATCTCTTGACGACAACCTGAGTTTATTAAATGTCTCTAGCTCTTTTGACGACATTCTGAGTGTATAAAATGTCTTGAGCTCTCTTGACGACAACTTGAGTTTATTAAATGTCTCTAACTCTCTTGACGACAACCTGAGTTTATTAAATGTCTCCAGCTCTCTTGACGACAACCTGAGTTTATTAAATGTCTCTAGCTCTTTTGACGACATTCTGAGTTTATTAAATGTCTCTAGCTCTCTTGACGACAACCTGAGTTTATTAAATGCCTCGAGCTCTCTTGACGACAACCTGAGTTTATTAAATGTCTCGAGCTCTCTTGACGACAACCTGAGATTATTAAATGTCTCCAGCTCTCTTGACGACAACCTGAGTTTATTAAATGTCTCTAGATCTTTTGACGACATTCTGAGTTTATTAAATGTCTCTAGCTCTCTTGACGACAACCTGAGTTTATTAAATGTCTCGAGCTCTCTTGACGACAACCTTAGATTATTAAATGTCTCCAGCTCTCTTGACGACAACCTGAGTTTATTACATGTCTCTAGCTCTTTTGAAGACATTCTGAGTTTATTAAATGTCTCTAGCTCTTTTGAAGACAACCTGAGATTATTAAATGTCTCCAGCTCTCTTGACGACAACCTGAGTTTATTAAATGTCTCTAGCTCTTTTGACGACATTCTGAGTTTATTAAATGTCTCTAGCTCTCTTGACGACAACCTGAGTTTATTAAATGTCTCTAGCGCTCTTGACGACAATCTGAGTTTATTAAATGTCTCGAGCTCTCTTGACGACAACCTGAGTGTTTGTTCAACGTAGCACTGACTCAATATTAGTTTAACCTCTTACATCTATGGGGGCGCTATTTCATTATTGGATAAAAAAACATGCCCGTTTTAAGCGCAATATTTTGTCACAAAAAGATGCTCGACTATGCATATAATTGGTAGCTTTCGAAAGAAAACACTCTGACGTGTCCAGAACTACCAAGATATTTTCTGTGCGTGCCCTAGAACGTGAGCTTCAGGCAAAACCAAGATGAGACGGCATCCAGGAAATGAGCAGAATTTTTGAGGCTCTGTTTTCCATTGTCTCCTTATATGGCTGTGAATGCAAGAGGAGTGAGTCAACCCTTTCTGTCGTTTCCCCAAGGTGTCTGCAGCATTGTGACGTATTTGTAGGCAGATCATTGGAAGATTGACCATAAGAGACCACATTTACCAGGTGTCCGCCCGGTGTCCTGCGCCGAAATTGGTGCGCAAAAGTCAGCTGCCAGTATTTTTCCATGCGATTCAGGGAGGAAGGCAAGCTTCCACGAACGATATATCAATGAGGAGATATGTGAAAAAACACCTTGAGGATTGATTACAAACAACGTTTGCCATGTTTCGGTCGATATTATGTAGTTAATTCGGAAAAAGTTTTACGTTGTAGGTGACTGAATTTTCGGTTCGTTTCGGTAGCCAGATGCAATGTAGAAAACGGAACGATTTCTCCTACACACAGACGCTTTCAGGAAAAACTGCGCATTTGGTATGTGACTGAGAGTCTCCTCATTGAAAACATCAGAAGCTCTTCAAAGGTAAATGATTTTATTTATTTGGTTATCTGGTTTTTGTGAAAATGTTGCGTGCTAAATGCTACTCAAAATGCTATGCTAGCTTTGCATACTCTTACACAAATTAGTCAATTTCTATGGTTCAAAAGCATATTTTGAAAATCTGAGATGACAGTGTTGTTAAGAAAAGGCTAAGCTTGAGAGCAGACGCATTATTTTCATTTTATTTGCGATTTTCAAAAATCGTTAACGTTGCGTTATGCTAATGAGCCTGAGGCTTTAGTCACGATCCCGGATCCGGGATGGGGAGTTCCAAGAGGTTTTAACCCTTGCTTGGTGTTCATGTTTTTTTTTATTCACCCAATGTTCGTGGTTCTGATGGACCCACAACATTATTGGGTTCTTAAAACAACATAACCATAACAATTTCTGTAAAAATATTTAGATATTGACCTATATCAAATACAAGCGATATAGACAGAGCACAGGGTTAATATTTTCCATTTACCTCTGCTGGACCACATTTGTCAAAAAAAGGCACTATTTTTTATTTTATTTTTTATAAAATATGATTTTTGTCAACAGAAATCCATTATAATCAAGACATGTGTGGAATAAATCATGTTTATCTTCAACAAATATAAGTGAAACAAGGTTTTTCATCACTATTGATGTTTATTGCTTTGAACTGAACAAATTGGACGGACACATTTTACAAACAGTTTTTTTTTAATTAAAATAATAAATAAGCCCCATTGAACACAAATGAAGGCCGGTCTGCACACCACATGAGGGACAGAGTTTTACCATGTGTGTAGGCAAATGTACTTCTTGCCCTTGATGCATGTGTACTGTGTCTTCCTGTCCTTCTTGGGTCCACACACGTCTCAGAGCTTCTTCTTGTTGCTACCGGCTGCAATCTAGAATGATGGAAACACTTAGTTCAGGAATTTTACTAACATCTCACTCATATATATAGTTACAGCAGGCCAATGTATGAGAGTCAGACACACACATGTAACATCATTACTCACATTTACTTCCTGTATTGGAGTTGTTGGTTCTGTGGGGCTGATGGGGTCCCAGCATCCTCCTCCTGAATCCTCCTCACGATGGCTGCAGAAGCTGGGGTCCTTGGGATATGTTGCCTCCTCTGGATTTTAGGTCTTACCAATGCGTCGCCCATCTCCTCAAGAAGGAGCTGTCTCTCTCCTCTGGAGCTTCCCTCTGTTCCAATCTGGGTTCAATGCCATCCAGATGACAAATGTGCTGTAAGCCGAGATGTCTAAGATGTTGTAGAATATCACAAGTGGCCAGCATAGAGTTATTCTTTTGCAGTTGTAGCCAGTCACCAGCTTGTATAAAAATTGTCCACCCCTCCTTTTGTGGCAAGTCTCCCATCCCTTTGCAACATACTCATGAGTACCACATGTTTTCTATTCTTTGGCATGTAGGACACTAGGGACGTGTTGGCCATGAACATACATTTACAAGAATTGATAGGCCTGTTATGTGTATTCAACAGCTGAGGGGGAAGCTCTGGCTTGTTTTTTTCATACTGTTTCCTACCATCATTAGCTTCCTCTTGGGGAACTCCTGTCCCAGCTTGTGCGAAGAAAAAAAGTGATTTCATGTGATGTTGTGGCCATTGAGTCCCTGGACAACCCTCATCCCTTGGTTCTGCTCAGGGCTCCTCCATCTGGCTTCCTCGTATAAACTTGTTCCACACATATGATGAAGCTGCATCACAGGCAGCCCAGACCTTCATTCCATTCTTTGCGTGTTTAGACGGTATGTACTGCCTGAAGGGGCAGCGGCCTCTAAATGGTATAAGCTGCTCAACAACAGTAACGTTGGGCCCTGGGTTGTCAAACAGGGGAAGGCGGTCCACCCACTTGTCCCACACTGACCTGATTGCAGCTGGATTGTCTCTCTGCACTGACCTGATTGCAGCTAGTTTGTCTCTCTGCACTGACCTGATTGCAGCTAGTTTGTCTCTCTGCACTGACCTGATTGCAGCTAGCTTTTCTCTCTGCACTGACCTGATTGCAGCTAGCTTGTCTCTCTGCACTGACCTGATTGCAGCTAGCTTGTCATTCTGCACTGACCTGATTGCAGCTAGCTTGTCTCTCTGCACTGACCTGATTGCTGCTAGCTTGTCTCTCTGCACTGACCTGATTGCAGCTAACTTGTCTCTCTGCACTGACCTGATTGCTGCTAGCTTGTCATTCTGCACTGACCTGATTGCAGCTTGCTTGTCTCTCTGCACTGACCTGATTGCTGCTAGCTTGTCTCTCTGCACTGACCTGATTGCAGCTAGCTTGTCATTCTGCACTGACCTGATTGCAGCTAGCTTGTCTCTCCACACTGACCTGATTGCAGCTAACTTGTCTCTCTACACTGACCTGATTGCAGCTAGCTTGTCTCTCTGCACTGACCTAATTGCAGCTAGCTTGTCTCTCTGCACTGACCTGATTGCAGCTAGCTTGTCTCTCTGCACTGACCTGATTGCAGCTAGCTTGTCTCTCTACACTGACCTGATTGCAGCTAGCTTGTCTCTCTGCACTGACCTGATTGCAGCGAGCTTGTCTCTCTGCACTGACCTGATTGCAGCTAACTTGTCTCTCTACACTGACCTGATTGCAGCTAGCTTGTCTCTCTGCACTGACCTGATTGCAGCTAGCTTGTCTCTCTGCACTGACCTGATAGCAGCTAGCTTGTCTCTCTGCACTGACCTGATTGCAGGTAGCTTGTCTCTCTGCACTGACCTGATTGCAGCTATCTTGTCTCTCTACACTGACCTGATTGCAGCTAGCTTGTCTCTCTACACTGACCTGATTGCAGCTAGCTTGTCTCTCTGCACTGACCTGATTGCAGCTAGCTTGTCTCTCTACACTGACCTGATAGCAGCTAGCTTGTCTCTCTGCACTGACCTGATAGCAGCTAGCTTGTCTCTCTGCACTGACCTGATAGCAGCTAGCTTGTCTCTGCACTGACCTGATAGCAGCTAGCTTGTCTCTCTGACGCTGAGCTAATCTGGTGTCTCGATTTTCACATCTGATAATCCTGGAAATAATGTGAAAGTTTTCCAGAGACATTGTTGCACAGAAAAGTTCTCTGCCAGATTCTGCATCCCACAGGGATTCTGTGATTCCCCATTGGATCTGAAATCACCAGTAAGGATAAGAAGCCCAAAGTATACATGTAAATGAGTTTGGTCCATCTCCGTCCGTCTCTCGAAAAACACACCTTCCCTCCAAATTAGTGCAGTCCAGAATGACTTTCTGGATGGTGTCTGGGATGAACAGTTCAAAAGAAGACTCTATGTTCTGAACATGAGTAACCACCATCCGCATCGGCCCTGGTGGCATCCTTATCACATTGGCAGCCATGTTGGGTGGCTCATTACTTGGGAAAGTAGGCCATTCATTTTCACAGTATTTTTTACATCCATATTTCTCCTCCTTCAGGCTGCTGATGAGCTGGTTGTTGACGGGCTGGTCCTGGGGCTGGTTCTGGGGCTGGCTGCTGATGGGCTTTTCCTGGGGCTGGCTGCTGATGGGCTGGTCCTGGGGCTGGTTGTTGACGGGCTGGTCCTGGGACTGGTTGCTGATGGGCTGGTTGCTGATGGGCTGGTCCTGGGGCTGGTTGTTGACGGGCTGGTCCTGGGACTGGTTGCTGATGGGCTGGTTGCTGATGGGCTGGTTCTGGGGCTGGTTGTTGACGGGCTGGTTGCTGATGGGCTGGTCCTGGGGCTGGTTGTTGACGGGCTGGTCCTGGGACTGGTTGCTGATGGGCTGGTTGCTGATGGGCTGGTTCTGGGGCTGGCTGCTGATGGGCTGGTCCTGGGGCAGGCTGCTGATGGGCTGGTCCTGGGGCTGGCTGCTGATGGGCTGGTCCTGGGGCTGGTTGCTGATGGGCTGGTTGCTGATGGGCTGGTCCTGGTTGCTGATGGGCTGGTTCTGGGGCTGGCTGCTGATGGGCTGGTTGCTGATGGGCTGGTCCTGGTCCTGGGGCTGGTTGCTGATGGGCTGGTTGCTGATGGGCTGGTCCTGGGGCTGGTTGCTGATGGGCTGGTCCTGGGGCTGGTTGCTGATGGGCTGGTCCTGGGGCTGGTTGCTGATGGGCTGGTCCTGGGGCTGGTTGCTGATGGGCTGGTCCTGGGGCTGGTTGCTGATGGGCTGGTTGCTGATGGGCTGGTCCTGGTCCTGGGGCTGGTTGCTGATGGGCTGGTTGCTGATGGGCTGGTCCTGGTCCTGGGGCTGGCTGCTGATGGGCTGGATGCTGATGGGCTGGTCCTGGGGCTGGATGCTGATGGGCTGGTCCTGGTCCTGGGGCTGGTTGCTGATGGGCTGGTCCTGGTCCTGGGGCTGGCTGCTAATGAGCTGGATGCTGATGGGCTGGTCCTGGGGCTGGCTGCTAATGAGCTGGATGCTGATGGGCTGGTTGCTAATGAGCTGGATGCTGATGGGCTGGTCCTGGGGCTGGCTGCTAATGAGCTGGATGCTGATGGGCTGGTCCTGGGGCTGGTAACTGACGAGCTGGTCATGGGGCGAGCTAAGGTTCAATCTCATCCTCTTCTTCCAACTCACTTCTTCCAACTCACTTCTTCCAACTCACTTCTTCCAACTCAGTGACTCGAGTGTTGGACTAGTAACTGGAAAGTTGCAAGTTCAAACCCCTGAGCTAACAAGGTACAAATCTGTCATTCTGCCACTGAACAGGCAGTTAACCCACTGTTCCTAGGCCTTCATTGAAAATAAGAATTTGTTCTTAAACTGAGTTGCCTAGTCAAATAAAGGTAAAAAGCAATAGCTTTATTCTGGCCACTCTTCCATAATGCCCAGCTCTGTGGAGTGTACGGCTCAAAGTGGACCTATGGACAGATACTCCAATATCCGCTGTGGAGCTTTGCAGCTCCTTCAGGGTTATCTTTGGTCTGTCTGTTTATTGACCTCCTTGCCTGGTCCATGAGTTTTAGTGGGTGACCCTCTCTTGGCAGGTTTGTTGTGGTGCCATATTCTTTCAATTCTTTAATAATGGATTTAATGGTGCTCCGCGGGATGTTCACAGTTTCTGATATTTTTTTATAACCCGACCCTGATCTGTACTTCTCCACAACTTTGTCCCTCACCTGTTTGGAGAGCTCCTTGGTCTTCATGGTGCCCCTTGGTTAGTGGTGTTGCAGACTCTGGCTTTATTTAACTCATTTTGTGACTTCTGAAGGTAATAGGTGGCACCAGGTCTTATTTAGGGGGTTCATAGCAAAGGGGGTGAATACATACAAGGCCAATGAGTCTCAGGTTGAAAAAATTATTCATTGTATATTTTTTTTTTTTAGTAATCATTGACAATGGGTCTCACTGACCCAATCACCACACAAAGGGTTAAAGTGTGAGCGCTAAATGTAACAACAAAAGTCATGCACTCTATCTTCTTCAGCACCTCCATTTTGTTGCATATTAAAAATAACAATAACATTGTTTTCATCATTTAAATTCTGCATTTAAAATGGCAGCCTATTCCCTAAATACCACTTTTAACCAGGGCCCATGGAGTCCTTGTAACGACGTTCTTCGTTTGTCGCAAGAAAGTCGGACCGAAATGCAGCGTGTTGGTTACTCATATCTTTAATGAAACAAATGACGATACATGAAATAACTTATAAATACAAAAACAACAAACGGAACGTGAAAAACCTATACAGCCTGTCTGGTGAACACTAACACAGAGACAGGAACAATCACCCACGAAATACAAAGTGTAACCCAGGCTACCTAAATACGGTTCCCAATCAGAGACAACGAGAATCACCTGACTCTAATTGAGAACCGCCTCAGGCAGCCAAACCTATGCAACACCCCTACTCACCTGCAAATCCCAATACCAACAAAACCCCAATACGAAATACATCATAAACTCATGTCACACCCTGGCCTGACCAACAAATAAACTAAAACACAAAAATACTAAGACCAAGGCGTGACAGTCCTATAAAAGGAAGTCGTGTGCTGTAAAAGGAATGGGCTCACGGGACAGTTTATTTGGTACACCACCCCGTTCACGAAAATGGATCGCTACTATAGACAGTGAGTCATGTGGCCGTGGCTTGCTATTTAAAGCTATTTTTTATTTTTTACCTTCATTTTACTAGGCAAGTCAGTTAAGAACAAATTCTTATTTTCAATGATGGCCTAGGAACAGTGGGTTAACTGCCTGTTCAGGGGCAGAACAATAGATTTGTACCTTGTCAACTTGGGGATTTGAACTTGCAACTTAATTTGGTTACTAGTCCAATGCTCTAACCACTAGGCTACCCTAAAGCTATTTAACGCTATTTAAAGCTATTTAACGCTATTTAACGCTATTTAAAGCTATGTAACGCTATTTAAAGCTATTTAACGCTATTTAAAGCAATTTAACGCTATTTAAAGCTATTTAACGCTATTTAAAGCTATTTAAAGCTATTTAACGCTATTTAAAGCTATATAAAGCAAGTAGACAGGCATTGACAGGCATCGAGCATTCAGTTACTTTTCCATTGAATGTTAGAATGGGCAAAACAAGTGACCTAAGAGACTTGGATCATGGAATGATTGTAATTTCCAGGCGCACCGGATCCAGGATCTGAGAAACGTCTGCCCTCCTGGACTCTTCACACATGACAGTTTCTAGGGTTACCCAAGAATGGTGTGTGACGACCCTCCCACTCTGTCTTCCATATTCTCTCTTTGTTGTTTCCTTATTAGGATGTCGGTGGGCAGAGTTGGGAGGGTCGTCAGCTACATGGGAAACACCTGGGCCCGGTGTCTCCCAGGATAAATACACCACTTCCCCATTCATGGGAGAGACTCTCTCCATGCAGACACCTTTATGGATTTTGTTGTGTTTCTTGGTGGTTTTTGAGTTGTTTGCTTTAGCATCTTTTCAACACCCTGCATTATCACATTCATGCAAAACACTCACTTATACTACTGATTACTGATTACACACACCATTGTATATGTTCCTTAGTTGCTTTAGTTAATAAATATATATTTTGTTACACCTTATCTCCACGTTGTCTCCCTTTTGTTACGGGCTTTGAGCCGGTTCATGACAGGTGCGACAAACTAAAAATATCCCATCAACGGCAGTCCAGTGGGGGGCGAAAATGAGAGAGGTTAAAGGTGGGATGGCAGGAATGGTGCAAGCTAACAGGTGGGCCACAAACAGACAAATAACGGCACAGTACAACATTGGTGTGTAGGACAGCATCTAGGGAACACACAACTCGTCGGTCCTTGTCACGGATTGGCTATTGCAGCAGATGACCACACCAGGTTCCACTCCTATCAGCTAAAAAGAGGAAGAAGTGGCTCCACTGGGCATCCCATCACCAACACTGGACCAACACCAATCACCAATCTGCAGTAACTACATGATGCAAGTTGATGGGTGTACATAATAAATTGTCCGGTTTGTGTGTATATTTAGTTAATAATTTAGCAGACCCTCTCTTCACACCATAGTGGGATCCGACTTCAGATATTAATGCATGGTGAAAGGGGAGCACACACACACGCACACACACACACACACATAAACACACACACACACACACACACACACATACTTTATTGCCTTAACTCCCTTATTTGACCTAATTAACTGTGTATATGTAACGGATGTGAAACGCTAGCTTAGTTAGCGGTGGTGCGTGCTAAATAGCATTTCAATCGGTGACGTCACTTGCTCTGAGACTTTGAAGTAGTGGTTCCCCTTCGCTCTGCAAGGGCCGCGGCTTTTGTGGAGCGATGGGTAACGATGCTTCGTGGATGACTGTTGTTGATGTGTGCAGAGGGCCCCTGGTTTGCGCCGGGTATGGGCGAGGGGACGGTCTAAAGTTATAATGTTACATATAGACTTTGTTTTCTTTTTTTCTATTGTATTATTGACTATATGTTTGTTTTACTCCATGTGTAACTCTGTGTTGTTGTATGTGTCGAACTGCTATGCTTTATCTTGGCCAAGTCGCAGTTGTAAATGAGAACTTGTTCTCAACTAGCCTACCTGGTTAAATAAAAGGTTAAATACATTTTTTATTATGTTTCTTTGCTTTGTAATCAGATACTTATTTCTACCTGGGTGAACAGGTGTGTGAACTTAAGTCATTCGCTAATAAATCAATAGCATTTGAATCGATCAATTAGGTACGAAAGAGACACAGAAACCATCAAGATTATAGCCCTTGAAGACTGTGCCCCTCTACATTAAAGGCCAATTCAATTACAGACTCAATTACTCTTAATTAACATTTTGAAGCAATTAACTACATTGTTGTAAACTGTATTATTTGACAGAACACTTTATAGATTAGACTAAATTAATACCACGTGCTGATGATGATAATAATAATAATTGTTATTTTTATTATTATTATTGTTACTATTATTATTATTGTTGTTATTAATATTGTTGTTATTAAAATTCTTGTTATTATTGTTGATTATTATTTTTGTTGTTGTTGTTAATATTATTATTAGTAGTAGTATTATCCTATTTCACACAATGAGTTATCTCCATGAATTCTCCACAGGTATGAGAAACAACAAATGTTCCCATAGATGTTGTCGCTAAATGTGCCTGCTAGCAACTGGAACGAGCTGCAACAAACACTCAAACTGGACAGTTTTATCTCCATCTCTTCATTCAAAGACTCAATCATGGATACTGACAGTTGTGACTTCTTTGCGTGATGTATTGTTGTCTCTAACCTTCTTGCCTTTTGTGCTGTTGTCTGTGCCCAATCATGTTTGTCCAATGGTTTTGCTGCTCCCATGTTGTGTTGCTACCATGTTGTTGTCATGTTGTGTTGCTACCATGTTGTTGTCATGTTGTGTTGCTACCATGCTGTTGTCATGTTGTGTTGCTACCATGTTGTTGTCATGTTGTGTTGCTACCATGTTGTTGTCATGTTGTGCAGTTACCATGGTGTTGTCATGTTGTGCAGCTACCATGGTGTTGTCATGTTGTGCTTCTACCATGTTGGGCAGCTACCATGTTGTTGTCATGTTGTGTTGCTACAATGTTGTTGTCATGTTGTGTTGCTACCATGTTGTTGTCATGTTGTGTTGCTACCATGCTGTTGTCATGTTGTGTTGCTACCATGTTGTTGTCATGTTGTGTTGCTACCATGTTGTTGTCATGTTGTGCAGCTACCATGGTGTTGTCATGTTGTGCAGCTACCATGGTGTTGTCATGTTGTGCTGCTACCATGTTGGGCAGCTACCATGTTGTTGTCATGTTGTGGTGCTACCATGTTGTTGTCATGTTGTGTTGCTACCATGTTGTTGTCATGTTGTGTTGCTGCCATGTTGTTGTCATGTTGTGTTGCTACCATGTTGTTGTCATGTTGTACAGCTACCATGTTGTTGTCATGTTGTGTTGCTACCATGTTGTTGTCATGTTGTACAGCTACCATGTTGTTGTTGTGTTGCTGCCATGTTGTTGTCATGTTGTGTTGCTACCATGTTGTTGTCATGTTGTGTTGCTACCATGCTGTTGTCATGTTGTGTTGCTACCATGTTGTTGTCATGTTGTGTTGCTACCATGCTGTTGTCATGTTGTGTTGCTACCATGTTGTTGTCATGTTGTGTTGCTACCATGTTGTTGTCATGTTGTGTTGCTACCATGCTGTTGTCATGTTGTGTTGCTACCATGCTGTTGTCATGTTGTGTTGCTACCATGTTGTGCAGCTACCATGTCGTGTTGACATGTGTTGTTCCTTTGCTATGTTGTTGTCTTAGGTCTCTCTTGTAGTGATGTGTTTTTTCCTATATATACTGTATATTTCAATTATTTTTATTTTTAATCTCAGCAGGAGGCCTTTTGCCTTTTGGTAGGCCGTCAAGAATTTGTTCTTAGCTGACTTGGCTTGTTAAATAAAGGTTAAACAAAATAAAATATAAAATAATAATAAGCATTCTGTAGTTTAGCCGTCAATTAAGTAATTTTTGGTGATGAGGGGTGTTGTACTAAACATAGTCATGAGCGATTGGATCTTCTCTCACCAATCAGAGTATTAATGCCAAACAAACTGGCTTGTGATTGGATTTAAAACCACTAGCCTGTAAGAAACTACTAAAACTACAAGCCTGATGAAAGAGAGAGGGTAGTCATTATTATTAATACTTTAAATACGTTTGCAAAATGATGAAATATACGTTGTGATGATACTGAAGATTGTACCATAGGTCCTTGCATCTCAGAGGCCGAACACAGCAAATAATACTAAGTATGCTTATTGCTAACTCTGACGCAGAGGCCTATAGTCTGCTCCGTAGATACAGTAATCATGGCATTCTGCAATGAACAGATGGGAGACTGGGTGCAGGTCAGGATGGTCCACCGTGCAAACAGGATGTTCTGGTCCAGCGTATTCTGCATCTTCTTGGTGACCTAATTTTGTTTCCTAATGCCCACAATATCAGACTGAGCATGTCAGAGGCTCCTGGGAACTAAACGCTGGAGTTAAAAGAGTAAACACACTCAGTGATGTATTAGAAACACAGTGATGTATTAGACCCACAGTGATGTATTAGACCCACAGTGATGTATTAGACCCACAGTGATGTATTAGACCCACAGTGATGTATTAGACACTCAGTGATGTATTAGACACTCAGTGATGTATTAGACCCACAGTGATGTATTAGACCCACAGTGATGTATTAGACCCACAGTGATGTATTAGACCCACAGTGATGTATTAGACCCACAGTGATGTATTAGACCCACAGTGATGTATTAGACACTCAGTGATGTATTAGACACTCAGTGATGTATTAGACACTCAGTGATGTATTAGACACTCAGTGATGTATTAGACCCACAGTGATGTATTAGACCCACAGTGATGTATTAGACCCACAGTGATGTATTAGACCCACAGTGATGTATTAGACCCACAGTGATGTATTAGACCCACAGTGATGTATTAGACCCACAGTGATGTATTAGACACTCAGTGATGTATTAGACACTCAGTGATGTATTAGACCCACAGTGATGTATTAGACCCACAGTGATGTATTAGACCCACAGTGATGTATTAGAAACACAGTGATGTATTAGACCCACAGTGATGTATTAGACACTCAGTGATGTATTAGACCCACAGTGATGTATTAGACCCACAGTGATGTATTAGACACTCAGTGATGTATTAGACACTCAGTGATGTATTAAACACAGAGTGATGTATTAGACCCACAGTGATGTATTAGACCCACAGTGATGTATTAGACCCACAGTGATGTATTAGACCCACAGTGATGTATTAGACCCACAGTGATGTATTAGACACTCAGTGATGTATTAGACACACTCAGTGATGTATTAGACCCACAGTGATGTATTAGACCCACAGTGATGTATTAGACCCACAGTGATGTATTAGACACTCAGTGATGTATTAGACCCACAGTGATGTATTAGACACTCAGTGATGTATTAGACACTCAGTGATGTATTAGACCCACAGTGATGTATTAGACCCACAGTGATGTATTAGACCCACAGTGATGTATTAGACCCACAGTGATGTATTAGACACACAGTGATGTATTAGACACTCAGTGATGTATTAGACCCACAGTGATGTACTAGACCCACAGTGATGTACTAGACCCACAGTGATGTATTAGACCCACAGTGATGTATTAGACACTCAGTGATGTATTAGACCCACAGTGATGTATTAGACCCACAGTGATGTATTAGACACTCAGTGATGTATTAGACACTCAGTGATGTATTAGACACTCAGTGATGTATTAGACACTCAGTGATGTATTAGACCCACAGTGATGTATTAGACCCACAGTGATGTATTAGACCCACAGTGATGTATTAGACCCACAGTGATGTACTAGACCCACAGTGATGTACTAGACCCACAGTGATGTATTAGACCCACAGTGATGTATTAGACCCACAGTGATGTATTAGACCCACAGTGATGTACTAGACCCACAGTGATGTATTAGACCCACAGTGATGTATTAGACCCACAGTGATGTATTAGACCCACAGTGATGTACTAGACCCACAGTGATGTACTAGACCCACAGTGATGTATTAGACCCACAGTGATGTACTAGACCCACAGTGATGTATTAGACCCACAGTGATGTATTAGACCCACAGTGATGTACTAGACCCACAGTGATGTACTAGACCCACAGTGATGTATTAGACACTCAGTGATGTATTAGACACTCAGTGATGTATTAGACCCACAGTGATGTATTAGACACACAGTGATGTATTAGACCCACAGTGATGTATTAGACCCACAGTGATGTATTAGACCCACAGTGATGTATTAGACCCACAGTGATGTATTAGTCCCACAGTGATGTATTAGACACTCAGTGATGTATTAGACCCACAGTGATGTATTAGACCCACAGTGATGTATTAGACACTCAGTGATGTATTAGACACTCAGTGATGTGTCTAACAACAAGATAATCATCACTTTATTGATGCTGGTTGATGCTACAGGCCCTCTCTCCAAAACACATGTCCACACTCATGGTTGATGCTATACAGGCCCTCTCTCCAAAACACATGTCCACACTCATGGTTGATGCTATACAGGCCCTCTCTCCAAAACACATGTCCACACTCATGGTTGATGCTACAGGCCCTCTCTCCAAAACACATGTCCACACTCATTGTTGATGCTACAGGCCCTCTCTCCAAAACACATCCACACTCATTGTTGATGCTACAGGCCCTCTCTCCAAAACACATGTCCACACTCATGGTTGATGCTATACAGGCCCTCTCTCCAAAACACATGTCCACACTCATGGTTGATGCTACAGGCCCTCTCTCCAAAACACATGTCCATACTCATTGTTGATGCTACAGGCCCTCTCTCCAAAACACATCCACACTCATTGTTGATGCTACAGGCCCTCTCTCCAAAACACATGTCCACACTCATGGTTGATGCTATACAGGCCCTCTCTCCAAAACACATGTCCACACTCATGGTTGATGCTACAGGCCCTCTCTCCAAAACACATGTCCATACTCATTGTTGATGCTACAGGCCCTCTCTCCAAAACACATGTCCACACTCATGGTTGATGCTACAGGCCCTCTCTCCAAAACACATGTCCACACTCATTGTTGATGCTACAGGCCCTCTCTCCAAAACACATGTCCACACTCATGGTTGATGCTACAGGCCCTCTCTCCAAAACACATGTCCACACTCATTGTTGATGCTACAGGCCCTCTCTCCAAAACACATTCACACTACATTTTAGTAATTTATCATACGCTCTAATCCAAGCAATTATTTATTTTAGTCAGTTAAGAACAAATTCTTATTTACAATTACATCCTACGGCCTATCCTGGGCCACGCTGGGCAAATCGTGCGCCGCCTAATGGGTCTCCCAACACCGGCCTTGTTGTGATACAGCCTGGAAGTGTGACGTGAGTTAAGTGCCCAGCTCAAGGGCACATCAAAAGATTTTTCATCTAGTCCTCTCAGGAATTTGAACCAGTGACCTTTCAGTGACTGATTCCAACGCTGTTAACCACTAGACTACATGCCTAGACGTGCATGTATTTGCATTTATTAAGGATCCCCATTAGTTCCTGCCAATGCAGCAGCTACTCTTTCTGGGGTTTATGAAGGATTCCCATTAGTTCCTGTCAAGGCAGCAGCTACTCTTACTGGGGTTTATTATAGATCCCCATTAGTTCCTGCCAAGGCAGCAGCTACTCTTCCTGGGGTTTATTATGGATCCCCATTAGTTCCTGTCAAGGCAGCAGCTACTCTTCCTGGGGTTTATTATGGATCCCCATTAGTTCCTGTCAAGGCAGCAGCTACTCTTCCTGGGGTTTATTATGGATCCCCATTAGTTCCTGCCAAGGCAGCAGCTACTCTTCCTGGGGTTTACTATGGATCCCCATTAGTTCCTGCCAAGGCAGCAGCTACTCTTCCTGGGGTTTATTATGGATCCCCATTAGTTCCTGCCAAGGCAGCAGCTACTCTTCCTGGGGTTTATTATGGGTCCCAGTAGTTCCTGCCAATGCAGCAGCTACTCTTCCTGGGGTTTATTATGGATCCCCATTAGTTCCTGCCAAGGCAGCAGCTACTCTTCCTGGGGTTTATTATGGGTCCCAGTAGTTCCTGCCAATGCAGCAGCTACTCTTCCTGGGGTCCAGCAACATTAAGGCAGTTACAGTATATACACTATATATACAAAGGTATGTGGAGACCCCTTCAAATATGTGGATTTGACTATTTCAGCCACGCTTGACCTGGTTAGGGGGTCCTCCTGGTTCTCCTCACTAGACCTCCGCAGTGGCTACTGGCAGGTGCCCCTCTCCCCAGAGGCAAGAGCCAAAACTGTGTCCTCCACTAACAGAGGACACTGGCAGTTCAAGGTCCTGTGTTTCGACCTGTGCAATGCTCCAGCTACTTTTGAGCGTTTGATGGACAGGGTTCTGGATAGCATCCCCCGACAGCAGTGTCTGGTATACCTCGATGACATCCTGGCCCATGACAGCTCCTTCCATTCAGCCCTGGGGGCGATACGGTGTGTGCTGGAGAAGGTGGCTGCTGCAGGCCTGAAGCTCCACCACGAGAAGTGCCACTTCATGCGGAGAGAGATGTCCTTCGTTGGCCAACAAGTGGGGGAGGAGGGTATCAGCACCATGGAGGACAAAGTGGGGGCCGTCCGAGGGCCTGGCCTTGTACAAGTGGGGGCTTCCTGGGCCTGGCCTCGTACAACAGGAGGTTTGTATGGGGCTTCTCAAGCGTTGCTACTCCCCTGAACCACCTGCTGCCGAAGGACAAGGCCTTCACTTGGACAGTGGAGTGTGAGGAGGCCTTCAACACCCTCGAACTTGCACTGATCGAGGCCCCCGTGCTCGCCCCCTGGACCTCACCTTGCCCTTTATCCTGGACAGAGATACGAGCGATATAGGCATGGGTGGGGTGCTGGCCCAGGTGGGGCAGGAGGGGGAGAGAGTCATGGCGTACTTCAGTAAAACATTCAACTTGCGCTGCTACTATGTCACCCGATGGGAGCTCTTCGCTTTTGTGGCTTCCATCAGACACTTCAAGTACTACCTGGTTGGCTTGCCCTTTAGCAGAAGGACTGACCACTCTGCTATCCAGTGGTGCACAGGGCAGGGGCGCCTTGTCCCGTCGGCCTTGTACTGCAGACGGGTGCCGACACTGAGCGGATAGAGGCGCTCACTTGTGACCAAAGGATTGTGGTCAAAGTTTGAGAGACTGTGGCTGGCTGATGGCGTGCTACAGCGGGCATGGAAGGAGCCACGTACGGGAGAGGAGAGGTGGTAGGTGGTGGTCCCAAAAGCACTGTGGGAGGCTGTGCTCCAGAGTACTCATTGGGGGGGGTGGAGACCGGACACCTTGGTGTCATAAAAACTCACCCAATATTCCTCCCTGTTTCACTGAGTGGTTCCCCAGAGACATGGACTGTATCCCCTGTTCCCTCCTCCTCTTCCCTCATGTCCCTGCCTTCATCCCCTGGACCCCAGAGGGGCAACCCCTTACCATGGACTAGCCCCCTGTTCCACATCTGGACACTCTGCTCCCATCATGGCCATGCAGACAAAGGAGACATCCGTGTCGCTTCAGAGACTGTTTGTTCCCTCGGGGACGAAGGACTTTGTGGTGCGGGAGGCTGTGTAGCAACCCTCACAGACAGCTGTGTGTTATGTGTTATGCTGTTCATTGGTTGTGTTGTATTTACCAGTACCTGGGGTCCGACATGCCAGTCCACCTGCTATCTGCCAACCATGGGAAGGCCTAGAATGATCCGGCGCCGAGCATCCTTGTGGTTGGTAGCGTGATGAGGGGAGGGTGGTGGGGGTGGAGAACCGCAAGTTTAAGACCATGCTTAGCCATTGTTCTCTTTTACAGTTTAACAAGAGATGGTCGCTGTTGTTTTATTCTGTGATCCTTGATTCATTTGGGATACTGCCTAACAGTAGCCTGTGTTAAGTTGGTTTAATGAACTGGGAATTCATCAACTCAACACTCTGTCTGGACATATGATTAATGTTGGTTCTCTGTGTATATTTAAGAGCCAGACTTGTTCTGGCCAATTGTAACTTTTAAAGTACCTCTTTGTGAAACCTGAACAAACTACTGGACAGTTGTTCATGTGTGACAAATCAAATTAAATCAAATTGTATTGTCACATACACATGGTTAGCAGATGTTATTGCGAGTGTAGCGAGTGTGCTTCTGGATTTGACAGTGCAGCAGTATCTAACAATTCCACAACAAAACCTAATTCCCACAATCTAGTAAAGGAATGGGATGAGAATATATAAATATAAAATATATGGATGAGCAGTGACAGCGGCTAAGATGCAATAGATAGTATAGATAGTATAGAATAGATAGTGTAGGATACAGGATACCGTACTCTATATATATATATGAGACGTGAGATATAACGTGAGATATGTAAACGTTCTTAATGTGGTGTTATTGAAATCACTAGTATTCCATTTATGACAGTGGTTTGCAAAAGTATTCACCCTCCCCCCACTTGGAATTGGTCCTATATTGTTGCCTTACAACCTGGAATAAAAAAAATAGATTTTTTTGAGGGTGTGAATCATTTGATTTACACAACATTCCTATGGCTGAAGATGAAAGTATTTTTCGTCAAACTATTTTTTATTATGAAACAAACGAGAAATAAGCCAAAAAAACTGAACTTGACCGTTCATAACTATTCAACCACCCAAAGTCAATAATTTGTCGAGACACATTTTGCAGCAATTACAGCTGCATGTCTCTTGGGGTATGTCTCTATAAGCTTGGCACATTTAGCCACTGGGATTTTTGCCCATTCGTCAAGGCAAAACTGCTCCAGCTCCTTCAAGTTGGATGGGTTTGGCTGGTGAACAGCAATCTTTAAGTCATACCACAGATTCTTAATTGGATTGAGGTCTGGGCTTTGACAAGGCGATTCCAAGACATTTAAATGTTTCCCCTTAAACCATTCGAGTGTTGCTTTAGCAGTATGCTTAGGGTCATTGTCCTGCTGGAAGGTGAACCTCTGTCCCAGTCTCAAATCTCTGGAAGACTGAAACAGGTTTCCCTCAAGAATTTCCTTGTATTTAGCACCATCCATCATTCCTTCAATTCCGACCAGTTTCCCTGCTGATGAAAAACATCCCCACAGCATCACGCTGCCACATGCCCACATCACATCTCCTACATGCCTTTTGGCAAACACCAAACGTGTTTGCTTATAAAAATGTTTAAGCAATGGCTTTTTTTTCTGGCCACTCTTCCATAAAGCCCAGCTCTGTGGAGTGTACGGCTTTAAGTTGTCCTATGGACAGATACTCTAATCTCCACAGTGGAGCTTTGCAGCTCCTTCAGGGTTATCTTTGGTGTCTTTGTTGCCTCTCTGATTAATACCCTCCTTACCTGGTCCGTGGGTTTCGATGGGCTGCCCTCAATTGGTAGGTTTGTTCTGGTGTCATATTCTTTCCATTTTTTTATCATGGATTTAATGGTGTTCCGTGGGATGTTCAAAGTTTCTGATATATCTTTATAACCCAACCCTGATCTGTACTTCTCCACAACTTTGTCCTTAATCTGTTTGGAGAGCTCCTTGGTCTTCATGGTGTCGCTTGCTTGGTGGTGCCCCTTGCTTAGTGGTGTTGCAGACTCTGGGGCCTTTAATTAAGAACAGGTGTAAAAATACTGAGATCATGTGACAACTCATATGACATTTATATTACACACAGGTGGACTTTATTTAACTAATTACGTGACTTCTGAAGGTAATTGGTTGCACCAGATCTTATTTAGGGGCTTCATAGCAAAGGGGGTGAATACATACAGTATGCACGCACCACTTTTCGGTTGTTTTTTGGTGGGAAATTTAAAGGTTGTAATGCAACTAAATAGGAGAAATGCCAAGGGGGTGAATACTTTTGCAAGGCAAAATGGCCTTTGATTTTAAGTCAGTAGGTAGACACCACCTCTCTGTGAGTGATGGCTCTTTAACAGTCTGATGGCCTTGAGATAGAAGCTGTTTAACAGTCTGATGGCCTTGAGATAGAAGCTGTTTAACAGTCTGATGGCCTTGAGATGGAAGCTGTTTAGCAGTCTGAGGGCTTTGAGGTAGAAGCTGTTTAGCAGTCTGATGGCCTTGAGGTAGAAGCTGTTTAGCAGTCTGAGGGCCTTGAGATAGAAGCTGTTTTTCAGTCTCTCTGTCCCAGCTTTGATGTGCCTGTACTGACCTTGCCTTCTGAATGGAAGCGGGGTGAACAGGCAGTGGCTCGGATGTTTAGTCCTTGATTATCTTTTTTGCCTTCCTGTGACATCGGGTGTTGTAGGTGTCCTGAAGGGCAGGTAGTTTGACCCCGGTGATGCGTTGTGCAGACCGCACCATACTCTGGAGAGCCTTGCGGTTGTGGTGGGGGCAGTTGCCGTACCAGGGGGTGATACAGCCCGACAGGATGCTCTCGATTGTCCATCTGTAAAAGGTAGTGACAAGCCAAATTTTTTCAGATTCCTGAGGTTGACCAGATTCCAGTGTGTGTGGACCATTTCAGTTTGTCGGTGAGAAGATCTTAAAATGTTCCACCTTCTCCACTGGTGTCCTGTGAATGTGGATAGGGGGGTTCTCCCTTTGCTGTCCACAATAATCTCTTTTGTTTTGCTGACATTGAGTGTGAGGTTATTTTCCTGACACCACACTCCAAGGGCCCTCACCTCCTCTCTGTAGGTCGTCTCGTTGTTGTTGGTATCAAGCCTACCACTGTTGTGTGGTCTGCAAACCTCATGATTTGAGTTGGTGGCGTGCATGTCCACGCAGTCATGGTTGAACAGGGAGTACAGAGCTGAGAACGCACCCTTGTGGGGTCCCAGTGTTGAGGATCAGCAGAGTGGAGATGTTGTTTCCTACCTTTCCCATCTGGCGGCGCCCCATCAGGAAGTCCTGGACTCGGTTGCACAGGGCGGGGTCAAGACCCAGGGACTCAAGCTTAATTAAGAGTTTGGAGGGTACTATGGTGTTGAATGCTGAGCTGTAGTCAATGAACAGCATTCTTACATAGGTAATTCTCTTGTCCAGATGGGTTAGGGCAGTGTGCAGTGTGATGGCGATTGCATAGTCTGTTGGCCTATTGGGGCAGTAAGCAAATTGAAGTGGGTCTAGGGTGACAGGTAGGGTGGAGGTGATATGACTAGTCTCTCAAAGTACTTCAAAGTACTTCATGATAACAGGAGTGAGTGCTACAGGGCGATAGTCATTTAGTTAGGTTACCTTGGCTTTCTTGGAAACAGGAACAATGGTGGCCACCTTAAAGTATGTGGGGTCAACAGACTACGATAGGGATTGATGGAATATGTCCGTAAACACACCAGCCGTACTGACTCTGACAGCATGTCCCATGCTAGCCATGTTTCCGTGAAATAGAGTGTGTGACAATCCCTGATATCTCTTTGGTAAGCAACTCTTGCCCTGATTTCATCAACTTTGTTAACTAGGGACTGGACATTAGCGAGTAATATACTTGGAAGCGGTGGGTGGTGTGCGAGCATCCTAAGCCTCACTAGAAGACCTCTCGGCTACCATCTCCTCCGGCAGCGTTGTTTTGGTCAGCCTCTGGAAACACTTCAGGCCCTCTCTCCAAAACACATCCACACTCACATGTCTGACGATACAGGCCCTCTCTCCAAAACACATCCACACTCACATGTCTGACCCCTCTCCAAAACACATCCACACTCACATGACTGACGATACAGGCCCTCTGACGATACAGGCCCTCTCTCCAAAACACATCCACACTCACATGTCTGACGATACAGGCCCTCTCTCCAAAACACATCCACACTCACATGTCTGACGATACAAGCCCTCTCTCCAAAACACATCCACACTCACATGTCTGACGATACAGGACCTCTCTCCAAAACATTTCCACAAACACATGTCTGACGATACAGGACCTCTCTCCAAAACACATCCACACTCACATGTCTGACGATACAGGCCTTCTCTCCAAAACACATCCACAAACACATGTCTGACGATACAGGCCTTCTCTCCAAAACACATCCACACTCACATGTCTGACGATACAGGCCCTCTCTCCAAAACACATCCACACTCACATGTCTGACGATACAGGCACTCTCTCCAAAACACATACACACTCACATGTCTGAAGATACAGGCCCTCTCTCCAAAACACATCCACACTCACATGTCTGACGATACAGGACCTCTCTCCAAAACATATCCACACATTAACACATGTCTGACGATACAGGACCTCTCTCTCCAAAACACATCCACACTCACATGTCTGACGATACAGGCCTTCTCTCCAAAACACATCCACAAACACATGTCTGACGATACAGGCCTTCTCTCCAAAACACATTAACACTCACATGTCTGACGATACAGGCCTTCTCTCCAAAACACATCCACACTCACATGTCTGACGATACAGGCCAAAACACATCCACAAACACTCTGACGAAAAAAATATAGGACCGTCCCAAAACACATCCACACTCACATGTCTGACGATACAGGCCCTCTCTCCAAAACACATCCACAAACCCTCTCTCCAAAACATCCACAAACACATGTCTGACGATACTGACGTTATACAGGACCTCTCTCCAAAACACATTAACAATTTTATTTGGACACATGTCTGACGATACAGGTCTTACTCCAAAACACATCCACACTCACATGTCTGACGATACAGGCCCTCTCTCCAAAACACATCCACAAACACATGTCTGACGATACTATAAAGGACCTGTCTCCAAAACACATAAACTCACTGTCTGACTGTAAAGATGTTCTCTCCAAAATACATCCACAAAACATGTCTGACTAGTTCAATGTTATTCCAAAAACATCCACACTCACATGTCTGACGAAAGGCCTCTTCAATCCAAAAACATGTTTGTCAAATGTATGTCTGAATGACTATAAAGATTGACGATATCTCTCCAAAACACATCCACACTCACATGTCTGACTATTAAGGCCCTATTGAAAACACATACACTCACATGTCTGGTCTCTAGTTCAATGTTATTGACTATAAAGACGTGAAGTTCAATGTTATTGACTATAAAGATGTACAGGACCTCTCTCCAAAACAATCCACTACATGTCTGACGTCTAGTTCAATGTTATTGACTATACAAGATGTGAGGATGCTCTCCAAAAATGTTATTCCATGTGAGGATCACATGTCTGTTATTGACGAAAGACAGGACCTCTCTAAAATGTTATTGACTATAAAGATGTGAGGATGCAATTGTTAATAAAGATGTGAGGATGCTGTCTCTCAAACACATGACTTAAAGATGACGATACAGGTTACCTTCTCTCCAAAACATGCTGTCCACAAACACATGTCTGACGTACAAGAGGATGCCCTCTCAATGTTATTGACTATAAAAACACATCCACACTCACATGTCTGACTATAAAGATGTGATACAGGTCTAGTTCAATGTTATTGTCTCCAAAACAATGTTATGTCTATAAAAGAGGATGCTCTCTCCAAAACAATCCATGTTGTCTGACGATGGTGTCTCAAAACATTGACTATAAACATGTCTGAGATGTTGTTCAATGTTATTGACTCTAAAAACACATCCACACTCCGGTCTGATGATCCAGGCACTTCAATGTTATTGACTATAAAACACATCCACATACACATGTCTATTGATAAAGGCCTCTCTAAAACACATCCACACTGACATGTCTGACACTATAAAGACTGTCTGTCCAAAACAATGTTATTGACTATCCATGGAGGGATGTCTGACTATAAAGATCAGGTCTAGTTCTTTCCTGTCTAGTTCAAAACACTATATCACATTTCAGTTCAATGTTATTGACTATAAAGATGTGAGGATGCTGTCTAGTTCAATGTTATTGACTGTAAAGATGTGATGTTCTGTTATTGACACATCCATGTGACATGTCTGTCTACAATGTTATTGACTGTAAAGATGTGAACTGTCTAGTTCAATTGACTATATCAATTTTATTTGGAAAGATGTCTGAGGATGGTCTCTCCAAAACACATCGGTTAAACTCACATGTCTGACGATACAGTTAGTTCCAAAACACATTGACACTCACATGTCTGAGGATGCAGTCTCTTCAATCCATGACTCACATGTGTGAGTTTGAGGTCTCCAAAACACATCCACAAACACATGTAAAGATGATACAGGATGCCTCTCTCAAAACACATTAACACTCACATGTCTGAGGATGCCCTAGTCTCAAAACACATCCACAACATGTCTGACGTCAGGCCAATGTTAAAACACTATAAAGACATGTCTGGATGCTGTCTAAAACACATCCACAAACACATGTCTGTCTGTTAATGACTGTAAAGATGTGAGGATGCTGTCTAAAACACATGACTGCATGTCTGAGGATGCTACAATGTTAAAACACCACATAAAGATGTGATGCTGCTAGTTCAATGTTATCCTAAAACACATCCACACTGACATGTAAAGACGTGAGGATGCTGTCTAGTTCAATGTTAAAACAAAGATGTGACATGCAGTTCAATGTCTGATAAAGATCAGGATGTTCCAATTGACTATAAAGATGTGAGGATGGTTCAATGTTATGTCTAAAACACATTCAATGTTGACTATAAAGATGTGAGGATGCTGTCTAGTTCCAAAACACTATAAAGACAAACACTGTCTAGTTCAATGTTATTGACTATAAAGATGTGAGGATGCTGTCTAGTTCAATGTTATTGACTATAAAGATGTGAGGATGCTGTCTAGTTCAATGTTATTGACTATAAAGATGTGAGGATGCTGTCTAGTTCAATGTTATTGACTATAAAGATGTGAGGATGCTGTCTAGTTCAATGTTATTGACTATAAAGATGTGAGGATGTGTCTAGTTCAATGTTATTGACTATAAAGATGTGAGGATGCTGTCTCTTCAATGTTAATGACTATAAAGATGTGAGGATGCTGTCTAGTTCAAAGATGTGAGGATGCTGTCTAGTTCAATGTTATTGACTATAAAGATGTGAGGATGCTGTCTAGTTCAATGTTATTGACTATAAAGATGTGAGGATGCTGTCTAGTTCAATGTTATTGACATCAAAACATGTGAGGATGCTGTCTAGTTCAATGTTATTGACTATAAAGATGTGAGGATGCTGTCTAGTTCAATGTTATTGACTATAAAGATGTGAGGATGCTGTCTAGTTCAATGTTATTGACTATAAAACATGTGAGGATGCTGTCTAGTTCAATGTTATTGACTATAAAGATGTCTGAGGATGCTGTCTAGTTCAATGTTATTGACTATAAAGATGTGAGGATGCTGTCTAGTTCACATGTCTATTGATACAAAGGTGAGGATGCTTATTGATTGACTATAAAGATGTGAGGATGCTGTCTAGTTCAATGTTATTGACTATAAAGATGTGAGGATGCTGTCTAGTTCAATGTTATTGAAAACACATTAATGCACAATGTTATTGACATGTCTGAGGATGCCTGTCTCCAAAACACATCAATGTTATTGACTATAAAGATGTGCCTGTCTAGTTCAAAACACTATAAAGACAGGATGCTGTCTAGTTCAATGTTATTGACTATAAAGATGTCTGGATGCTGTCTAGTTCAATGTTATTGAAACTGTAAAGATGTGAGGATGCTGTCTAGTTCCAATGTTATTGACTATAAAGATGAGGATGCTGTCTAGTTCAATGTTATTGACTATAAAGATGTGAGGATGCTGTCTAGTTCAATGTTAAACACTATAAAGATGTGAAAATGCATGTCTAGTTCAATGATTATTGACTAAAACAAAGATGTGATGTCTGATGCTGTACAGTTCAATGTTATTGACTATAAAGATGTGAGGATGCTGTCTAGTTCAATGTTAATGACTATAAAGATGTGAGGATGCTGTCTCTCAAAACATTGACTATAAACACATGTCTGAGGATGCTGTCTAGTTCAATGTTATTGACTATCCAAATGTGAGGACATCCACACTTCACATGACTATAAAGGCCTGTGAAAATGCATGTCTAGTTCAATGTTATTGACTATAAAGATGTGAGGATGCCCTGTCTAGTTCAAATTGACTATAAAGATGTGATCTGTCACACTTCAATGTTATTGACTATAAAACATGTCCACACTGCTGTCTAGTTCAATGTTATTGACTATAAAGATGTGAGGATGCTGTCTAGTTCAATGTTATTGACATAAATGTCTGAGGATGCTGTCTAAAATGTTATTGATCCACAAACACATGTCTATTGGACTATAAAGATGTGAGGATGCTGTCTAGTTCAATGTTATTGACTATAAAGATGTGACATGCACATGTCTAGTTCAATGTTATTGACATAAAGATGTGAGGATGCTGTCTCTTCAAAACACATCCACAAACACATGACTGATGTTCTCTCCAAAACACATTAAACTCACATGTGAGGATGCTGTCTAAAACACATCAATGTTATTGACTATAAAGATGTCCAAAACATCCTGTCTATGTTCAATGTTAATAAAGATGTGAGGATGCTGTCTAGTCTCAAAACACATTACAAACACATGTGAGGATGCTGTCTAGTTCAATGTTAAACACATTATAAAGATGTGAGGATGGCCTGTCTCCAAAACACATCCACAAACACATGTTATTGACTATAAAGATGTCCAAAACACATCTAGTTCAATGTTATTGACTATAAAGATCCACAGGATGCATGTCTGAGTTCAATGTTAAAACACATCTATACTCACATGTCTGACGATACAATGATTGACTCCAAAACATGCTGTCATCCACACTCAATGTTACGATACAGACTATAAAGATGTCCACATGCTGTCTAGTTCAATGTTAAAACACATCCACAGATGTCTGAGGATGCTGTCTAAAACACATCCATACTCAATGTCTGACGACTATAAAGGACCTTGTCTCCAAAACACATAAAGATGTCTGAGGATGCTGTCTAAAACACATTCAATGTTATTGACTATAAAGATGTCCACACTGCTGTCTGAGTTCAATGTTATTGACTCCATAAAGATGTCTGACGATGCTGTCTCTTCAATGTTAAACACATCCACACTGTCTAGTTCACATGTCTGATGTTCTCCAAAACTATAAAGATGTGAGGATGCTGTCTAAAACACATTCAATGTTATTGACTATAAAACACATGACATCACATGTCTAGTTCAATGTTAAAACACTATAAACATGTCTGAATGACTATAAAGGTGAGGATGCTGTCTAGTTCAATGTTATTGACTATAAAGATGTGAGGATGCTGTCTCCAAATGTTATCCACAAAGATGTCTGAGGATACTGGCTAGTCTCCAAAACACATTATTGACTATAAAGATGTGACGATGCTGTCTAAAACACATCCACACTCACATGTGAGGATGCTGTCTCCAAAACACATTCACTCACATGTTATTGACCCTATAAAACACATCCAGGATGCTGTCTAGTTCAATGTTATTGACTATAAAGATGTGAGGATGCTGTCTAGTTCCAAAACACATTGACTATAAAGATGTGAGGATGCTGTCTCCAAAACAATGTTATTGACTATAAAGATGTGAGGATGCTGTCTAGTTCAATGTTATTGACTATAAAGATGTGAGGATGCTGTCTAGTTCAATGTTATGACTATAAAGATGTGAGGATGCTGTCTAGTTCAATGTTATTGACTATAAAGATGTGAGGATGCTGTCTAGTTCAAAACACATTATTGACTATAAACATGTCTGACGATACTAGTTCAATGTTATTGACTATAAAGATGTGAGGATGCTGTCTAGTTCAATGTTAAAACACTATAAAGATGTCTGAGGATGCTGTCTAGTTCAATGTTATGACTATAAAGATGTGAGGATGCTGTCTAGTTCAATGTTATTGACTATAAAGATGTGAGGATGCTGTCTAGTTCAATGTTATTGAAAGATGTATAAAGATGTGAGGATGCTGTCTAGTTCAATGTTATTGACTATAAAGATGTGAGGATGCTGTCTAGTTCAATGTTATTGACTATAAAGATGTGAGGATGCTGTCTAGTTCAATGTTATTGACTATAAAGATGTGAGGATGCTGTCTAGTTCAATGTTATTGACTATAAAGATGTGAGGATGCTGTCTAAAACACATCAATGTCTACGATGACCTATAAAGATGTCCAGGATGCATGTCTAGTTCAATGTTAAAACACTCCATAAAGATGTCTGAGGATGCTGTCTAGTTCAATGTTATTGACTATAAAACATGTGAGGATGCTGTCTAGTTCAATGTTATTGAAAACTATAACTCAGATGTCTGATGATCTAGTTCAATGTTAATGACTCCAAAAGATGTGATGCTGTCAGTTCAATGTTATTGACTATAAAGATGTGAGGATGCTGTCTAGTTCAATGTCTTGACTATAAAGATGTGAGGATGCAGTCTACCTGTTATTGACTATAAAGATGTGAGGATGCTGTCTAGTTCAATGTTATTGACTATAAAGACATCCTAGTTCAATGTTATTGATATAAAGATGTGAGGATGCTGTCTAGTTCAATGTTATAAAGATGTGACTGCTGTCTATAAAGATGTGAGGATGCTGTCTAGTTCAATGTTATTGACTATAAAGATGTGAGGATGTCTGTCTCAAAACATAAAGATGACATGCTCAATGTTATTGACTATAAAGATCCACACTGAGGATGTCTGTCTAGTTCAATGTTATTGACTATAAATGATGAGGATGCTGTCTAAAACAATGTTATGTGACTATAAAGATGTGAGGATGCTGTCTAGTTCAATGTCTGACTAAAGATGTGAGGATGCTGTCTCCAAAATGTTATCCACATAAAGATGTGAGGATGCTGTCTCCAAAACATTCAATGTTAATTGACTCTAAAACATGTGAGGATGCTGTCTAGTTCAATGTTATTGACTATAAAGATGTGAGGATGCTGTCTAAAACACATTCAATGTTGACGATGACCCTATAAAACATGTCCAGGATGCTGTCTAGTTCAATGTTATTGACTCCATAAAGATGTGAGGATGCTGTCTAGTTCAATGTTAATGACTATAAAGATGTGAGGATGCTGTCTAAAACAATGTTATCCACATAAAGATGTGAGGATGCCCTCTCTCCAAAACACATCCACACTCACATGTCTGACGACTATAAAGATGTGAGGATGCTGTCTCAAAAACACATAAAGATGTGAGGATGCTGATTCAATGTTATTGACTATCTCCAAAACACATCTGTCTAGTTCAATGTTATTGACTATAAAGATGTGAGGATGCTGTCTAGTTCAATGTTATTGACTATAAAACATGTGAGGATGCTGTCTAGTTCAATGTTATTACAGACTAAAACACATCCAACTCAGATGTCTGAGGATGCTGTCTCCAAAACACATTCAATGTTATTGACTATAAAGATGAGGATGCTGTCTCAAAACACATAAAGATGTGAGGATGCTGTCTAGTTCAATGTTATTGATGTAATGTCCTTTCCAAATGTTCAATAAGACAAAAGTTGTTGTTTTTAAACGATGACGAGGATGCTGTCTATAAGTTCAAATGTTATTGACTATAAAAATGTTGAGGATGCTGTCTAGCCTTCAATGTTAAAAAAGATGTGAGGATCCGTGTCTAGTTCAAAAAACTATAAAGATGTGAGGATCCTGTCTAGTTCAATGTTATTGACTATAAAATATGAGGATGCTGTCTATTTCAATGTTACAAAAAGAAATATCTCTAACTCTAAATGTTACATTGACTCTCATAAAGATGTGAGGATGCTGTCTAGTTCAATGTTATTGACTATAAAGATTATTGTCAATGTTATTGACCAAAAGAAGGATGTGTCTGTTCAATGTTAATTGACTAGAAAGATGTGAGGATGCTGTCTAGTTCAATGTTATTGACTATAAAGATGTGAGGATGCTGTCTAGTTCAATGTTAATGACTGTAAAGATGTGAGGATGCTGTCTTTCCATTTCAATTTAGCGATGTTTGGACTGAGGGATGCTGTCTAGTTCAATGTTATTGACTATAAAGATGTGAGGATGCTGTCTAGTTCAATGTTATTGACTTATGGGACAATGTGACTAAAAGATGTGAGGATGCTGTCTAGTTCAATGTTAATGACTGTAAAGAACAATGCTGTCTAACTCAATGTTATTGACTATAAAGATGAGGATGCTGTCTAGTTCAATGTTATGACTGATGTGAGGATGCTGTCGCAATTTATGTCTATTTGCTGTCTAGTTCAATGTTATTGACTATAAAGATGTGAGGATGCTGTCTAGTTCAATGTTATTGACCCAGTGACTGTAAAGATGTGAGGATGCTGTCTAAGTTCAATGTTATTGACTATAAAGAAAATGCACAAAGTCAAGATTTGGGCAATGTTAATGACTATAAAGATGTGAGGATGCTGTCTACTTCCAATGTTATTGACTATAAAGACGTGAGGATGCTGTCTAGTTCAATGTTATTGACTATAAAGACGTGAGGATGCTGTCTAGTTCAATGTTATTGACTATAAAGACGTGAGGATGCTGTCTAGTTCAATGTTATTGACTATAAAGATGTGAGGATGCTGTCTAGTTCAATGTTAATGACTATAAAGATGTGAGGATGCTGTCTAGTTCAATGTTATTGACTATAAAGATGTGAGGATGCTGTCTAGTTCAATGTTATTGACTATAAAGATGTGAGGATGCTGTCTAGTTCAATGTTAATGACTATAAAGATGTGAGGATTCTGTCTAGTTCAATGTTATTGACTATAAAGACGTGAGGATGCTGTCTAGTTCAATGTTATTGACTATAAAGATGTGAGGATGCTGTCTAGTTCAATGTTATTGACTATAAAGATGTGAGGATGCTGTCTAGTTCAATGCTATTGACTATAAAGATGTGAGGATGCTGTCTAGTTCAATGTTATTGACTATAAAGATGTGAGGATGCTGTCTAGTTCAATGTTATTGACTGTTCAAAACTATAAAGATGTGAGGATGCTGTCTAGTTCAATGTTATTGACTATAAAGATGTGAGGATGCTGTCTAGTTCAATGTTATTGACTATAAAGATGTGAGGATGCTGTCTAGTTCAATGTTATTGACTATAAAGATGTGGGGATGCTGTCTAGTTCAATGTTAATGACTATAAAGATGTGAGGATGCTGTTCAATGTTATTGACTATAAAGATTCAATGTTATTGACTATAAAGATGTGAGGATGCTGTCTAGTTCAATGTTATTGACTATAAAGATGTGAGGATGCTGTCTAGTTCAATGTTAATGATTATAAAGATGTGAGGATGCTGTCTAGTTCAATTCTAAAAGATGTTATTTATTGACTATAAAGATGTGATGGATTCAATGTTATTGACTATAAAGTGCTGTCTAGTTCAATGTTATTGACTATAAAGATGTGAGGATGCTGTCTAGTTCAATGTTATTGACTATAAAGATGTGAGGATGCTGTCTAGTTCAATGTTATTGACTATAAAGATGTGAGGATGCTGTCTAGTTCAATGTTATTGACTATAAAGATGTGAGGATGCTGTCTAGTTCAATGTTATTGACTATAAAGATGTGAGGATGCTGTCTAGTTCAATGTTATTGACTATAAAGATGTGAGGATGCTGTCTAGTTCAATGTTATTGACTATAAAGATGTGAGGATGCTGTCTAGTTCAATGTTATTGACTATAAAGATGTGAGGATGTTGTCTAGTTCAATGTTAATGACTATAAAGATGTGAGGATGCTGTCTAGTTCAATGTTATTGACTATAAAGATGTGAGGATGCTGTCTAGTTCAATGTTATTGACTATAATGATGTGAGGATGCTAGACGTAAAGACGTGAGGATGCTGTCTAGTTCAATGTTATTGACTATAAAGATGTGAGGATGCTGTCTAGTTCAATGTTATTGACTATAAAGATGTGAGGATGCTGTCTAGTTCAATGTTATTGACTATAAAGATGCTGTCTAGTTCAAACCAGGACACTTGATCATTTTTTTGTGTATATCTGAACAATCTGTACTTTGATATTAATGAATTACTCTTTACCTCACGTCAGACTCATATAAACATTGCAAATTGTTGATTATCTGAACCCAGCCTTTACTATAAATCATCCAAATCACCAATTGGCTTAATAATTTATTTACTAAATAAATAATCACAGAAATGCATAACAAACAAACAGTAGATATTGGTTACTAACAATGATAAGGAAAATCCCCTAGTGGGCTAAACCGATATGACGGCTTGCTGGACAAAGCGAAGGGGGTGTGGCCTGAGAAAGAGCGGGAAAGACCAAATTGATTCATTAGTCTATAATTATGTAGATTATGTAGATTATGTAAACTACCTGCCCTCCAGGACACCTACACCACCCGATGTTACAGGAAGGCCATTAAGATCATCAAGGACAACAACCACCCGAGCCACTGCCTGTTCACCCCGCTATCATCCAGAAGGCGAGGTCAGTACAGGTGCATCAAAGCTGGGACCGAGAGACTGAAAAACAGCTTCTATCTTAAGGCCATCAGACTGTTAAACAGCAACCACTAACATTGAGTGGCTGCTGCCAACACACTGACTCAACTCCAGCCACTTTAATAATGGGAATTGATGGGAAATGATGTAAAATATATCACTAGCCACTTTAGACAATGCTACCTAATATAATGTTTACATACCCTACATTATTCATCTCATATATATACGTATATACTGTACTCTATATCATCTACTGCATCCTTATGTAATACATGTATCACTAGCCACTTTATCTATGCCACTTTGTTTACATACTCATCTCATATGTATATACTGTACTCGATACCATCTACTGCATCTTGCCTATGCCGTTCTGTACCATCACTCATTCATATATCTTTATGTACATATTCTTTATCCCTTTACACTTGTGTGTATAAGACAGTAGTTTTGGAATTGTTAGTTTGATTACTTGTTGGTTATTACTGCATTGTCGGAACTAGAAGCACAAGCATTTCGCTACACTCGCATTAACATCTGCTAACCATGTGTATGTGACAAATAAAATTGGATTTGATTTGATTTGTTGTTTTCTCTGTTGGAATCCGGTCCGTCTGCTGGAGAGTTCATCCAAGTCTCTCTCTCTCTCTCTCTCCTGTTTCCCTGAGGTATTTAGTGGTTAGAATGGATACTTCAGAGTACCATTCAGAAATGTTCTCATAGATAGATGTTTCGGCGGTTGTCTGTATTCTCGTCCTCGGGTTTACGTCATTTCTGGCTGCAGACTAGTACTTCATATCTAAGATTTGCTCTTATTCCATAGGGTCGATTGTCTCATAGTTTCACCATTTCCAGGCGTGTAGCCA